>NW_024412413.1:36010982-36050196 GCF_014898765.1 Herpailurus yagouaroundi
TATGATCCAGTAATCATACTAATGGGTATTTCTCCAAAAAATATTAGAACACTATTTCAGAAGGATACATATTTCAAAAGGATATATTTCAAAAGGATACATATGTAAATACTATGTTTATAGCAGCATTATTTATAACAGCCAAATAATGGAAGCAGCCCAAGTGTCCATCAATAGATGTATAATAAAGAAGAATTGGTATATATACATAAATAGAAAAACAGCCATAAAAAAAAGAAATTTTGCCAATTGCAAGAACATGGATGGGTCTAGATAGTATAATGCTAAACAAAATGATCCCAGAGAAAGACAAATACCATATAATTTTACTCATATTTGGAATTTAAGAAACAAAACCAATAAAGTGAAAAAAGAAGACAACCCAAAAAACAGACTCTTAACTATAGAGAACAAATGGATGGTGGAGGAGAGGAGAGAAAGGAAGGAGAGTGGAGGGATGAGGGAAATAGCTGATTGGATTAAGAGTACACTTCTCTTTTTTTTTTTTTAATTTTTTAATGTTTATTATTTTTGAAAGAGAGAGACAGAGAGCAAGCATGGGAGGGGAAGAGAGAGAGGGAGAAACAGAATCAGAAACAGGTTCCAGGCTCAGAGCTGCCAACACAGAGCCTGACGTGGGGCTCAAACCCACAGACCGCAAGACCATGAACTGAGCTGAAGTCAGCTGCTTAACCTACTGAGCCACCCAGGCCACCCCAAGAGTACACTTCTCCTGATGAGCACTGAGTACCATACGGAATTGTTGAATCAGTATATGGTACAGCTGAAACTCATAAACTAATATAGAAAACACTTGTATGCTAACAAGAATTAAAATTTTTAAAAAGAGGGGCACCTGGGTGGCACAGTCAGTTAAGCGTCCGACTTCAGCCAGGTCACGATCTCGCGGTCCGTGAGTTCGAGCCCCGCGTCGGGCTCTGGGCTGATGGCTCAGAGCCTGGAGCCTGTTTCCGATTCTGTGTCTCCCTCTCTCTCTGCCCCTCCCCCGTTCATGCTCTGTCTCTCTCTGTCCCAAAAATAAATAAACGTTGAAAAAAATTTTTTTTTAAAAAAAACTTTTTAAAAAGAATGTAATTCCACTTACAATAGCATAAAAAAGAACAATATACAGAGAAGTAAATATAACAAAGTAAAAGCTTTATATACTGAAAACTATGAAACACTGTGGAAAGAAATTTAAAGCCTCAATAAATGGAATTAAATCCCAGGTTCATTACTCAAAAGATTTATTATTAAGAAGGAATTAAAAGGGCATTAATTAGGGCAAACTGATGTACAGATTCAACTCAATCCTTATCTAAATCCCAGCTGGGGTTTTTGGAGAAATTGACAATCTCATCCCAAAATCCATATGGACATGCAAGGGACCCATAAAAGCCAAAACAATTTTGAAAATGAACAAAATTATAGGATTTACACTTTTTCTTTCAAAAGGTAGTACAAAGCTGTGGTACTTGGGTGGCTCAGTCTGTTAAGCATTCAGCTTCAGCTCAGGTCATTGATCTCACAGTTTGTGGGATCAAGTCCTATGCTGACAGCTCAGAGCCCAGAGCCTGCTTTGGATTCTGTGACTCTTTCCCCCTCTGCCCCTCCCCTGCTTGCACTCTGTCTCTCTCTGTCTGTCAAAAATAAATAAATGTTAAAAAAAAAAAAGTTAAAAAATTAGTACACAGCCACAATGATCAAGACAGGGTGTATCATAAGGATGTATATAGGTCAACGATATAGAACTCAGAGTCCAAGTTTTTGATAAATTGAATTGTGCCAAGATAATTCAGTGGGGAAAGAATAGTTTTTTAAAAATATGGTGCTGGGAAACAACTGGATATTCACATGCAAAAAGAAAATAAATTTGGACCCTTATTTTATTTAAAAAAAAAAAGACATCAATCACAAGAAAAGAGAGTACAAAAAAAAAGGGGACAGAGAACTGCAAAAAACAAAACCAGAAAAAAATTAACAAAATGACAATAAGTACACACCTATTAATAATTACTTTAAATGTTAATGGTGTGAATGCTTCAATAAAAATACAGAGAATGGCAGAATGGATAAAAAATAAGACACATCTGGGGCACTTGGGTGGCTCAGTGGGTTATGCATGCGACTTTGGCTCAGGTCATGATCTGCTGGTTAGTAACCTGGAGCCCCACATCTGGCTGTCTGCTGTCAGCACAGAACCTACTTCGGAACCCTGTCTCCTCTCTCTCTGCGCCTCCCCTGCTCATGCTCTCTCTCTCTCTCAAAAATAAAGAAGACAAAGAGACAAAGAGGGACTATATAATAATAAAGGTGGGTACCTGGGTAGCTCAGCCAGTTAAGTGTCCAACTTTGGCTCAGCTCATGATTTCATGGTTTGTGAGTTTAAGCTTCATATTGGGCTCTCCACTGTCAGCACAGAGCCCACTTTGGATCCTCTGTCTCCCTCTCTCTGCTGCTCCCCAATGCGCTTTCTCTCTCTAAAATAAAAATAAATAAAAATTTTCAAAAATAATAATGATAAGGAGTCAATCCAACAAGAGGAGAAAATATAAATATGTATACTCCTAACACAAATCACTTAAATATATAAAGCAAATATTAACAGACATAAAGAGAAATTGACAGTAATATAGTAATAATAAGGAACTTAAACACACTTTTGCATCAATTCATAGATCATCCAGGAAAAAATCAATAAGGAAAGTGTCTTTGAATGACACATTAGACTATATGGACTTAACAGATATATACAAAACATTCCATTCAAAAACAATAGAACACACATTATTTTTGGTGCACATGGAACATTCTCCAAGATAGAGCCCATGTTAGACCATGAGACAAGTCTCAACAAAGAATAGTAAAATCATATTGTGAATCTTTTCTGAACATAACAGTATAAAATTAGAAATCAATCACAGAAAAAAAATGGAAAAAAAAAACCCAAGAAACATGAGGCTTTAGTGGAGTTAAACGACATGTTACTAAACAGCCAATGGATCGACCAAGATATAAAAGAGGAAATAAAAGATACACGGAGACAAGTGACATCTTTGGGGTACAGGAAAAGTTCTAAGAGGGGAGTTCATACTAATATAGGCCCACCTCAAGAAACAAAAGTATCAGGTAAACAATATAACCTTACACTTAAAGGAACTTGGAAAAAAGAACAAAGTCCAAGTTTAGTAGAAGAAAGGAAATAATAAGATGAGAGAAGAAATAAATGAAATAAAGACTAAAAGAATAATAGAAAAGGTCAATGAAATCAAGAGCTGGTTCTTTGAAAAGATAAATAAAACTAATAAACCATTAGCTAGACTCAGGAGGAGGAAAAGAGAACACAAATATGTTAAAAATCAGAAAAAAAAAAAGAGAAGTAACAGATAACACAGAAATACAAAGAATTATAAAGAACTAAAAAATTATAGGCTGACCAATTGGACAACTAAGAAGAAATGAATTTTAAGAAACATACAATATTCCAAATGGAATCATGAAGAAATAGACAATCTGAACATACCAATTACCGGTAATAAAAGGAATAAATTACCCAAAACCTCCCAACAAACAAAAGTCCAGGAACAGATAGATTCACAGGTGAATACTATCAAACATTTAAAGAACTGCTAATGTGTTCTCCTCAAACTATTCTAAAAAAAACAAAAGAGGAAGGGAAGTTTCCAAATACATTCTGTCGGTCCAGCATTACCCTGATACCAAAACCAACAGAGACACTACAGCAAATGAAAACTATAAACCAATATCATTGATGAGCATAGATGCAAAAATCCTCAACAAAACATTAGCAAACTGCATTCAACAATATAGTAAAAGGATCATTTACCAGGATCAAATGATATTATACCAGGGATGTACGTATGCATTACTTGCAAATCAATCAATGTAAAGCACCACATCAACAAAATAAAAGATAAAAACTATATGATCATCTCAATAGATGCAGGAAAAGCATTTAACAAAATCCATCATCTGTTCATGATAAAAAATCTCAATGAAGTAAATTTAGAGATAACATACCTCAACATAATAAAGTCCATGTATGAAGAACCCACAGGTAACATCATATTCAATGTGAAAAACTGATAGCTTTTCCTTTAAGATCAGGAAACAAAAAAGATGTCCAGTCTTAACATTTTTATTCAACATAGTCCTAACCACAGCAATCAGACACGGAAAAGAAATAAAATGCATCCAAATTGGTAAGGAAAAAGTAAAACTGTCACTATTTGCAGATGATGTAATACTATATTGAAAAACCCTAATGACTCAACCAAAAAACGTAGAATAAATACATTCAATAAAATTGAAAGATAAAGAATTGATTCACAGAAATTGGCTGTGTTTCTATGTGTACTAATTATAAATAGCAGAAAGAGAAATTAAGAAAACAATTCTATTTTTAATTACACGAAAAAAGAATAAAATACCCAGGAATAAACTTAACCAAAAGGTGAAAGACCTGTACTCTGAAAAATCATAAAACAGCGATGGAAAAAGAAGTGAACACAATTCAAACAAATGGAAAGGTACTCCATACTCATTGATTGGATGAATTAACATTATTAAATGTCCATACTACTTAAAACTACCGACAGATTCAATGCAATTTCTATCAAAATTCTAGTGGTATTTTTCACAGAACTAGAACAAATAATCCTAAAATTTGCATGGAACCACAAAAGACCATGAATAGCCAAAGCAATCTTGAGAAATAAGAACAAAACTAGAGATTTCACAATTTCTTATACTACAAAGCTGTAGTAATCAAAACAGCATAAGACTGGCAGAAAAGCAGACACATAGATCAATGGAACAGTCTAGAAAGCCCAGAAAGAAACCTACATTTCTATGGTCAATTAATGGGCAAGAATATACAATGGTGAAAAGTTAGTCTCCTCAATAAATGGTACTGATAAAACTGTACAACTACATGCAAAAGAATGAAACTGGACCTATTTCTTGCAGTATCCAAGAAAATAAACTCAAAATGGATTAAAGATCTGTATGTGAGACGTGAAACCATAAAACTCCTAGGAGAAAACATAAGCAATAATCTCTTGGACATCAGCCTTAGCAACATTTCTCTAGGTATGTCTCCTGAGGCAAGTGAAAGGAAAGCAAAAATAAATTATTGGGACAACACCACAATAAGAAGCTCAGAGAAACTACCAACAAAACAAAAAGGCAACATACTGAATGGGAGAAGATATTTGCAAATGATACATTTGATAAGGGGTTAATATGAAAAATACAGAAAGAACTCTTACAACCGAACACCTGAAAAAAGCATAATAGTAATCTAATTAAAAATGGGGAGAGGGCCTGAATATATATATTTTTTTCCAAGGAAGACATACAAATGGCCAACAAACTAATGAAAAGAGGCTCAAAATCACTAATCATCAGAAAATGCAACTCAAAACCACAATGTGTATTACTTACAGCTGTCAAAATGCCTGGAGTCAAAAAGACAAGAAGTAACAAGTGTTGGCAAGCGTATGGAGAAAAAAGAACCCTCATGCACTGTTGGTGGGAATGTCAATTGATACAACTACTGTGGAAAACAGCATGGAGCTTCCTCAAAAAGTAAGGATAGAACTACTCTATAATCTAGTAATTCCACTACTCATCCAAAGAAAATTAAATCATTATTTCAAAAAGAACTATGCACCCTTATGTTTACTGCAGCATTATTTACAATAGCCAAGATATGGAAACAACTCTAGTGTCCATCTTACAGATGAATAAAGAAGATGTGGGTTGTGTATGTGTGTACACATATCCATTGATATGTGTACACACATACACACTGGAGTAGTACTTGGCCATAAAAATGAATGAGATTTTGCCCTTTTTGACATGAATGGACATAGAATGTATTATGCTAAGTGAAATAAGTCAAAAGTCATATGACTTCATACACATGTGGAATCTAGTACACAGATGAATAAACACAAATAAAAAGCAGAAAGTAGAATTGATGCTTTCCATAGAGGAGGGAGGATAGGGCAGTATGCAAAGTGGGTAAGCAGAAGCAGGAGATACAGACTTCCAGTTATGGAGTAATAAATCATGGAGATAAAAGGTGCAACACTGGGAATATAGCCAATGGTGTTATGGTATCATGATGACACATGGTAGCTATACTTAGGATGAACACAGCATAGCAAACAGTTATGGAATCACTATTTGTAAACCTGCAACTAATGTAACATTGTGTGTCAACTATACTTTCAATTAAAAAAAAAACAAGGATCAGAGATTTAAGTTAATTGATCAAATTATGAATAATTTCTCAAAGTGTCAGATACTTTGGAGGAACAAAATGTAAGAGGGAAATAAATGCCTCGTAGAGATTTAGAAATCTATCATTACACTAGAGGAGGGAAAAAAAGATGGGTTAAAGGTTGGGTGGCAGAGAAGGAGAAGAGAATCAGGGTTAAAACTCTCAGTGTTAAGACAGTATGTCTAAGAGATATCTGCACCCCCTCATTCATTGCAACACAACTTATAATAGGCAAGAACTGCAAACAACCTGAGTGTCCATCCATGACTGAATAGAGAAGTTGTGGCTTATATAATGGAATATTATTCAGCCATAAAAAAACAAGGACGTTTTGCTGTGTACAACAACACAGATGGACCTTGTGGGCATTATGCTAAAGGAAAGAAGTCAGAGAAAGACAGTGTGTAATTTCAGTTCTATGTGGACATTAAAACAAACTCACAGAGCAAGATTAGATTTGTGGTTGCCAGAGATGGTGAGTGGAGGGTACAAGAACTGGGTGAAGATGGTCAACAGACACAAACTTCCAGTTAAAAGAGATGAATACTGGGTATGGAATGTACCAAATGATGAGTGTAGTTAACATTGGTATACGGTATATTTGAAAGTTGCTAGGAAAGTAGACCCTAAAAGTTTGTATCACAATGAATAAAACTTTTTTTGTATCTGTATCAGATGCTGGATCCTAATTAAATTTACAATAAATGTAAGTAAAATCCCTACGCAGTAAACTGTAAACTTATACTGTGCTGTAGGTTAACTATAGGTCAAAAAAACTGAAGGAAAAAAAAAAAAACCTGGCACATAAAATCGCCCATTGTATGTTAGCTGCGGTGGACGCAGGTCTTGTGAGTACTAAAATTTTTATAACTTGGAGGACTATACTGAAAAATAATAATACGAATTCAAAATTAAATACATTTTGTTCATTCATTTAGAATGTGAAGATAAACACAAAGAACTACAAAGTTAAAATGCTGAAAAATATCCACATCACAAAATCTAAAAAAATAACATTAATTCCTTAATACAAATGTTCTTCTACATGTGGCTGCATACTCTTTAATTGTCCTTTCACGTGAAATTTATGTTATAATTTTTCTGTAAGGAATAGAAAGATTATGGAAATAGATTTCAATATGTTATTCTTGATGGTTTTAACAAAATATTGATTAGACACAAATCCCCCCCCCCCCCAATTTTATATGTTCTATGATAGAAGTTTTTCTACAAACTAGCTTCTGGCTTCACACATTTCATATTCTATCTCCTCTACTACACATATTTTGGTGTTGAGATTCATAGAATGAGTTCACATTTCATTACAACCTCTAGCTCTGTTAGGATGCCATGGTAGGTTTACATCATGGACAATAGAAGTATTCCTGAAAGCTCTTCATGATTGACAGAGCTAACTACTTAGCTATTAAGCAAAGGCGTCATAAACTAGCCAACTATAGCCTACCAAACCCAAAGTACATATATTCCCAGCTCAACTTTCCCTTAACTGTATCCCAATAATGCCTGTGGCCAATCCACAGGCATTATACTAGGGGGAAAGTCATAAAGGGAAGAGACAATGGTCTCAACTAATTGCTGTTACTGCACTACTTTTGGAGGTTTTGCCAAAAATGCATGACCAAAAAGGGACCTGCCCAAACAAGAGATCCTAAAGATTAAGCTGTATTATATTCGTGTGGATCTACCTCTGAATATTGGCCATTTTTACTGTCAGTAGCATCTCATAATATCTGGCATTAGTAAATGCCATTCTAAGCATTTTACAGATATTAACACATTTAAGTTTTGCATAAACCTTACTGAGTAAGTATTATCATCATCACTATCTCTCAGATTAGGAATACATACAATACATAAAGGAAAACTCTAAAGTAGACCTCACAAGTAAAAATGAAACAACTGAAAGAAATGCCAAGCAAAATGAAAATTGAATCAATTTCCCACCTTGTATCAAAGTCAAAGTCCAAAGCAAACGTGCATGTATATGACTTACAAAGATACAGAGTCGATTAACAAGACAAGTTCCATATATGTTATTAGGATAGACACATAATAACGTGAAGAAATTACAAGAGAGGATGGAATGGAGTGTTAATTATGTTGCAGCCAAGGAGAAATCAAAATGTGAAGTGTGTTGTAGACAATTGTATCCATTCAACATGGAATGTATAATAGTTATGTTAACAATGTAATTTGAGAAGGTTAAGAGAGGAATTGGAACTAAACTCAGGGTTAATGTTACTCTGAGAGATAAATTTAAACAGATTAATTGAGTTTTGAAGACAGGAGACAAAATCGGATGCACCAAACTCGACACATTGCATATACTCTCTCTCATAGCATTTATCATGATCTATTTTAACTGCTTATTTATTTTCCTATCTCCTCATACATGGTGACCTCATTAATGGAAGATCTCTTTTATATCAGCGTTCTGGTCTTATCATTGAGAGGTGTTCAGTAAACAATTGAATGATGAATGAACAAATGAAAGGGGGAAAGAAAGAAATGTAATGTCTCATATCTGCTTACTATGCATCACAAGGTTTCATGTCCAACACCACTGAACACAGCAGTGAGCTAATCCAGGAGTGTGACTCATGAAGTACTCTGCAAATATCATATACTACCAACCATGAGTTGAACCCTTGGAATACTTCTTTTCTCTTATGATATTTATCATACCTATTCATCCAACAAATATATATATATTGAGTACCACTATGTGAGAGGCATTATTTCAGACAATAAGGAAGAAGAGTTGAACAAAATGGCTATTGTGTTCTATTTATATACATATTATTCCTGTCCAATTCCTCCTATATTAAAACTTCTTATGGTCTACTCAACACTCTACCACCTCTAACAGCTAGTAAGTAAACCATCTAAAACAAAGCAAACCCGCTAGTCCATTGCTAAATGAATTTATACTAAAAAGTAGCTATATACTCAAATCCTATAACTTAAATTAACAGTAAATTTTTTTCATAGTAAATTTATACACACACACACATAAACGCACATGTCTGTGTGTGTGTGTGTGTGCGCGCGTGTGTGCATGTGTGTGTATATCATCACTGGCGGCGTTGAAAACTGTCACCTGGGGATTAGTTCCTTCCTGAGGAATTTTTATGTGTACATTATGGCTACTGAATCAGAACCTATGACTTAACAAAAAAATATGATCTTCTGGAAACTAGTTCCTGAGACATCGCCTCCATAGATCTACATGACCCATGTAGATGGATCCATGACCCACTGACGCTGATGTAGCCAAGGACCAAATAAAGTGGCTTAATTTCTGAGCAACTCTTAGTATCAACAACAGATTCCTCACTTGGTCTGTGGGATTCAGAATAAGTCATTTCCTATTTTTATAGAGATTTGCAATTTCCCTGTCAATTGAAATAATTTATTTCTAGGCTATGAAACAATAGCCTGATTTTACTTTTAAAATCCTTTTTTTGTTTTGTTTCAACAGATTTTAAAAAAAAGAATTATGTTTTTATTTTGAAAATTAATATGGTTTGAAATGTGCACTTTCAAACATTCAAACTCTTGATTTACCAGCTCTGTCTCAGAGTTCCTGCTATTCAAGTCCTGCTAAATGTCCTTTTGTCTGTTGAGAAATGAATGTTGTCTTCTCTAGCAGCACCAAAAAGTTTTCATGTGAAAATTGTTTATTTCATCATTTTGATTTTAACTCCCCACTTCTCCCCAAATCAAAGTTTTATGATTTTCTGTATATTTATGACTTAGTTTGTTTATTTAAGGAATAATACATGAAAACAACAAAGTTTAAAAAAAAATTAGGTTTTTGGGGCACCTAGGGTGGCTCAGTCAGTTAAGCATGTGGCTTTTTAAAAATTTTTGTTAATATTTATTTTTGAGAGACAGAGACAGTGCAAGCAGGGGAGGGGCAGAGAGAGAGGGAGACACAGAACCTGAGCAGGCTTCAGGCTCTGAGCTGTCAGCACAGAGCCTGACGTGCGGCTCAGGCCCATGAACCCTAATATCATGACCTGAACCGAATTTGGACGCTTAACCGACTGAGCCACCCAGGCACCCCAAGTATCTGGCTCTTGATTTTGGCTCAGATCATGATCTCATGGTTCATGAGCCCGTGTTAAGCCCTATGCTGAAAGCACGGTGGCTGCATGGGATTTTCTTTCTCCCTCTTTCTCTCTGCCCTTCCCTGCTGGTGTGAGCATGTGCTGGTTCTCTCTCTCTCTCAAAATAAATAAATAAACTTAAAAAAAAAAAACTTTAAAAATGGGGCACCTGGGCGGCTCAGTCAATTAAGTGTCTTGACTTTGGCTCACGTCATGATCTTGGGTTTGTGAGTTCAAGCACCACTGGGGCCCTGCCCTGACAGCTGGGAGCCTGGAGTCTGCTTCAGATTCTGCGTTTCCCTCTCTCTCTGTCCCTCTCGTGCTCTGTCTCTTTCTCTCTCAAAAATAAACAAACATTTTAAAAAATTTAAGAAATTAAAAAAATTAGATTTTAAAACTGAACATTGCTAGATATTTAGAAGACAAAAACATGTCCTCTGAAATGTTTTAGTTCTTATCATCCTTTGTATTTTGAAGAGCATATAGTATAACGTGTATTCTATTGATTAAAGTGTTTTTGTGTGGTAAAATTCTTGACATTAACTCCTTACATATCTATAGATAGAGCTTTGAATAACTATTCTTTCTCCTAGAGAAAATTAAGCAAACTTAGTCTATCTAAAGACAAGATATTCCATAATATCTTATTTCCTTAATATTGCTTACTAATTATTCCTTTTTGAAACAGTTGCCTCATTTAAGAGAAATAAATGGAGAAATTTTAATATTTAACTTTGGGCAAGTTGGTAGGCTTCTTAAATTTAAACAATTCATATTCTCTCCTGAAGAGAATTTGACATCTTAACTCTCTCACCTTAAATTCCTACCCATGTCCCTAACATATGCAAGAATTGAGGCCTTACAAATTCCATTAAAATTAAGTTGTGTCCGTTCATATCTGTTTACCTCCATTGATTTCAATATTTTACCTAATGTAAAGACTGACTAGTTTTTTTTAAAAATTTTTAATGTTTTTATTTATTTTTAAGAAAGAGACAGAGCATGAGCAGGAGAGGGGCAGAAAGAGGGGGAGACACAGAATCTGAAGCAGGCTCCAGGCTCTGAGCTGTCAGCACAGAGCCCGATGTGGGGCTCGAACTCACGTAGTGTGAGATCATGACCTGAGCTGAAGTTGGACGCTTAACCGACTGAGCCACCCAGGCACCCCAGCTGACTACTTTTACTACTGTTAAAATAATAATTAAGTTAGGCCCCAGCTAACATTATGGAAATCAGAAATATGTTTGCTTTATTCAGCAAACATAGGTGTAAAGATATGAAACTCATTTGTTCATATTCTAACTCTTGAACCAAAAATACCAATAAGATTCCTTAAGACAATCCCACAAGTAAGAAAACTCCTAGAAACTAACAAGTTATTTAACTTTGTGTGAAAAGAATGAGGAAAAAAAAATAGCCCCAAGTCAAGAAATATCCTAAAGTAATACCTTGAAGAAATCACTTGTCCTTTAATAATTTAGAAGGGGCTGTCTCAATCATAGCGAACAAAAAGTCAATAACAAACTTCCATGCTGTGCTCAGAAACAGCTCAAAAAGCATTTTATACCACATACTACAAGTCATATTGAAATCCAGCATTCACAGGTGCTTTGTTTTCAAACTAGAGAATACAAAAACAAATGCAAATTTAAAACATTGTGTTACTGAGTGCCTCAGTTAGCAAATTGTTTGGCTCCAAGGGAGAAAATACAATTTGGGTAATATATAGGTTTTGTGTGTGCTTTCTCTATGATCTCTTAGCATTGTTAGCCACATTAATATAGCTACTGAAGTAATGATAAAATAATACCATTGAAGTATTATTAGTCTAGATTTAGATTTGGGAGTGACCAACTAAGAATATGGGTTACTGAAGCCTTGAAAGTAAATATAAACCCTTAGAAAGACTGAAAGAGCAAGGTGAGAAAAGCAGTGAGAGAAGAAATTTGGGGAATACTGCTACTTAGGGGTCCAACACAGACAGAAAAGGAAACAAAGCTAATAAACCAGCAGAGAGGGCCAGGGAGTTCAAAGATGTAGAGAAAAAAAAGCAAACAATTGATTCTGGAATGGCGGGGAGATGGAGAGGAAATGGTATTGGTAGTGGAAGCCAGAAGATAAGTGCAGAAATTAACCTTGACTAAAAGCAGAAACAATTCACCTACATTGGGAACATCTCAGCATGAATGGATTTGAAAATGGATGTTTCCTTGCAGAAATGGCGACAGACCAATTCAGGGAAAAGTCACACATATTATCACGGTGATGTTTAAGCAAATATATACTTAAGATATCTATAGTAAGAAATCAAAGTTTCTAGGAACAGGGAGACAATTACAAGCAATGAAGACTGTGGCCAATAAATAGATTTCACTTTTCAAGATATTTGGCATGGAGAACAAGATTGTGAACAGGAGAGAAATAGGTTGATGCCTTTATTAGTTAAGAAGTCCAAGGGCTCGTCTTTGTTGTTTGTCAGCATCATTATTATTGTTGGAGCATTTCAAAGGGAAAGTTTGGAACATGAAAAGTTAAAGATCCAATACAAAGAGTATAGGGGCAATTTCAGATGTACAACATTTTAAATAGAATAATTTGCTTTTCTTATGTCCAAATATTTATGCAAAACTTTCCTCTGTTCAACTGCAAGTAAATTAGAGGAATTAAGACTGCCACTGCTGAAAACACAGGGAGTTAATGAACAGATTTGTCTTCCAAATTGGCTTGTGAGGCCCATTTCATTGATAGCCATGTAAAAGCAAAGTTTTAATTTGGAAGAATAGGCACTGTCCAGAAAGGAAAACAGGAGGAGGATCAAGGCTCAGAAATCAAAGCTCTAAAGGAGTACAGCCTTAGATTTATTCATAAGCATTATTTTTAGAGGTATACGAACAACTGTATTTTAAGTTATTTTTTGATAGTGTTAATTCTGGCAGAAAAGGTAAGGAAAACCCACAAAGCAGAAAAGGGAGAGCCTCCCAAACCTGAGTGGATCATTCTAGTTAGGGACTGGAAACATCAATAAGATTACCTCACTTCTTCCAAAAGCACATCCTGTCTACACCAGCCCCTGTAGAAGGGACACACTACTTGTGCTGAGCTGCTACTTACAGCAGTTTCCTCTTAGTGCAAGCAGTTACACAGGTAAAATAGCCTCTACAGATACCTGTGTGATATTGGCCAGTCTTTAGCAGGATGAATACTGCCCACAACTACTTGCATCAGGGAATCCCTTGTTTAATGTCCTAAGATACTCATATGTTCACCAAAAAGGGTAAAGTCCTGGGTAACGAGAGACCTGAAGGTAAAGAGGGCAAAGCTCCATAAGTGTCTGGACTTGGATGGGGATAAGCAGAGCCAGTTTCCGAGTCCCCGCACCTCCTATTTCAATTACACCTTTTAAAAAGAAGATGACTGGTATGAAAAGATCTTAGGAGCCACAGTGTACTCAACAGCAAAGATATATGCCCAGTCTCATATGAGGGAGCAGGAATACTTCCTGATTTGGAGGTGAGAAGGAATGAAAGTAAATTAAATACAGGGGAGAAAATAAGAAAAGTGAGGGAACTAACTGGATTGCAACAATATTCACCTACGTATAGGTGACTAGACAAGTTATAAGAAGATGGTACTGGGTAGAGTAGCGGGTCTACGATTTGGGGGTTGAGAAATTTGGATAATTTTTGAAACAAATTTGTGGGTGACATGACATGCTGTAAAGAGGACATCATTGCAGAAGTCCAGCTGATGTTAGGTAGGATAAATGTGTGGTTTAAAATAATAATTACTAAATTATAGCAACATACACTATGGTTCAATTTATTTTGCTTTAACTTCTTTTCCCAATAACAGATGTCCATGTTTTTTGCTAGTTGCCAAGCCACATGAATCTGTTTTGATAATAATTGTGGGGCTTATTTAAAAATATGATTTGTTTTATTAGACATAAACTGAATATTTAAATGCCACTAAATGATTTTTTTAAAATAAGGCTACAGAATTCCAGTGATATTACTCACATTTCTCCCATCTGTTATGCAAAAAAAACAAAAAAGTCCAGGCTTAAAAAATTTTAGCATGTATAAACACTTGACTTTCAGCCTTTGCCTATTTACTGTGATTTAGCAAATTGTTGCTTTAAATGAACAGAAAGAATAAAATCAAAATGGAACCAGCAGGAATAGTCAAGTTTTATTAGCCCAGAGAGGCATTATATAGAAATGTCAAACTGACCACCTACTGAAAATGTCTGGAAGTCTCACTTCTTTCTAAATGTCACCAACTGCTCAAAATAAACACTGGATTGATGTACTAGCAGACTTATATGATGTTCTTTTAAAGCTATCCATATTTTATTCATTCTTTTTCCCTCCAAACTTCAAGTAACACTGCATTGTATTTTGCCTTTTCCCTAGCAGAAAATCATAAAGCTCTTGCTTTCTTCTCCCAGAGTAATTTCCTCTGGATCAGGCTCTTTCAATATACCCTTCAAATCCTTCAAGGTCTGTTCCAGCAGACCCGAAAAGGGCACGAGATCTAAAGTCTGAAAACTTGAGTTCAGAATCTGCCTTTTGCTAGCTATGTGGCCCTCAGGCAAATTTCAATCTATCTGGACTACAGTTTCCCCCAGATAGTAAACAGAACTCTAAGAGTCTCACCCTTCAACCTTTAAGATTCTGTGATACTGGGGCACCTGGGTGGCTCAGTTGGTTAAGTGTCTGACTTCAGCTCAGCTCATGATCTCGCGGTTTGGCTTGTGAGTTCAGGCCTGTGTAGGACTCTGTGCTGACAGCTCAGAGCCTGGAGCCTGCTTCGGATTCTGTGTCTCCTTCTCTCTCTGCCCCTTTGCTGCTCATGCTCTCTCTCTCTCTCTTTCTCTCTCAAATAAACAAACGTTAAAAAAAAATAACAAAATGATTCTGTGATCCAAACACAAAATTCTTAATACTAAGATGCACAAGAAGCAGCAATAGATTACATAAACAAATTAGAATTAAAAAGAATGCCAAAATCCTCACAGAAGAAGAACATAAGCTTCTTCTCCAATACTTTTGTACTAAATTTCCCAGATTTTGCTTTTGGGCATTGAATTTTCATGTAAGTGTGACTATCACTGCGAATGTCAGAAAGAAAAGCTTTAATTTGTATATGTGTGTGTATACTTATTAAATGAATATCTACTTTGGAAACCATCTTACAATCCATTAAATTCAAAGGCATTCACAAGGTACTAGTTGGCAATATTAATATTTGCTTACTTCATAAAATATATCCAACCATATGATTGTTAGGGAAGCAATTACATAAAAACATTGGATATGTTCTTTGTATATAAAAAAAACATGTTTTAAATTACGATGACAAACTAGTGCCAAGAATTTGTTATGAGTCCCAAATATTTAAAATTATTTTGATGAAAGTACATGCCTTTTTGGAAATTATAATAAATGTGCATTTATAGTAAATGTTTTGTTTTTAAATTTCTGAAATAAAACTAAACTAATTTGTTTAGTATCAAGAGGAGATGTATACAGTCTTTTTCCAAAATAACTACGTTGAATGAATTTGCCATTTAGTTTCTGCAAAAAGTACCACTATATTTTTATATATGTATACACATATAGGTAAAATAAGTGATAACACTCTAACATTTTTATCAAATTCCTATACTTCTTCATATTTCATTAATGATTTAGTATTTCCATGTACTAAGAATGTATGTTAGAGAAAAACTCAAGAGTTAGAGCAAATATATTTTTTCATGTACTGTTTTTAGAGCTTATAGATGTATAAACTAAATCTAACGCAAAAGGGTAATTTATGATCACTAAGATAAAACAAAGTAGAAAAAATCAAATAAACTCCAAGAATAATTTTGTACTGATAAGATACTGACTAAACCATTGTCTCAAAATTATAGATACTTGTTAAATCATCTCTCACTGTATTGACTTCAGGTCTGTATCAATGTGTTTTGTGGTCATGTATATACAATCATCCAAACTTTAGAACTTCAGTTAAAATAATCCAGAATTGAGTTATAGGCTAGATGTGTGGTTTTTTTTTTTTTTTCAGTTTCTTCATTCTGAGAGGGACAGAGACAGCGTGAGTGGGGGAGGGATAGAGAGAGAGAGGGAGAGAGAGAGAACTCTAAGCAGGCTCTGGGCTACCAGCATAGAGCCCACAGGGCCCAAATTCACAGAACCACAAGATCATGACCTGAGCCAAACCTAGTTGCACACTTAACCAAGTCACCCAGGCACCACTAGACCAGAAGTTTTTGAAAACATCACAATACAGAATATCTCAGTAGTCATTCACACGAGTGTTAATTTTTTCATTAAAGTAGAATTCATATGGTGTTATATGAATTTCAGGTGTATAGTATAATGATCCAACAATTCTACACACTCACTGCTCATCAAGGTAAGTGTACTTTTTAAAAATTTTGTTTATCATTTCTGACAGACCAAACTGAAAATATCAAAAATTGATAGATCGTTCCATCCATTCCTTCATTACTCATTCCATAATGAATGGTTGCTTTAAGTGCCTGGGTTAGAGTAATTAACAGAACAAACAGAAATCCATCCTAATTTAAGATAAGTGTAGTCTTAATCCTCTTTATTTCACCCCTCCCTCTACTCACCTTCCCTCTGGTAACCATCATCTTATATTTAAGAGTCTGGTATTTTTTTTGTTTGTTTATCTCCGTTTTTCTTTGTTTTTCTTAAATTTCACATATGAGTGAAATCATATGGTATTTGTCTTTCACTGATTTACTTCACTTAGCATTATACCCTCTAGGTCCATCCATGTTGCTGCAAATGACAACATCTCCTTCTTCTGTATGTATATAAATATCATATCATATCTATCTATCTATCTATCTATCTATTACAGGTTAGATATATATTACATCTTATTTATACATCCATCAATGGATGGACACAGCCTGCTTCCATATCTTGGCTATTGTAAATAATGCTATAATAAACACAGGGGAGTATATATTTTTAAAATTAATGTTTTCATTAATACCCTGTAGTGAAATTTCTAGATCATATAGTAATTCTAGATTTAATATTCTGAGGAACCTGCAGATTATTTTACACAATGGTTGCACCACTTTACATTCCCACCAACAGTGCACAAGGGGTCCCTTTTCCTCCACATCCATGCCAACACTTATTTCTTGTCTTTTTGTTGCTAGCCATTCTGACAGGTGCAAGATGGTATCTCATTGTGGTTTTGATTTGCATTTCCTGAATTAACACAGGAGTGTTAATTTTACCTTCATTACGATTTTTGGAGTGTACACAAATGCCATCTCAAAAACAAGGTTCAATTTTTCCATACGACGTGTGAATCACAGGTCATACCACATGTGAACTGCACACCCATCTTTCTAAATTATTCGCACGGGAAAGAAAAATGTTGCCCTTCAGTGCAGGCAGCCGCCATAGCAGATCCAGCTGCTGGTGTCTTCGGTAGCCTGTAATAGCTAACATTCTCCTTTTACTTTAAAGACCTCAGACAGGTCCAGACCTCTAACACCAGTTCCTATCTTTCCAGCTCACTTACTCAAATCTTTAGTTCCACTCCAATAACTCTTCAACCCACTGAGACCACTCATCCATTGATCTGTCACTTTCATATTGGCAGTCAGCCCCTTCATTTATCATTAAAAAAAAAAAATCCAGTTCAGAATCCTGGTCTACAACCTTCATCTATTCTACTTACTTGAACAAACAAAACAAAAAACCTCACTCCTCATTAAACCCAAATATCTTATCACACCATGCCTGCACCCACGCTGCTCAACATGACTGGAAACTATACACAACCATGCTGGCTAGTCTCACTTTACACCTGGGACCATTTATGTCAAGTGGGACTCAGCAGTGCTCTGTGATTCTAACACATATCACAGGGAATTTACTTTCCCAGTCACAAAGAAGATTATTTCACACCATCTTGGATTTCCTCAAATTTCTAGCACGCATCTCCTCACCTCACTCTTAAGTGATAACCACATTCTTAGTTCACTGAGCAAACTGAGGGAAACAAAATTGAACTTTTCTTCTCACATCATCCGCCATCATGCTTTAATCTGTACCTATATACCGTGAGTTTCCTTTCTCTTACAGCAAATGAAAAGTCCCTGTATCCTCCTAAGGTAGACCCATTCATTTATATGTATTTCATCCTCCTCTCTGTCTCAAGAATTTTGTTCCATCAGTTTTCTTTTTCAAATGTAAATTTCATTTTTTTCTGATTATTGGATCATTTCTATTTGCATATAAACATTCTATAACAACTTTCAGTAAAGAAAAAAGAAATCTATACCTTCTGTGCTTATTTAGTTACTGCCCAATTTCTCTACTTGCATTTTGGCAAAATTCCTCAAAGGGTTTGTTTATGTTTGCTGCCTCTATTTGATTTCTTAGGGCTTTGATCACAGTCATTTCTTTGAACTGTTTTACTCAAGGATAATGACAATTTCCATGTTGGTAAATTCTATGGTTATATGGTCTATATTTACTCCTAATTTACGCAACTTCTGAGCAGCATATGACAGACATTTCCTACTTCTGGAAACATTTTCTTCTCTTCAATTCTAAGACACTACCTATTCCTGAGTTTTATTTTATATTACTATTACCTTTCACTTTCTGCATTTTCTTCCTCTTCCTGATTATTAAGTATTAGGATATCCCAGAACTCAATCACTGCCTCTGTGCATTCTCTGTCTACCCTAACCTCCTAGGCAATGCCATCCAGTTTTAAGACTTTGGAAACCATCTGTGTAAATTTGTATGCTTATCTTAGAACATCCCCACTAGCTCTTGACTCTTCATTGGACTGCCAAATCTCTATCTCCACTTGGATCCCTAATTGAAATTTAACATTTAACGTTTCTAAAATGGAAACGTGATTATTTCTATCCCCTCAAAACTGGTACCACCATTAGGTCAGGCTAAAACCTTTGAAATACTTTTATTCTCTTAACATCCAAACTTCAAATCCTAAATCATGAGCAATTAATATTATATTCTGCCTTTAGAATATATCAATCTGATTATGTGTCATTATGCTCACTGCTAGCGTCTTAGTTTAAGGCATTACCTCCACAGTAGCTGGAGTGATTTTAATTTTCTAAAAATCTCATTATGACACTTCTCATGTAAAACACCCCCCGTGGCTTCCTATCTGGTTCACCATGGAAACATTATGCTATGATCTAGTGGGTCCTCAATGATCTCACTCCTACCTGTCTCTCAAACCTCATCTTCCAATACTCCTCCCTTTGTTTTCTGAATGCAATGTACTTACACTTATTCTTTTCTCTTAAATTATTTTCCTCTACATGTTTGAAAGCCTTGGTCATTCATTTTAAATCTGTTTTCACACTTACCTCCTTGGAGAATCCTCTTATGAACACCCTTTAAAAGAAACTTCTTTCACTCTCTACCTTCAGTCTGCTTTATTTTTCCTCATAGAACTATTTCAAAGAAATATTGTAACACACATATTTATATACTTATCAACTATCTCCACCAATAAACTATAAATTCATAAGGACATGCTCTCTGTCATGCTAAATCTTCTGTCCCTAATATAGTATCTGCCACACAGAGGAGAATAATTGTAAAGAATGAATTAATATGAGAACAAGGGATTTTAGATGAATCCAAGACAAAATTCAACAATGTACCTTTCTCATTCTATTGAAGATTCTGTCACCTATTCTCTTGTGTTGTGAATAGTACGTCTATTGTGGCTTGACGTAAGAAAAAAATATACTAAGGAATATTCTACTTAACTATAAATTTCAAATGTAGGAGTTATAGTTACTTTAGTCCCCACTACTTCATGGTGTCCAAAGATGAATTACATTCAAATATGATCATATTCACCTTAGATTCTCACCTCACCTTGTTCTAAAATAGTATATAGGTAGCTCTGGAGTCTAACTATCTGAATTCCAATCCAGACTTCACTCATTACTAGTGTGATCTTCAGCATATGATTTAATCTCTCTGTTCCTCTGTTTTTGCATAAGTATAATGGAGATAATCCCCATAATATACACTAAGGATTAAGAGAAATAACACATATAAGGTACTTATATGTACCTTATGTACAAGGTATGTATAAGGTACTTACATTCAGTACCTGGTTCCCAACTTAACACTTACAAACTGTCAGTTATTCTATGAACTTCAGAAAGTACAAACTGTTTTGCAAGGTTGTTTTTTGTTTTTGTTTTTTTTTTGTTTTTGTTTTGTTTTCTATAGAGAAAGAGCATGAGTGGGGGAATGGGGCAGAGGGAGAGAGAGAGAATCTTAAGCAGGCTTCATGCTCAATGTGGAGCCTGGCCCAGGGCTTGGTCACATGACCCTGGGATCATGACCTGAGCCAAAATCAAGAGTGGGAAGCTTAATTGACTGAGCCACCCAGGCGTCCCTTGTTTGTGTTTTAAAATCAGGGATTCTTTGTCAAAGATGAGTTGGCCATACGTTTGTGGGTCTAGTTCTGGGGTTTCTATTCTATTCCATTGGTCTATGTGTCTGTTTTTGTGCCAATACCATGCTGTCTTGATGATGACAGCTTTGTAGTAGAGGCTAAAGTCTGGGATTGTGATGCCTCCTGCTTTGGTCTTCTTCTTCAAAATTACTTTGGCTATTCAGGGCCTTTTGTGGTTCCATATGAATTTTAGGATTGCTTGTTCTAGTTTCGAGAAGAATGCTGGTGCCATTTTGATTGGGATTGCATTGAATGTGTAGATAGCTTTGGGTAGTATTGACATTTTGACAATATTTATTCTTCCAATCCATGAGCAGGGAATGTCTTTCCATTTCTTTATATCTTCTTCAATTACCTTCATAAGCTTTCTATAGTTTTCAGCATACAGATCCTTTACATCTTTGGTTAGATTTATTCCTAGGTATTTTATGCTTCTTGGTGCAATTGTGAATGGGATCAGTTTCCTTATTTGTCTTTCTATTGCTTCATTGTTAGTGTATAAGAATGCAACTGATTTCTGTACATTGATTTTGTATCCTGCAACTTTGCTGAATTCATGTATCAGTTCTAGCAGACTTTTGGTGGAGTCTGTCGGATTTTCCATGTATAATATCATGTCATCTGCAAAAAGCGAAAGCTTGACTTCATCTTTGCCAATTTTGATGCCTTTGATTTCCTTTTGTTGTCTGATTGCTGATGCTAGAACTTCCAGCACTATGTTAAACAACAGCGGTGAGAGTGGGCATCCCTGTCGTGTTCCTGATCTCAGGGAAAAAGCTCTCAGTTTTTCCCCGTTGAGGATGATGTTAGCTGTGGGCTTTTCATAAATGGCTTTTATGATCTTTAAGTATGTTCCTTCTATCCCGACTTTCTCAAGGGTTTTTATTAAGAAAGGGTGCTGGATTTTGTCAAAGACCTTTTCTGCATCGATTGACAGGATCATATGGTTTTTCTCTTTTTTTTTGTTAATGTGATGTATCACGTTGATTGATTTGCGAATGTTGAACCAGCCCTGCATCCCAGGAATGAATCCCACTTGATCATGGTGAATAATTCTTTTTATATGCCGTTGAATTCGATTTGCTAGTATCTTATTGAGAATTTTGGCATCCATATTCATCAGGGATATTGGCCTGTAGTTCTCTTTTTTTACTGGGTCTCTGTCTGGTTTAGGAATCAAAGCAGGAAAGAACATCCAATGGAAAAAAGACAGTCTCTTTAACAAATGGTGCTGGGAGAACTGGACAGCAACATGCAGAAGGTTGAAACTAGACCACTTTCTCACACCATTCACAAAAATAAACTCAAAATGGATAAAGGACCTGAATGTGAGACAGGAAACCATCAAAACCCTAGAGGAGAAAGCAGGAAAAGACCTCTCTGACCTCAGCCGTAGCAATCTCTTACTCGACACATCCCCAAAGGCAAGGGAATTCAAAGCAAAAGTGAATTACTGGGACCTTATGAAGATAAAAAGCTTCTGCACAACAAAGGAAACAACCAACAAAACTAAAAGGCAACCAACGGAATGGGAAAAGATATTTGCAAATGACATATCGGACAAAGGGCTAGTATCCAAAATCTAGAAAGAGCTCACCAAACTCCACACCCAAAAAGCAAATAACTCAGTGAAGAAATGGGCAGAAAACATGAATAGACACTTCTCTAAAGAAGACATCCGGATGGCCAACAGGCACATGAAAAGATGTTCAGCGTCGCTCCTTATCAGGGAAATACAAATCAAAACCACACTCAGGTATCACCTCACGCCAGTCAGAGTGGCCAAAATGAACAAATCAGGAGACTATAGATGCTGGAGAGGATGTGGAGAAATGGGAACCCTCTTGCACTGTTGGTGGGAATGCAAATTGGTGAAGCCGCTCTGGAAAGCAGTGTGGAGGTTCCTCAGAAAATTAAAAATAGACCTACCCTATGACCCAGCAATAGCACTGCTAGGAATTTATCCAAGGGACACAGGAGTACTGAGGCATAGGGGCACTTGTACCCCAATGTTCATAGCAGCACTCTCAACAATAGCCAAATTATGGAAAGAGCCTAAATGTCCATCAACTGATGAATGGATAAAGAAATTGTGGTTTATATACACAATGGAATACTACGTGGCAATGAGAAAAAATGAAATATGGCCTTTTGTAGCAACGTGGATGGAACTGGAGAGTGTGATGCTAAGTGAAATAAGCCATACAGAGAAAGACAGATACCATATGGTTTCACTCTTATGTGGATCCTGAGAAACTTAACAGGAACCCATGGGGGAGGGGAAGGAAAAAAAAAAAAGAGGTTAGAGTGGGAGAGAGCCAAAGCATAAGAGACTGTTGAGAACTGAGAGCAAACTGAGGGTTGATGGGGGGTGGGAGGGAGGAGAGGGTGGGTGATGGGTATTGAGGAGGGCACCTTTTGGGATGAGCACTGGGTGTTGTATGGAAACCAATTTGACAATAAATTTCATATATAAATTAAAAAAGATAATAAAAAAAAAATAAAATCAGGGATTCTAAGATAAGAACTTACAAGCCCTACTTGGTCATGATATTACTCCTGAATATCTGACCCTCATATTCTGAATTCTACTTGTCTTACTAGAATTTAGAGATCTGTCAGTCTCTCCCTATTTAGGTTCCCTCCCAGAACTTGCCTACTTTCCTCTATCTCCAGACTATTTATTGGATAGTCAAGTGGCACTGCCTGCCCCTTTCCGGATCTTTGCACATCTTAAATCTGATACCTTTATCTCTCTGCCACAAACTTTGTAAATTATATTTCTGGTTGCTACTGTCAGATCCTGACCCATTTCTGACTGTTTCATTATAAGTTTACAAATGTATTCTGATAGGTTAATATGCTATACTTCTTAGCATTTTTTAAAAATTTTATGCTCCTTGTGGGATTTAGTCAGAGATAAAATAACAGAATTTTAACTCATGTCTGCATCTATACTGTTTTATCTATTTTTCAGATAATTCTTTTCTTTACATATATATTGTTTCTCTACATGTCTCTGAAATTAATGCTGTTAATTGAATACAATAAATAATCTACATGATTGACTCAAAAAGATTTTTCTATTAAAATGAGTTTTTTTGGTTCAAGCCCCATGTTGGGGTCTGTGCTGACAGCTCAGAACCTGGAGCCTGCTTTTTGTTCTTTGTCTCCCTCTCTCTCTGACACTCCCCCACTTACATTCTGTCTCTCTCTCTCTCTCTCTCTCAAAAATAAACATTAAAAAAATTTAATGAGTTTTATTTGGCATTTCAGAACTATTTTATGAGAAGGCAGTTATGCTCAGGAACTAATTAGTTCCTCCTAAAATCTAGTAGAAAGTGTTATATTCTGTTACACTGCTTGATTTAAATTCTTAGAATTAAAATAAATAAAACAAACACTTGGGTGTCTCAGTCAGTTAAGTGTCCAACTCCAGCTCAGGTCATAATCTCGCAGCTTATGAGTTCGACCCCCCATCTGTCTCTGTGCTGATAGCTCAGAGCCTGGAGCTTGTGTCTCTCTCTCTCTCTACCCCTGCTCCCTCCCTCCCTCCCTCTCTTTCTCTCAAAAATAAACTTTAAGAAAATAAAAGTTGTAGATCATTTGCTAAATTAAAAATGCAATCTTCCAAAATATATTTTTATTGCTACCCTTAAAGTTCAGTAAATCTATCTTATTGGACTGATTTATTTATTTTTAAATATAATTTATTGTCAAGTTAGCTAACCTACAGTGTATACAGTGTGCTCTTGACTTCAGGAATAGATTTTCATGATTCACTGCTTACATTCAACACCCAGTGCTCATCCCAACAATGCCCTCCTCAATGTCCATCACCCATTTTCCCCTTTCCCCCAGCTCTCCGCCCCCATGAACCTTCAGTTTTTTCTCTATATTTAAGAGTAGCTTATGGTTTGCCTCCCTCTCTGTTTCAAGTATTTTTCCCCTTCCTTTCCCCCGGTCTTCTGTTAAGTTTCTCAAATTCCACATATGAATGAAAACATAGGATATGTGTCTTTCTGTGACTGACATATTTCACTTAGCATAATATCCTCCAATTCTATCCACGTTGTTACAAATGGCAAGATTTCATTCTTTCTCATTGCCATGTAGTATTCTATTGTATATATAAACCACATCTTCTTTATCCATTCATCAGTTGATGGACATTTGGGCTCTTTTCATAATTTGGCTATTGTTGATAGTGCTGCTATAAATATTGGGGTGCATGTACCCTTTTAATCAGCACTCCTGTATCCTTTGGAGAAATTCCTAGTAGTGCTATTGCTGGGTTGTAGGGTAGTTCTATTTGTAATTTTTTGAGGAACGTCCACAATGTTTTCCAGAGCGGCTGCACCAGCTTGCATTTCCACCAACAGTGCAAGAGGGTTCCCATTTCTCCACATCCTCATCAATATCTATTGTTTCCTGAGTTGTTAATTTTAGCCACTGTGACCAGTGTGAAGTGGTGATTTGTATTTCCCTGACGAAAAGCAATGTGGAGCATCTTTTCACATGCCTGTTGGCCATCTGGATGTCTTCTTTGGAAATGTATCTATTCATGTCTTCTGCCCATTTCTTCACTGGATGATTTGTTTTTTGGGTGTTGAGTTTGGTAAGTTCTTTATAGATTTTGGATACTAACCCTTCATCTGATATGTCATTTCCAAATATCTTCTCCCATTCCATCAGTTGTCTTTTAGTTTCGTTGATTGTTTCCTTTACTGTGCAGAAGGTCTTAATCTTGATGAGGTCCCAATAGTTCATTTTTGCTTTTATTTCCCTTGCCTTCGGAGACGTATTGAGTAAGCAGTTGCTGCGGCGGAGGTCAAAGAGGTTTTTGCCTGTTGCTGATGCAAGGACTTCCAACACTATGTTAAACAACAGTGGTGAGAATGGATCCCTGTCGTGTTCCTGATCTCAGGGGGAAAGATGTTGGTTTTTCCACATTGTGGATGATACTAGGTGTGGCCTTTATAATGTTAAAGTATGTTCCTTCTATCACAACTTTCTTGAGGGTTTTTATTAAGAAAGGATCATGTATTTTGTCAAATGCCTTTTCTGCATCTATTGACAGGATCATATGGTTCTTATCCTTTGTTCTATTAATGTGATGTATCACACTGATTGATTTGCAAATATGAACCAGCCCTGCAGCCCAGGAATGAATCACAATTGATAATGGTGAATAACTCTTTTAATATATTGTTGAATTTGCTTTGCTAGTATCTTGTTGAAAATTTTTGCATCCATGTTTATCAGGGATATTTGACTGTAATTCTTCTTCTTTGTGAGGTCTCTGTCTAGTTTGGGAATCGAGGTAATGCTGGCTTCAAAGAATGAGTCTGGAAGCTTTCCTTCCGTTTCTGTTTTTTGGAACAGCTTGAGAAGAATAAGTATTAACTCTACTTTAAATGTCTGATAGAATTCCCCTGGAAAGCTGTCTGGCCCAGGACTCTTACTTGTTGGGAGAATTTTGATAACTGATTCAATTTCTGTGCTGGTTATGGGTCTGTTCAAATTTTGCATTTCTTCCTGCTTGAGGTTTGGTGTTGTGTGGGTGTCTAGGAAATTGTCCATATCTTCCAGGTTGTCCAGTTTGTTGGCATATAACTTTTCTTAGTATTCTCTAATTATTGTTTCTATTTCTGTGGTGTTGGTTGTGATCTCTCCTCTTTCATTCAAGATTTTATCTATTTCGGTTCTCTTTCTTTTCTTTTATAGTAGTCTGGCTAGGGGCTTATCAATTTTGCTTATTCTTTCAAAAAACAAGTTCTGAACAGATTCATTGATCTGTTCTACTATTTTGTTTTCGATTCTAAATTGCTTATTTCTGCTCTAATCTTTATTATTTCTCTTCTTCTGCTGGATTTGGGGTGTCTTTGCTGCTCTTCTTCTAGTTCCATTAGGTATGAGGTTAGGTTTTATATTTGGGATTTTTCTTGTTTCTTGAGATAGGCCTGGAATACAATGTATTTTCCCCTTAGGACTGCCTTTGCTGCATCCCAAAGGGTTTGCACTGTCATGCTTTATTTTCATTTGTTTCCATATTTTTTAAAATTTCTTCTTTGATTGCCTGGTTGACCCATTCATTCTTTAGTAGGATGTCTTTTACATGCATTTGGAGGCTTTCCAAATTTCTTCTTGTGATTAATTTCAAGTTTCATAGAATTGAGATCTGAAAATGTTCATGACATGATCTCAATTCTTTTATATTTATTGAGGGCTGTTTTGTGACCCAGTATGTGCTCTATCTTGGATAACGTTCCATGTGCACTCAAGAAGAATGTGTATTCTGCTGCTTTTGGATGAAAAGTTCTGAATGTATCTGTCAAGTCCTTCTGGTGCAGTGTATTATTCAAGGCCATTGCTTCTTTATTGATTTTCTGCCTAGATGATCTGTCCATTGTTGTAAGTGGAGTATTAAAGTACCCAGAAAATTACCATATTCTTATCAATAAGATTGCTTATGTCTGTGATTGATTTATATATTTGGGTTCTTTCAAGTTGGGGGCACAAACATTTATAATTGTTAGCTCTTGATGTATAGACCCTGTAATTATGGTATAATTCCCTTCTTCATCTCTTGTTAGAGTCTTCAGTTTAAAAGCTAGTTTGTCTGGTATAAGTATGGCTACTCCAGCTTTCTTTTGACTTTCAGGAGAATGATAAATGGTTCTCCATTCCCTCACTTTCAAGCTGAAAGTGTCTTCAGGTCTAAAATGAGTCTCTTGTAGACAGTGTATAAATTTATCTTAGTTTTGTTATTCATTCTGATACCCTATGTCTTTTGATTGGGACATTTAGTCCATTTACATTCATAGTTATTACAGAAAGACATGAATTTAGTGTCATTGTGTTATCTGTAGGTTTCATGCTTGTGATATCTCTGGTCCTTTGTAGTCTTTGTGGCATTTCACTCACAGAGTCCCTCTTAGGATCTCTTCCAGGGATGGCTTAGTGGTCATGAACTCCTTTAGTTTTTGTTTGGGAAAGCCATTATCTCTCCTATTCTGAATGACAGCCTTGCTGGATAAGGGATTCTTGACTGCATATTTTTACTATTCAGCACATTGAATATTTCCTGCCACTTTCTTCTGGCCTGCCAAGTTTCAGTGTACAGGCCTGCTACTACCCTTATGTGTCTACACTTTGCAGGTTAAGGTCCCTTTGTCCCTAGCTGCTTTCAGAATCCTCTCCTTATCTTTTTATTTTTCCAATTTCACCATGATATGCCTAGTGAAGACCTATTCTTGTTGAATCTGAAGGGAGTTCTCTGTGTCTCCTGGATTAGGATGTCTGCCTCTTTCTCTCTCTTTCTCTCTTCCTCCTTCCTCCTCCTCACTGCTCCTTTTCCTGCCTCCTTCTTTCTCCTTCTCCCTCCTCCTCCTTCTTCTGGAACTGCTATGATATAAATATTATTACATTTCATTGAATCATTTAGTTCTCTAATTCTCCCCTCATGGTCTAGTATTTTCTTATCTCTTTTTCTCAGCTTCATTATTTTCCATAATTTTATTGTCTATTTCACTTATTCTCCCCTCTGCTTCCTCCATCCTTACTGTCACTGCATCTAGTTTGTTTTTACAACATTTACAACGTTCCCTAATTCATCATGACTATTTCCTAGTTCTTGATCTCTGCAACAATAGATTCTGTCTTCTATGCTTTTTTCAAGTCCAGCTATTAATCTTATGACTATTCTAAATTCTTGCTCAGATATATTGTTTATATCTGTTTTGAGCAATTCTCTGTCATTTCTTCCTGGAATTTTTTGGAGAATTCTTCTGTTTCATCATTTTGGCTAGTTTTCTGTCCTTCACGTGTTTTAACAGCTTGTTATGTGTCCTGCACCTGTGAGCACTACTATATTAAAAAGGGGTCATACACTGTCCAGGGCATGGCCCTTCACGAGGTGTTTCTGGAGTGTGCTGCATGCTCTCTGTTGTTGCGACTCTGGCTGCTTTATCTCCCTACTTGTAGTGGTGATTTGGACATTCCACCAAGTGTGATTTGATTTGTTCATTGAGAAACCTTGGAAAAAAATTTAAAAAGTGTGGTGGTGGAAGAAGCCTTATCCCATACAAAGAGGGAAATGACAGAGGTGGGGAAAAAGAAAAGAAAAAAGAATTGACCAAGCAGATAGTCAGAGAAACTACACAGCTTGATCCAGAGAGAGGGAGAGAGAGAGGAAACTAAAGAAGAAGGAGATGCAAAAGAGTTGTAAAAAGAATAGATTAAAATGTGTGCCCAAACAAACCAACAACCAGAATAGAAAAGGGAGAAATAGGAGGAAGAAAGAAAACCATTTTATATATATGTAGTTTATATATAAAAATAATTTGACCAAGGATCAAATCAGAAAATGCAAAACCACTGGACCAATAATTCATGTTGCCTTGGAACCAGTGTCTGTGCTGGTCTGGAGGAGGGGCCATCTGCTTTGGTCAGTGTCAGTCTTGCTCTGGTAGATACACAGTTACCAGGGACGGGAGGGGCAGGTTTGTGTAGGTGGGTCCACCTCCACTGTGGGCCTGCTATCCATTCCCTGAAGCCCCACCTTGTTGGTGATGGGGAGAAAAATGACGACAACCCAGTCTCTCCTCCCTGGACCAGGTATCCCAGACCACTCTGTTTGGTATGTCCTCACAGTGTCATGTGGATGTGAGTGGGCTGGTTTGTCCTGCTCCACAGTCTCCCATGCCTCACAAGGGCTGAAATGGGATTCAAACTCTGATACCTTAAAGGATCCCACTCCACACACCCCAGTTCTGGCATAATGCCACTCTGGCCGGCCAGCCAGCCGACAAAGAGCCTTTGGCTGGCAGGCACCGGCAGGATCTTTTGCCCTTAAAGTGGCTACATACCTTCTTCCCACAGCACTCAAGGATAGGGACTCTTCTTTCTGACTGCGCCTCTGAGCTAGCTACTGAGTCCAGGGCTGGCCATCGCCCCCGCAGGCGCACAGGGCAGCTGGGCCCAGTCTAGACAAAGTCCCACAACCCAGGATCATGTTGGAAATTGGGTTCTTTCTCTGTGCTTTCTTTTCCCCAGTCCATAGTCTGGAGAGGTTTTCTCTTGTCCAGATACAAACCTAAACTTCCACAGCCTCTCTTTCTCTTCCTTTTGTCTCTCCACAGAAGGGGATCCCTCCCCTCAGTGCCTGTGCTGACCATTTTATCCCTCCCAATTCACAATCACGCACCTATGGCCCACCAAGTTGTCCCCGTGGACCCATGGAGATGTTTCTGTCACTCTGTAGCTTGGATTCCTGGAATTCCAAGTCTTCTGGCCTCAGTACTGCTGTTTTTAAGGGATGAGGGAACTTTGGGCCCCCCTACTTCTCCACCATGTTGACTCCTCCTCCCTCCTGGACTGATTTAAAACATTTAGTTAGAACAAGATCATAAATATTATGCTCAGTTGTTTTTTTATGTTTGAATATATTACATGGAAATTAAAAAAAAAAACAACCTTGATTTTAGCATATCCATTTTAATGTATAAACTGCCTACTGGTGCCCATCTCTAAATTTTAAACTTATTTACATATTTATAAGTTTGAAGGTCAAAAAGGTAATATAAGCTTTAACAGTGAAAAGAACAAAATTAGTCATATATTCTATGCTAAATTTTAATATCTTAATAGTGTTAAATTATAGTGTGAAAATGCAGGCATTTTGTACTTTAACTGGATTAACGAACAAGGTACAAATAGACAATAGAAATGAAACTGAATGAATAAAAATACAATGTTCAAACAAATAATTAAGGGGAACACTGTGCTTTAAGTCTCCCAAGATGAAATTGCAGTACTGAAGGTCATGCTGATTAACACGCTAAATAAATATAAATCAGGGGTGTGATTCTACTATTAAAGCTAATGAGGTACTGAGGCGTTTTTATAATAGAATAGCAGCATAGATGGAGAGGGAAGCTTTCTAAATTACCTAAGTAAAGAAAGACATACAAGGGTTAGGAAGGACTCAGAGGAAAGATCTAGAATAAGAGTTTGAGATATCAGAAGACTTAATATATCAGAGAATCATGAATAATTATTCCCAAAGTACACTGCAGATTGAACAAGGTAGAAGATTAAAGAGCAGCACAAGATGCTTAATCATATAGCGAAATATTCTGACAATAAAAATGGGTAAATGTCAGATTGACTTTAGGAAAGTTGTGGAGTCATTTGCTTAGAGAGGTTTTAACACAGATTAGGTCTTCACTGATGATACAGCTAGAATAGAGTTCTTTCGAAAATGCTGAAATGTTCACTTTAAGGTTATCTTCCAAACATATTAAAAGACAAACCAGGGACACCTGGGTGGCTTAGTCAGTTGAGCAAGTGAGTCTTGATTTCAGCTAACATCATGATCTCATGGTTAATGGGACTGAGCCCCACATTGGGCTCTGTGCTGACTGTGAAAAGCATGCTTGGGATTCTCTCTCTCCCTCTCTGTCCTTCTCTGCCTGAGTACAGGTGCACGTGTGCACACTTTCTTTCAAAACAAACTTAAAAAAAAAAAAAGACAAACCAGACACTTTACTTGGCACTTAATAAAGATTCTTTTCACTGGTATTTACTTTAAATTGTAGTTGACTGGTTTTAATGAGCTTAGAGATATTTTGGAATTACAAAAAAATAAAAACTTGGGATTCAGAATCAGAGAACCTGATTCTGCATTCCAGCTGAACTGGTCTTTCTTCTTACTCTATTGTGGCCACAGTATCAAGACATAAGGTCATTTGTTCCTGAGAAGAAATAAGGACACACACACATACATATCCAAGAAACTACACCCATTACCATTAACTAAGAATAAATGCAAATTTAAACATTAAAAACAAACAAACAAACAAACCAAAACAAGCTCTTAGACTTTGTGACATGTGTATTGATGGAAGGGACACAAAGTCTTCTATATAAATCACAAATAATATCTCAATTATGAGTATGCTTTCATCAAATACATAAGTATTATAAAAAAAATAAAGATGGTTATTAATAATGGGCCAATTTCGAAAGCAGATATCTCAGTCCAGAATATCATAGGTGTTGAGACTCAGAGGAGGAAAAAGTAAAATTTAGAAGAATAATTTCAATCACACCAGAATAGGGACCAGTCCCTTAGCTCCAAGGTTAATAGTTATAAGTACTTTCTATGCAAGAGGAAACTGTAAGTTGCTATCAGAAACCCAATCCATAGATGCATAGTTGTTCATCATTATGACAGAGTAGAAAACAGGCATATTGTTCATTTCTTAATGGGTTCAGTCATTGCACAAATCATTTTGGCATCTTTAATAAACTCTACGTTTAAAAATAAAAAAAATACATACTCTTCAAGTATTGCTATACAAAATTCCACGAGCTAGATTACCTGTTCCTAAATACAGTCTGACATGGAAAAAAAAAAAACAATATTCTAAGTTTAAAAATAAAAAAATATATACACTCTTCAAGTATTGCTATACAAAATTCTATGAGCTAGATTATCTGTTCCTAAATACAGTCTGACATGGTGGGGGGAAGCAATGCACACTCTAAGGAGACCATCTTAAGGAGGCTTAATTTTGTTTTGATTCTTTGATCCACAAATGAAAAATTTAAGATTTACAGTTCCCACATATGGTAAATATCTGAAGAGTTTTTCTTAGACTGCTTTACTTGAAATATCAAGTTTTAGTATTTAGTACTAGAATCTCGAGGTTATAAATATGGTTAGAACTCTTCAATGTGTATTACACAGCTTCCAATTGTTTGTGCTGCAAAATAAAGACACACAAATACACATAAACATATATTTAAAACTAAAGCTATGATGGGGAATTACTATAGGATTCAAATATTTATTTACTAATCTGTTCTACAAATGCCACATTGATCTACATGAAATTGCCGTTTTTGTAGGGCAGAAGTAATTGGATATTGGCAGTTTCATATTGTTCAACTTAATATTTATTCAGTCACTTCTGTGTTTGAGGATCAGTTATAGGCACTGAGGATATAATGTGAGCAAAATTAGAGTCTATAAGTAAATTAGTCCTCTTCAGTTTTAATGGTCTTTTAGTATCTCCATAGATCCCCTGGATGACTATTTTCAATTCATACATCAGCTCATCCATTCTTTCCTTATACAAATATTTATTTGGCACTTAATATAGATCAGGAATTTGCCTATGTATCACAAATAAATTCATTATCAAAAGAAACATAATCCATGCCCTGATGAAATGTAAGTCTCAGGGAAACCGACACTAAACAAACAAGCTGTCACAACATTTGAAGTATAAACACTATGGTAAGTGCATTAAAGAACAGGCACAAGAAGCTTTGACAGAGTATACCAGGAAGGTATTGTCTGATTTTTGAGAGTGCACATTTTGTCATTAGAAATCCAGATTCTTTGAAGCATTTCAGGACTACAATGGAGGAACCTGTAATAATGGTTAATATCTAATGTAACTTAGACTAAGTGCTTTAGAGATTTAATCATCACAGCCAAGTAGACACAGTTCTAGTTCCCTTTTTACTTATCAGGAACTGACCCTTAATGGGCTGGATAAGTTGTCTAAGAAGACAGAGCAGACAAATGGTAGCAGAAATGGACTCCAGCAATCTCTCCCTAGCACCCACGTGTTTAGTCATTGCTTGCGCTGTTTTCAACAGCTCAACTCTGACTTCTCCTGCATGGCCTGGAACTCCAGGGCTAACACCCACAGCCCTCGGATTCGAATCTCCAAAAATATATCCCTAGGATTTTTTCAAATAAGCCCTTTTATTTGCAAAATAAGCTCAAATTGGGGGAAGCAGAGCTGGAGACTATGGACACTCGATGGCATGGTCAGTCAGCTGAAAAAGGATTTAAACGAGGTCGACTCAAGTGGCCATCATCTCTGTTCTTATAATCAATCCTGTGAAAGGGGACCCGAAGGTCCTCTTCTGTTTAGGACGGATACCTGAGACGCGACACGTGAACTGAAGCAAACTTTACCCAACTCCATAAATGCACGCTCCAAAGAAGCTCAAGCTTACAAACAACTGTAAGCTAGGGCAGAGTCTTACAATGCCCGTTTGTGTGCAGTCAACTCCAAATTTTAGTAGTCAGGTTTAAAATTTAATAAGTAAAACATACAATGTTAAATCTTTAAGCAGACTTAACAAAAGTTGGACAGATGAAACACTACACTGGGTAGAAATTTTTCACAAGCTGTTAATTTCACAGCAAATGACACTTATTTACCTCTTCTCATCACTCCTGATAAAAACAGATACTGTGAACACTACCATTTAAGGCCCTTATTCTGAAATGCAATACAACATTCATAAATAATATATAATTATGATTAGAGCCAGCAAATATCAACTTTAGGAGACAAAACTATCTATACCACTAAATTCCCTCTCTTTGAATATCTACCTCTCCCATGAGGTTAAGTCAGAGAAGCATAATCGTCCCCATTTTCCACTACACCTCATTTTAGGAAGCATTTCCACTCTGTTCAGAAATCATGAATACGTACATTTTAGATGTCCTCATCTATATGTAGATGCCAAGATTCTTTAGAAGTTTATCACATTCAACGGAATACAGTTAAATGGAACACTGTAACATAGCCAGAGAGAAGTTGTTAGTGGTGCGTGTGGTATACGAGCATATCTATGACACAGGTTTCTTAGGTTGTTAGCAACTGATGCCAGCACGGATAGTTTCATCAAAAAAGGAATGTGTTGGAAGGAGGTACACGAGCTTACAGGATCAAGGGAAGGCAAACAATCAGGCTTAAAACTGATAAGAAACCAGCAACACAAATCTTACCAGACTTCCCAAATCGCCACTGCTGCTACCAAGACTGAATGCTAAGCATTTGCTCTGTTTGAATCATTCTACTCAAGTTTCAAAGCCCTCTCCCACACAGGAAAAAAAGAAGGAGGGAGAGAATGAATCTGACTGAATAAGCTTACATCTTAGGCCTCTATATTCTTGCCGGAGAAAGGAGAATTCTAGTAAAGTTCTAGTAAAAGAGGCCTCCAAGAACCCTTCTTCTGCTCCTGGAGTAGAAAAACTTGACCTATTACATTAAAATTGCTATATACTGAAGTTGAATCTTCAGGAAATCAAGATCCAGTTACAAGTTACTATTGGTTGGCAGAAGATGAGAACAATAAATAAAACAATTTTTCCTCTAAACTCTATACTCTGTATATGCATTGCCTTTGACCCAACAATACTGCTCCTAGATATTCACCAAAAAAAATGCACATGTATGTTCCTAAAAGATATGTACAGAATATTCAGAGCAATATTTTTGGTGGTAGGAAATACTGGAAATTAACCTAAATGTCCATTAACAGTAAAATGGATAAATACTACAGGAAATAACACAGATGAATCTCAGAGGTAACTTGTTAGGGGAAAGAAGCAAGATAGTAAAGAATACCTAATTTATGATTCTATTATCAAATTGAAAACAGGTGAAGGTCACTTGTATTGTTAGAAGTCAACCTCTGAATTACTCTCAGGAAGGTAGGGACAAGCAAGGGACAGGAAGGAGTTTCTAGAGTGCTTCTAATCAACCAGTCATCTGTTTCTTGATCTGCTAAATGGCTGTGTTCAGTTAGTAAAAATCTATATGCCTGTGTATCATTATGGTTTGAGTACTTTTCTGGGTATGTTTCACTGTATATCAACATAAAACATTACATAAAGGATATATGGTGGCATAAATTATAAAACAAAATTAGAAAGAATTAAATGAATCCATATAGCCCTCTTAATGCAGAAGTGACCAAAAAACAAAATGAAAGCACGAATGAATGTTTTTAGTTTTTATGTAATATTAAATGTGAATCATATACATGGCATTGTGTTTACACTCACTCTCCAGAATTAGCTAATGTTGTTAAAGTGCTTTCACATGTATTACCTCAAATGCACTATAACCCTAAGAGAAGGTCATGTTAGATAAGACAGAGCACAGTGTTCTCCACAATGTGGGACAAATACTGATGGCATACAGATTGATTTCGGGTGGCCTACAGGCATGGCCTTGAATAACACTGAACCACACAGTGTGAGATTTGTCCTGTTTCAAAGCTTTTGATTTCATTAAGAAAAGTTCTCAGTTTGGTGCCAGTATATCTTCAACCTCTTTCTATGGCTTGCTAATCTTTTTTAACAAAGAAAGAGCAAACCTCAGGATCAAACCCTTAGCTAGATTTTCTTGCTAGTATTTAATAACCTGGATTTAGTTCGGGTTCTTTTCTGTGGAGGTGTTGTATGGACATCTCCTCCCATTTATGGCAAATGTTACTGATTATTCATTTTCAGTAACTATATAATCTTACTTTATGTAAAAGCAGGCTAAAAGGGAATCAGTTAAAATATATTTAGGATATAACAGAACATTTGAAACACAGACTACCTCGGGCTCTGCAGATAGCTCAGAGCTGGCTTTGAATTCTGTGTCTTCCTCGTTCTCTCTGCCCCTCCCCCACTCACACTCTGTCTCTCTCAAAATAATAATAAACAAATGTTTAAAAAAAATTAAAAAGAGGGGCGCCTGGGTGGCTCACTTGGTTGAGCGTCCATCTTCGACTCAGGTCATGATCTCATGGTTCGTGAGTTCGAGCCCCGCGTCAAGCTCTGTACTGCCAGCTGGAACCTGCTTGGAGCCTGCTTCAGATTCTGTGTCTCCCTCTCTCTCTCTGTCCCTCCCCTGCTCATGCTTGCTCTCTCTCTCTCTCAAAGATCAATAAAACCTAAAAAAATTTTTAAAAATTAAAAAGAAACACAAGCTAAAAAATAAGGTAATTTGTGATGCCATTTGAAGTTTGAAAAAAAAGTGATACGGTTGGGGTGGGGGAGTGAGAGAAAACAACTGTATTTGGAGTTTAAAATCTAGATTCTAGATGCAAATCCAGAACATATTGTGAAGACTATCCAAACAGAGTCTGTGGCTGTGGGCAAGATATCTCACATATCTGAGTAGAAGCTTTACCTGTCAAATACGAATAATTCTGTCTGAGCTATTATCTCATTGTGGTATTATGAGAATCAAATGAAGTTTAGTGAGTGTAACTCTTAGAAGCAAAACACCATCCAAATCTAAGCCATTACCATTGCTTTTAGTTAGCTCCGTTTTCAGGAAAAAAGGCACAGAGATGTTAAGTGATTTGCTAAAGACCACATCGCTAACAGTGGTCAACATATGGAAGTGGCTTCTTAAATGCCTGACAGCAGTATTCTGTCTGTACTGCCCCTGCTCTCATATTAAACAGTTCCCAAAGTTTATATAATTTCTGTTTACAGAAAGTATAAAGAAGAAATCAGGTTAAGTGAGGTCCTACAGTGCCAAGTATAATGAGCTACAGCTAAATGGATGGTCCTGCTTAGAGCACACCTAGAAGACAAGTCAGAAGCCAGTAGGTAGCAGCTGCTTATACATACTTAACAAAGAGGAATTGCCATTCAAGTCCTCACTAATCAATCTTTGGTTGTATTGCACTTAGGAGCCCTGTCACTGTCATGCCAACTCTCAGGTATGGGCAGGGGTCATTTTCGAAAATCAAAGCCTTAAGTGAAAACCACATGTAGGTAAAAATTACCCTGGAATTTTTTAATATCAGCAAGACTTAACAATACACATATTGTCTGTGTGCACTCCCACAGTATAATGCTTCTGTGCACTCAAATTTGAGAAAGTCTAAGGTAGCACAAGAAAGGAATAAACCATTGGGAAATCTAGGTGTAGCAGCTAATAAATTCAAATACTTTTGACTTTAATTATCAACATTCCTAGTAAGAAATGAATGAGGAGCAAATTGAAAACTATGAGATATCTCTGCTCATTTTAATATTGTCTCTAAAATTTAACATAATTTCTTATGATGATTTTATAAGTTAGTATGTTCACATACTGGAGGGTGGAATCAATTGGTAATGCAGTGTGAAGTGAAATGAATTTATGATGGAGGCCTTATGATGATATTATTACATTGCTGAGATTTAAAGATATCTTGGACAGAATATGGTGTATCTTCTATCTATAGTTCACATATGACCTCGAAGTTTCATCAGATGACAGAAATTTCTCTAGGAAATGCAAATTATAAGTCAGAAACCACAGTTATCATTACAAATAAGACAGATTTTTTCATAACCAAACACATTCCCAATACATAAATCAGAGAGCTTTATAATCCAGAGCCACAGATATATTATAAAATATGTACTCACTTATATTCAAAAACATAAATCAAAAATCTAAAAATCTTATGAACTCTGAAATCTATCTGAACCCAGAGATTTCAGATAATGGTGGACCCTTGCTATTTAGTAAAATTATTCAAATGTGTATTTAAAATGGTGTCATCCTATACTGCTGAGATTGCTATTTGTGTAAAGCAGAATGGTCCAGTACCAGCACTTTTCTATGGTTCAACCTAGTTGGTCCTCATACCTCATATTTTAATTATTGGTACAACAGGATATTAGGATGTACCTGGTTATGTCTCAGTTTCAAGTAGGGCTCCAATAATGAGTATGGGTCGGACTCCCTACAACTCCTACCCAAACAGAATTTAGAATGGAAAGGCAAGAGAACCTGTCCCATGGTACTTGAGCCCCTGATCCAGATCAAAGATTACTAGAGAACAAAGAGAAGAGAAGGAAGGACTGCTGAAAAGATATTGTTGCAGTCACGAAATCCTACCTCTAACTCCTAGCACAGTAGGAGGAGATAGGGGCTTCAATTCCCCTAATGAGAAAGACTGTTTTCAAGATCGCTTGCTGGGATGCCTGGGTGACTCAGTTAGTTAAGCCCTGGACCCTTGACTGTGGCTCAGGTCATGATCTCATGATTCGTGAGACTGAGTCCTGCTTTGGGCTTCGTGCTGGGCATGGAGCATGCTTAAGATTGTTCTCTTTCTTCTTCTACTGCTTGTGCACAGGAAGGAAGGAAGGAAGGAAAGAAGGAAGGAATGAAGGAGGGAAGGAAAGAAAGAAGGAAAGAAGGAAGGAAGGAAAAAAGGAAGGAAGGAATGAAGGAGGGAAGGAAGGAAGGAGGGAAGGAAGGAAGGAAGGAAGGAGGGAAGGAAGGAAAGAAGGAAGGAAGGAGGGAAGGAAGGAAGGAAAGAAGGAAGGAGGGAAGGAAGGAAGGAAGGAAGGAAGGAAGGAAGGAAGGAAAGAAAGAAGGAAGGAAGGAGGGAAGGAAGGAAGGAGGGAAGGAAGGAA
>NW_024412413.1:36050296-36074252 GCF_014898765.1 Herpailurus yagouaroundi
GGAGGGAAGGAAGGAAGGAAGGAAGGAAGGAAGGAAGGAAGGAAGGAAGAGAATTATTTGCTAAAATTGTTAGATACAGAGGGCTTATACTTGGCTCAAACCTGAGAAATCTAAACCATGAATGGGATCTAGTTCCTGCTTATGAGAGACGGGTTCAGTCTTTGCTTATGTGACACATTCAAGAAGAATCTGCTTGCATTTTAGAGTTTGGTAGGCCATAGGATCCAAAGAAGTGCTTTCTGCACACTGGTGAATGCCACACCAGAGAGAAAGGGCAAGGAGCCATCTCGAGTCCTCCCCTTTAAGGCTGCTTAGAGGGACCAAAGACCTTTCTCAATAGCGATGCCTCCTCCCAAGAAGGGTGGGACCAGAAGCAAACCTGAAAAGAGCCCAAAAGAGTGTCCCATTTTCCAGGGCACAGGTCAGGACAGAGCTTATTATGAGACCACAGCAAATGAAGGTTTATTTTGTCCTAGCCCCTGACCAAACCTTTCTTCCCTTATTGAGATTAAAGCAGCAGTTATTCACAGAAAGGAAAAAGAGAAGCCAATCTCACTTTCCATCCCTCTTCATTTTTTTCTGGTAATTTCCAGTCTAGAACAGATCTCTGCAAGTTGAGATAGGGTAATGGTAGACCAAGAAAAGATTTAAGGCATGCAAATTCAGATTTTAATTACAAGCATCAAACATTGTAATTTCTTATTTGAGATTATATGCAATTTAGAGAGACAGAGGTCTGAGCAGAAAACTCAGATTTAATGGAGTTTTTATCCAGCAAAAAGGAAAATTAGTTCACTGGGAAAAGTTAACTGGGATGGTGGAAGGCAGAAAAAATCCATTATATGGTGCCTTGATTACATCATAAGTTGTGTTTATTAAGCATACTGGTTTCTATGTATTAAAAAAGAAATAAAGTGAATTATAATAACCCTACCATGGACTAATCACATGAATAGGTACACAAAATTTTATATTTGTTTTAAGTAGTATTTCCCTGTGCAGAAAGAACCAGGACACTCAGTTCAATTTCCATAATTGGAAGAGCAACTCCCAGAAATGTTGCATTACAATTATAAAAAAATCAAAATTGTGATTATTAGAGATTGAAAGGTAAAGATAATTACAAATCACAAACTCAAATCCATAAACTATCTTCAATATGAAATTGTCATAAAGTATTGGTTATGAATCAACTTTCAGAAAATATCTTTTAGAACATTTATTAAGGCTTTATATCAAGATAAACACAATGTAATTCAGAATGGAAACTTCATTTCCTGTTAAGCTCAAACTTCTACGAGAAACATAACCATATATTTCAAGCCCACAGCTTGAGTGGCTTAGAGGATTTTTATCTTCTACTTAACTACATTCAAAGTCATTGTGTTTATGTATATAACCTTCTCAAATAACGTCTCGCATTCATTAATACATTCTACACATATTCTGAATACTTACGTTTCAGACATTGTCCTAACCAACAGTAGATCAACAATGGTGAACCAGACATAAGTGTTCACTGTTTTCAGGAAGCAATGAACAATTAATAACAAGCATGACACATGTCACAAAATGGTAGAAAGCATAAAAGAGCTTCAAGTAGTAATGTGTAGCCATATGGAGGCATGAGGCAGGATAAACGATTGCTCATCATTTTTTGAACAGAATTAGAAATGTGGTCACTGCAGAGGTGCCTGAGTGGTTCAGTCAGATGAGCATCTGACTCTTGATTTCAAGTCAGGTTATGATCCCAGGGTCATGGGATCAACATTGCACCCTGTTCCATGCGGAATGTGGAGTCTGCTTGGGATTCTTTCTCCCTCTGCCCTTCTCCCCAACTCGCACACTCTCTCTCTCAAAAAAAAATTAAAAAAAAAAAAAAAAAGAAGTGTCACTGCAATAGATTCAGTATGCTCTTACAATGACAATCAAAAAATAATAATTACAGTGCTGATAAAAAAGTAATGTTTTATGGGTCCACATGAGTGATTTCAAGTCTACTTTGGCATTATATTTTAATCAAGTGGCTCTGCTATATTTCAAAGCAAAAGTTCAAAATAAATATTCTACTTTTCATTCCATGAGATGGCCCAGAGTAAATTTTACTAATGAAATATGGGCCTTGATTTCACAATAGTTCACCCAGGCTATTATCCTAATCACCATTTCAACTTTTCCAGATGCTTATTTTTTTCTTAAATCACCTAAACATAGGACTAGGGTCAGCACAGGTCTTGTTGTCCATTTTAGTGATACAGTCAGAAGATAAATAGAGAACTAGACAACCGAATAAGCATCCACTGAAAATATCTCAAAGGAGACATATTTTTAAAAGGGCACCCTGAAGACACATGGGAGGTTATTTTTAGATTTGAAAAGAACTACTTCAGAAAGCAATATTGTTTATTTGGAAGAAACATTGAAGGAAAAGAACAATGGGTTAGGTGTAGAGCAAAACAATCTAGTATAAAAATAAGCAAAGAAAAAAATAAAAATATGTCATGTGGAAAAACATATTTCCCCAATGTGTTATGAAAAGTAACAAAAAAACTACCAAATCACACTGAGGAAGAGACATTTCTTCATAGTGATTTTCTACAGATGTCAGCTGTGGCAGGCCACTAATTTATGTTCAGAGAAATAAATAAGAATGGATGGTTTTAGCTGAGGAATTTTTAGGTTTGATGTTTAAGCCTTGGAAGGATCGCTGGCTATTCTGTATATATAAAGAATACTTGCAAACACACACTCAAATCTTATTTTTAACATGAAGGCAGTAATGATCTGTAAAAGGTGCGTGCATCACTATGGTAATAACAAAAACAATCTATCTAGACCCCTCTTCTCATCCTTCTAGCCTCCACACATAGACTAGTTATTCATTTTTCTGTTTTTTTTTAATGGGATCACCATTTTCCTGGCTTCCACACTTGAAAACAGCTGTTGAGACCACAGGTTTGAAATGAGACAACTACCTGAGGCCCAGCTCTATCACTAGCTGTTTGACCTGAGCAAACAATTTAACCTCTCCCAGCCTCAGTTCTCCCCATGCAGTAGGGATCGTAATATTGTCCTCACTCATATTTTTGTAAAGATCATTTATAATGCATGTAACCTGAGTCCAGTAAGCGTTCGTTATGTGAGCTGATATCATTATCACTATGATGATCCATGCTTTGTCAGCATCACTATATTTTATTCTTCCTTCTCCTTTCTTATTCATCTTCATTCCGTCACTGAGCCTGTTGACTCTTCCTTCTTAATGTCTCTCCCTCCATTTCCTAGTGTTCTACCTTTCTGGGTTGCAGGCATAGGTTCTACTCTAGTCATAAACAAAAACAAAACAAAAAGAACTCTCCTCTTTTGTACACCTGGTTTTTGCTATAAATACAACCTGTCCCTCTCCTCCTCCTGGCAAGCCTACCCAAATGTGACACCCCAGCTGCATGAAATCACAGGCTAATAGGCTCTCCCGCCTAAAGTGTTTGCAGATGGGGAAGCCCAGAATTACTGCCTAACCTCTCTGGTAAGTGGAGTCCCAGTCCTTCTGAACAAGATTACTCTCCAACCTATGGCATTTAACCTCTGTCAGTACCTTTCATCAGGGGTTGACCAGACCTTCCCCTGCAGAAGCCCTGGAGTGCATTGTAAAGCAGAAAACTTGAACAAATAAGAGAATTTCTCTTTTGTCACAGATTTTTAAAGTCTCATACTGTGAGTGCTACCCTTGATTCCTTACCACAAGGTCCTTGGAGTACAAAAGGTTTTGTGGACTTTTGTCTAGTTCCTTTCCTTTCTCTCCTTTCTGCCTTCTTTTCTCCCTCTTTTCCACCACCCTTCCTCTACCTACGTCCTCTTCTGTTTGTTAGACCTGAGTGGATGCTTTTTCAGACAATCTTAAATATGTTTGGTTGCCTCAAAGTGCATCTGGCTTGAGGAATCCTCTGTCAATCACCCAGAACAACATCTGGAATCTCCTGTTCTAGATGGAGTAGAGCAAGTTACAAATATGCAGCTGGGTTGGATAAAGGAACTTAACTCTTTGTGTTTTGCTTGATGGGCTTAGAATTGCTACACCCATTCCAAAAGTATAAGGTGAAGAGTCAGACCCTACTTCACTTACCATAGAATGACATGAAAATACTCTATTTGTATTTTGAGTAAATATTTGAACATTTGAAGATTTGTCTCTTTGTCCTCAAGGAAAAAGAAACATGTTTTTTGATTGCTAATAGTTTGGGCTCTGGATTACTGGTTTATTAGGATCAGTAATAAAAGAAAAATTGAGGCTAGGGTTCTTTGTAGAGGGATAAAAAGGATCTTGGGAATTATTAGAGTTAGGAGGACCTACCAGGATGGACAGTAGATGGCATTCCAAATATATGGGAACAACGAGAAGGAATCTAAGAGGGATTATCTGGAAGGTGTGTGCGTGCCTATACTGGAGAAAAGGCCTAAATGTGATGGTGCTGACTCAGAGAAGGTCCCTCACAACGAGCACAGTGCTAGAAAACACATTGCATCAGAGTTCTTAGCAGCTGACAGTTCTGCTTTACTTGGGTGAGACACTGCCACCAGTTACATTCAAGTTAGGTAGACAGTGTGGTCCTCATGGAGAAAGGAAATTGCCTCCTTCCCCATAGATTTTGTCATGACTGCCCAACAGGGGAAATGCTGTGCCCTGTCATGAAACTGATCTGACCCTATTTGACTTCACTCCTTGTTCAAGCCTTTCTATAATGCCGTTAGAGAAACTGTAATCCCTAAAGTGACTCCAGAAAATCAGCAAGATACTGGGGGAGGAACCCTCATATATTTAACTTAGCTATACTGAGCAAACTCATCCCAGGAAAAGACTTCATTCAAGGAGGAGAGTCGGGGGTAGTACACTGACCTGTTCTTACCAGTGGCTACATATTTGTGTCTTTTCAACAGCTTGAATTTCTTTCTTCTCCCATTCCCTCCCTGCTTGGGCAAGCTGTAGGGAAAACTAGCCAAATTCCCCAGCACCATGTGATATCGCTGCATCCCATACCACCATCCCTCTGACCCAGGACCATATGCCAAATAATCCCTGTCTTGGAAATTACTTTTCCATGAAGTTGGCCTCAATGGATATGAAGTCACACATCTAGACACAGCATCTCTTGCCATCAAGGCCACCTCATGGGCTTAGAGGATTAATTCAAGGTAACACAGGCTCCTGTGATCAAGTACTCAGACTTCAGTGAGCTGAAAAACCCAAAATGAAAAATCACACTGGCAGCTTCATAGGAATCAAAAAAGGTCATCTTCTTCAGACATTTCTCTTACCCATCTCGTGTGTGCCAGTCAATGAAAATAATCAGAAAAATGTGTATTCCCCAAAATAGAGCATAAGATTTTAGGAAAAGCCTCTGATCAAAGTGTCTTGCATCAACTTAGAGCTAGCTAAATTTACACATGATGATCTGCCATAGAGCACAATGCCTCCACATAAAGGCTCCTGAGCTCCAGTGTCACCCAGGAGAGGGCCAGGGGGAAGAGTACTACAGATACAGACGACAGTGTATCCATCAGTGCGGCTTCCTCATGTTCATCTGTGGCAAAATGTGACTCCAGAATATGATTGTGATCTAGTTAAAACACTGAGTGTGGTCTACATGGAATTGTGTTGTTCCTGCTTGCCAAACCGGACTTCCCCATCACCTCAGCCATCTGTCCACCAAGGGGACCATTAGATTCTCCAAACACTGGAGTACCTACACCACACCATTATGCTATATATTATGTCTACACCTTCCTGCATTCCATGCATCCTCCCTTTCCCGTTTTGAAAATTTATTTAAGTCCAAGTTAACATACAGTGTAGTATTGGTTTCTGGAGTAGAACCCAGTGATTCATCTCTTATGTATAACACCCAGTGCTCATCCCAACAAGTGTCCTTCTTAATGCCCATCCCTCATTTAGCCCCCACCCCCAACCACCTCCTCTCCTGCAAGCCTCAGTTTGTTCTCGGTATCTAAGGGTCTCTTATGGTTTGCCTCCCTCTCTGTTTTTATCTTATTTTTCCTTCCCTTCCCCTATGTTCATCTGTTTCGTTTTTTAAATTCCACATATAAGTGAAATCATATAATATTTGTCTTTCTCTGACTTATTTCACTGAGCATAATACACTCTAGTTCCATCCACGTTGTTACAAATGGCAGGATTTCATTCTTTTTGGTCTGAGTAATATTCCATTATAAACATACATACACACACGCACATGCAGCACATCTTCTTTATCCATTCATCAGTTAATGACTCCCTCTCTTCTTATTCATAAATGCTTCTTCGGCCTGGGATCATCCCATCAGACAAGCATTCTAAAATATTTCCCATCTCAAAACAAAACAAAAATCCTTCTGTGATATTCACATGGGCCTTCAGCTTCCATCTAGGACCTGCACTCCTCTTTTAGCAAAAAAAGATTTATTACGTTTCTATCATCTCTGAATTCAGTCAGTCAGACTTTCATCTTCACGATTCCACTGAAACAATAGTTGACAAAGTTGGCAGTTATCTGCTTCATCACTAAATGCTATGGTCGCCTTTTTTTTTTTTTTTTTTTTTTTTTTGGTCATCTTCCTATTTGTCTTAGCAACAGCATTTGACACAGTTAATTACAGTCTCCTCCTAAGAGTCACTTAGCCTCTGTGATGTCATCTCCTCGTGGTTCAACTCCTAGTTCATGGAAACTCCTGAAGAGTTTACACTGTGGGATTCTCCTTACCTTTTCAAACTCTAAATTTTGGAGTTCCCTTGGGTGTACTTTCCGGGCTCCTCTTGTGCCAGAATTTTATATCACCTATATCCTCCTGACTTCTAAGTTTGTATCTACGGCTCTATGTCCCTTTCTGACAAAGTCATTTAAAGAAATCAACTATTTTAAGTCTGTTTTAAACAATTATAAGTTATTTAACATTGTAAGCAGTTTATTCACCTAAGATTGAAAATATTTTAGGGTTATTACAAAGTTGAAATGAAATACCTTAAGTGAACAGATTGTTTTTTATTTTAAAGTGTTAAAAATTTTAAAGATTCAAAATTAGAAAATAGGTCTAATGTTACTTCTCAAATAGGCCCAGATATTAAAAATGTTAGTGGCCTAGGGCACCTGGGTGACTCAGTCCATTGAGTACCCAACTCTTGATTTCAGCTCAGGTCACGATTCCAGGGTCGTGGGATCAAACCCAGCATCTGGCTCCTTGCTGAATGGGATGCCTGCCTAAGATTCTCTTTCTCCCTCTACCCCTCTCCCCCTTTCATGTTCCCTCTCCCTCCCTCCTTCCCTTCCTCTCTCTCTGTAATAAAACAAAAGTCAGTGGCTCATATATAGTGCTACTTTTCAAAAATGACCTTCCTCTATTCAATATATAATTAACCTATCCTATAAATTCTTACATTCTTGCATTTTCCATGGGATTCACTAAAAGAAAATTGTATGTGAGCTTTTAAAATGTGTCTGGCAAACACCTTTAGTTTTCCTCAATTGATACTTCAGGGGGAAAAAAATGGTATGTTCCGAAAATGAACCAAAAGGTTAACAGTGAAATAGTACCAGACCAACCCAGTAAGACAAAACATTCCATTTATAATATTTGCTGTCTGATTAGTATTTTTTTTAATTTTTTTTAATGTTTATTTTTATTTTTGAGACAGAGAGCATGAACGGAGGAGGGTCAGAGAGAGAGGGAGACACAGAATCCGTAGCAGGCTCCAGGCTCTGAGCTATCAGCACAGAGCTGGACGCGGGGCTCGAACTCACGGACCATGAGATCATGACCTGAGCCAAAGTCGGACGCTTAACCGACTGAGCCACCCAGGCGCCCCAGTCTGATTAGTCTTTGTAGAAAATTATTTACAGGGAAAATCATAAGTAAAAGAATTGATTGATTAGAATAATTAAGAAAATTGATTACTTGAAATCTTAAACAGGAGCTGAATTTTTAAAAATATTTTCTAAACAGTTATGATATCACAAAAACATGAGTAGAGCAAGATGTTCTTGCTCTGTAAGTCTAATTATATTAGGTTTCTCTAAAATACAAAAAAAGGGTCAGCAGGGGATATGACTAACTGATAAACGTAGATGAAATTAAAGCAAACGCCACAACCAAATATATTTTTGCAACATGATTATTTTTGAAAATAATTTGCTGGGTAATTATGATTAATTCAAAAGAAAATCTGGCAACCAGTGCATTTAATTCAATTTGTGGATGATTAGGGCATTGAGAAGGTAAAATAATAGCTCCCTTAATGGGGCAGCTTTTAAGCATGAAATTACCTTTTAGAACTTGAAGAAAAACATTTCAAGATTTGAAGACCCTGTAGTGATTATTCAAACCTCTGACAAGCATTCTCTATTCTCTAATAATCAGATCTAATACAAGTTTTTTGTCCTACTCACTTTCCCCCTTTCAGTCTAGGTCAGCCAACACACCCACCTTGTCACATCTCCTATCTCGTCCTCACCATGAACTCCTATAACTTCCAACCTCAAAGGTCCCCCTTTCAACCACAAATTCTTCTCTTTCCCCTTACCAATTCTTCAGTGTTACAGAATGTGTTCCTCACCAAGATCCCTCATCCCTCTACTTATTTCTATCCTCCTCAACTCTTTACTTCACTCAACTCTTTATTTTTTCAACCTGTCTACCATGGACATACACTTCAATCCAATTGTCATCACACTTCTCTGGTGGGTCAGCTAAAACATGCAAAGAGAGTACACAAAGCAAAACCTACAAAACAAAATAACAACAACAAAAAACCCACATCAGTGGATAGGGCCAAGATAGCTGGCAAAAGAATTTCATTATTATTATAAAACAGGGAGAGATGGACACACACAAGCAGCAACAAGATAAACATGGGCCTCTATGTTTTTGAATTCACCTGTTGGAAAGCTTTGGCATATGCTGGCACATTTCTCAGGCGGGCTATGTTTTCCGGTGAGCCCAGTGTTTATGTCTTAGTGAAAAAGTAATTTGGGTTATTGAAGTTATTTACAAACTGGATGTTATTAATGGTATATAGGCTTGGTTCTTATTATACAGTATATGGTTCTGGGAAAAATGCCTCGACAGCCACACCTCTTCCTTAAAATATACATAATGCAATGTTCAAATTATGTACGTTACAACGACAATTCAAACAAGGTATGACTGATGTGGGCTCAAGGTACAACAGAGTGTCACATTTTCCCTGAGTAAAAATAAAATACATGACCTCTCAGGGCTAGCTAGCTACATAGTGAGTGAGCTGGGCAATCACACAGTCCCATGCTCTTAAGGGCCTCAGCTTGGTTTAATGCTCTGTTGTTGCCTTCTTCAAATTCTTAATAAGTTCATTTCTCAACTTGTATTTTGCTAACGATGACTGATGGAACAGTGGAGCAGGCATGTTAGCAGAAAAGGTAGGCACAACATGCTTGTCAGTCACTGTTACACTCACATGCGGTGGTTGCAACACATTGTGAGCACCGAAGTCCGGAGGGCACACAATTCACGGGGGTTGCACCAGGTTCCAAGTGAGCAAAAGGTAAATGTGTACCACCTATGACTGAATAAGCAGAGCATGCCAGCTCTGAGAGGTCACACTTTCTAGAACCAGAACTTGCTTCAAATGCAGACAGAAGGTAATGGCATTCTAAGAAAAACGAACAACCAGAGTCCTACTATATGCTTTCATATTTGTGTTACTTCCCTCTATTAGCTAAGCATTTACACTGACCATGACCATGTGGAAGGAAAGGGAAACAAAGAGCAGCCTTTAGTTCTTTTTCATTTCCTTACCCATCTGAGCGCTGAAGGTAGTGCATTGGTAGAATGCATGCATATCAAGAAGTGAACTACAAACAGCTGAGTTAGTTTTGTACAGAATTTCCATATGTATGAGATATAAATTGTTTAATTTTGGTGGTTATACATACGCATGAAATGTTCCTATGTGTGCATTATAAACTGATATGGCACAATATAAATATGAATAGTAAAATTTATGCTAATAATCACATTTTTTTCTTATAATGACATTAAATAACAAACAGAAAACACAATGGCAAGTTGAGAGACCGTGAAAGAAAGAGAAAAGCCTTCCATTTTGTAAACTTTAATATTTTTTCCTCCTTTTTGAATATAAGGTCCTGCATTTTAATTTTGCACTGGACTCCACAAATTAGGAAGCCAACCTTTCAACCAGTTTCCAAAGACAGAGAGTTGAGTATTTTTTTTTAATTTTTTTTTTTCAACGTTTATTTATTTTTGGAACAGAGAGAGACAGAGCATGAACGGGGGAGGGGCAGAGAGAGAGGGAGACACAGAATCGGAAATAGGCTCCAGGCTCCGAGCCATCAGCCCAGAGCCCGACGCGGGGCTCGAACTCACGGGCCGCGAGATCGTGACCTGGCTGAAGTCCGACGCTTAACCAACTGCGCCACCCAGGCGCCCCTAGAGTATTTTTAATTCTATGTGAAAGAGAAGAAATGGAAAAGAATATGGCTAAGCTTACCTTTGGGATAAACCCTGCTTTCTTATATATTTGGACATTAGAAGGTAGGTTGCACAAAATGTTTATGTAGTCAGAATGCTTTAATATATGTGCCCCAAGTTTCCACTTTAGAGAGAAGAAAGCTGTACCCTATCTCCCCTCTTCCCACTTATTATTTGGTATTTCCCACTTATTTGATTATTTGATACTTTATTATAATTTGTGACAATTTTTAGAAATGATTATGTTATGGGGCACCTGGGTGGCTCAGTTGGTTAAGCATCTAACTTGGGCTCAGGTCATGATCTTGTGTGTGAATTTGAACCCTACGTTGGTCTCTGTGCTGATAGCTCAGAACCTGGAGGCTCCTTCTGATTCTGTGATTCCCTCTCCTTCTGTCCCTTCCCCACTCATACTTTGTCTCTCTCTTAAAAAAATAAATGTTAAAAAAATTTTTAAGGCGTGCCTGGGTGGCTCAGTAGGTTAGGCATCTGACTTTGGCTCAGGTCATGATCTCACAGTTCATGGGTTTGAGCCCCACATCAGGCTCTGTGCTGACAACTTGCTCAGAGCCTGGAGCCTGCTTCAGATTCTGTGTCTCCTTCTCTCTCTGCCCCTCCCCTGCTCACATGCTGTCTCTCTCTTTCAAAAAAAAAATAAATGTAAAACAAATAAAAACATTTTTCAATTAAAAAAAGAAATGATTATCGGAAATCCAAACTTTTGTTAAGAAACATGCTAATTAACATTATGCAGCTGGTTCTTTAATACATGGGTTTGAGCTGTATGAGTCCACTTATGTGCAAATTTTTTTTGATAACTATAGTACAGTACTATAAATGAATTTTCTCTGGTAATTGTCTTCATCTGTTTCTCAAGCTTGCTTTAGTGTAAGAATATAGTATATAATACATACTGAATGCAAAATTTGTGTTAACTGTTATTAACAAGGCTTTCAGTCAACAGTTGGCTATTAGTAATATTTTGTCAAAAGTTGTTTGTGGATTTTTGACTATGTAGGGGTCAGCTGCCCTAACCCCCCTGTTGTTCAAGAGTCAACTGTAATATATAAAAGAAATGCAATGATGGGGCAAGCAGATGATACAAAACAGCAGATGATTATGTTTATTTCTTTCCTCTTTAATAGGACTATTGGCAAACCTATTTCAGGTTTTCCCAGGTAAGCATACTTATAAGAGACTGCTTGCCGTATCATGCAGTAGTTTTCTACAAGTGCTCTAATCATACAGAAATTTCCCAGAGTTTAGTCAGTTATGTCACCCTTCATTCATTCCATCTCCATTGCTCAACATGTAAGCTAATCTGGATTTATGTGTTTTGACACCTCTTTTCTTTACTCAGTGCAGATGGAAATTAATGCTTTTAGAACCTGGAACAAACTTTAGTTGATATCAAGTAAGGAATTTATTATATTCTGTATTCACAGAGCACTGTCATTTCTACTACAGCTAGAAACAAACTATTTTTTCTCTTTTCAAATTTATTAGCTCCTTGAAGTATCATTTTTATATAAAAATTACATAAATATTAGTGTAACTATTAATATTTGTCCTCATTAGGTTTTCCTCTTAAGTCTCTCTTGCTTTTTGTCACACATATCAAGTTAGTTCTCATAATTGTACATTCTGGAGGATACGCTTTGTATCCTTCAAATATTGTGTTATTTCAAGATGCGCCTCCTTGCTCTTGAGGATTACACAGAAGCTGTGGCACAGAAAGCCCTGTTGAAGAGTGTTTGCCTCTAAAGTTGCAGTTTCTTTTTAAAAACATGCAATGCATTTCTTTTTTCAATAAAAAGAAAATATTGGCTTTGTTTGTAGTTACATGTAATAACAATACTTTGCTTTCCCTAGAGATTGTCAGCTGCATAGTCTGTTTTCCTATGGATAATCCACCAGAGCTTAAGTTTGGGAAGGTAATTGAATATATATATTATTTGGGAAGCAAGATGGCCAGTTTTTCTTTGCGCCCCGCCCCCCCCCCCCCCGATAGGATAAAGTACCTATTTTTCTGTGGTTCTATAAAATGTTGTGTATATTTATTTTAAATATTATTTTTTAAAAAAACAATATGTCCTCCCTCAAAGAAAACTGACATTTTGACAGGGGCAGGTGGAGCACAATGAACACATAGTGAGGTTAAAATAATGACAAAGACAGCAGAGGTATCTCTTATAGTATTTATATGTAAATGATAACAAAGAATGACTTATGATGAAGAGTTATTGCAATACCTCTGAAGACAATACCTTTAAGCCCCACCTACTGCATCTCTTATGAAGCATTGACACCAGTTTATTCAATTGACCTGAAAACTAGGTCACACACTGTCCACCAACTGTCTTTCCCCTAAGGTCCTATATTCAAGCATTTTCCATAGAGACCCTGCCCCATCCCTTTTAATCACATCAGGAGATATATTCTCAATAGGTCTGTGTTACCTCTTCATTGGATATATTTAGACATGCCTCAGACTTAACTATAGGTTCCACTTAGGCTCAAACTGTAACATTTTACAATTAGAAATTATCTTGTCCAACCCTCCTCCTTTACAGATAAGAAGACTGAAGTGTCAGAGGTTGAGATGTTCTAAGTTTACTCCAGTGTCAGAATTGGAGCACAGGCATTCCCAGCTTGCAACCCGTTTATCTTTCCCCAAGACAATGCTGCCAAATTACTTTCAAAGCTTCTACAATTCTTTTACCCTTGCCTCCAGACATTACTTTTCCTAAATAGTGAAATCTTTAAAATAAAAATTTTCAAGACTTTGAAACAAGCTTTGAAAGATATTGTTGTATGCCTTCTCTGTAGTGGGGTCACAGGAAATATGAGAATGTGTAAAAAGCCACCTAAGCCCTCGAGAATCACAGTCTCACGGACAATTGAATATCAAGTACTGAAATTTACGATTATCTCCAAACACAGCTTGCTCAAAAAGAATATATTAGTGTTATACAAACAATTTCTGTTGAATAATAACTTAAAATGATAGTGAGTTACTGGTCATACCTAGGCTAATCCTATTAAACACAAAGGGCAATATAAATTCTAGGTGATCTATCAGCATAGGCTTCATGTTTGATGATAAAAAAAAAAAGTTATATAAAACACACTGCAGGAAACCTTATCACTCTCTCTAAAATTCATTTCAGCCAAGCAGCAGTAAAGCTAATAAAAATTTCCCTTTACAGAAAGGCCAAGAGTCACATCTATTTTCTCTTTCCTAATAGGCTGTGTGCACCAAGCCATCAATAGGAAATGATGGTGGGAAATTTTTGCTCAAATAAAAGATAATTTTTCTGAGAGTGCTGTAAGACTTAGCACTTTGTGGTTAATATTTTAAAGACATTGAATATGAATAATATTATGTTTTTGTTAAAAAAGTAGGAGCATGACACATTCGGTATTAAAAGAGTTTTGGAAGAATGCTTCACTCTTAACTACTCTTTACATTGGTCTTAGAATCACGGTTTTGCCAAATATCACTTGAGAATTATCACAAGGAATTACATACACCATCAAGCAAATATTTGATAGGAAATATGGGAAAAGGATCTATGTTCCCAGGCTATCTTTGCTGAACTTAGAAGTCTACTAAATACTTCTCCTGAAGACACAAATAAGAGAGCATTGTAAAGGGAACAGTACCTGACGAAATAAGCTTGAGAAATTTCACACTTCTTTCCTAAAAATTAAAATGTATATTAGCAAATGTGTTGCTTTGTTAGCTCTGCTGTAACAGACCGCCCAACCTGGATGTCTTAGTACAACAGAAATGTAATGTGTCATGATTCGAAAGTCCAGACATCTAAAATTAAGGTGTGGCAAAGGCTCTGATCAATCTGGAGGGGTACAGCAGCAGCTTTCAGGCCTCTCTCCCAGCTTTTGGGAGTTCTTTGGCTACTGGCAGCATACCTCCAGACCTCATGCACATAGTTGTTACCCCTATGTGCATATCTATGTCCAAATTTCCCTTTCTCACGGTCACCAGTCACGTTGGATGAAGGATCCTTCCTACTCTATGATAGCCATATTCAACAAAATTAATTACGTCTGCAATGATTCAATTTCCAAATAAGGTCATTCTGAGGTCTTGGGGCTTAGGATATCAAATTTTTAGGAGACACAATTCAAACTCATAAAAGCATATTAAAATATTTTGGGAAACCATTGAAGAATAACATTTAATTTGGTTTTATTTAAGCCAAATATTTTTTTTCTTTTTTTAAAAAACACTTTATTACTATATTCTCATCAGCATCTTATAAAACAGCCTAAGAGAGAGGCGGAAGGGAAAACTAAGGCATAAAATTTAGAAAATACCTAAATCTAAGGTGATAATTCTATGAGTGGAAAATAGAACTTGAAAAGGAAATTGGGTAAATAACGGCTGAAGAAGTAGAGAGACAGAAGTATAATGAATGTAAAGAGAATAGGTTTCAACACAAAGAGGATATTCAGTGGTGTAATGCCTATATCAATTGGCTTTTGCTGCATAACAGATCACCCTAGAACTAAATGACTTAAAACAGTAAACATGCATTTCTCCTATCTATGGCATTCAGTGAATCTATATAGAACTTGACTGATCATTGGTTATCCGCTCATGCATCTGTGGGTGGGTTTGTTCCATGTGTCTCTCATTCTCCTCCTGGGATCAGTAGGTGCACCCAGCATGTTCTCTTTATGGTAAGGGCAGAGGTACAAGAGGGCAAGTAAAAATATCTAAGGCTTCTTGAAGCCTGGGCTTCAAACTGAACAATTTTGCTTCTGCCTCATTTTTTTGGCCAAAGTAAATCACATAATTGAGCCCGGAATTCAACTAGGAGGACATTCATCTTCACATCTGAAGACACCTGTCCACTTATCATACCCCTGAAAGCTAAAGGCTGAAGGAGGCGTATTACCCCATCCTACAACCCACAGATACATCAAATGCAGGGTTTTTACATTTTTAATTTATCTCTTTAACTGTGAGTTCCTTCTTTCAATAGCAATTGTGGGCTTTTGGAATGCTACTTCAAGCAAAGATCTACAGAATTTTTTTAAGTTTATTTATTTTAATAGAGACAGAGACAGAGCAAGTGGGGGAGGAGCAGAGAGAGAGAGAGAGGGGGGGGGGGGAAGAGAGAGAATCCCAAGCAGGCTCCATCCTGAAAGCACAAAACCTGATGTAGGGCTCAAACTCACAAACCAGGAGATCATGACCTGAGCTGAAACCAAGAGTCATATGCTCAACTGACTGAGCCACACAGGCACCCCTCAGACCTAACGAATTTAAAGGCTGCCCAAGGGATGTTTGGTGCATATGTTCATGTTTAACAGTGGTCTAAATAAAATGTATGTTAATGGGTACTAGGCTACAAATATTCTAGGTATATATACATAGGAACACACAACATTAATATTTGCTCTCATACTGGTAAACTAAAATGTTGGCCTCTTTAGTATAAACTCCATCTTTACTCTCTGATTCTATTTTCTTATTTTTCGGTACAGCCAATGTCTCTACCTCTTCTGGTTGGACCCCATTTTCTGATATTCAATACTCCACAGTTCAGTAATCTGAGATATGAAACCGGAGAATAACACTGGAGAGATACGTAACTCCTGTGAACATGCGGCCACATTTTATTGCCTACAATTAGCTATGGCATGAAATGGAAAAGTCAATGCATAATAAATGAGAATACCTATTCATTCATTTAATATTTATTGAACACTTATTGTACATCACGGATTGTTCTAGCTCTGGGAAGAAACCTTATATCACTAAAACCATCCATTTCATAGGACTTTTGATCATATCACATTAAATTAGCTCTGACATAAGAAAAAATTCAATGAATAAATTATGACACCTGTTTATTCATCTAATATTTACGGTCTATTATGTTTCATTCACTATTCTAGGCTCTAGAGATACTTCAATGAACTCAACTTACATTCAAGTAATAGTTACAGGAAAAAAAAGTATACACATAAATTAAAAAATAACACCAGGTTCCTAGTATAAAAGTGCTGTGCAGAATAGCAAAAACAGACTGAAAGAACAGACTGTGATGGGTAGCTACTATTTTAGATAGGGCTATTAAGAGAGAAACACGCAAGAGAATATCTGGGGAAAGACTCTACCAGACAGAGATAACAGCAGTTACAAAAGCCTTGCAGTGGTATTATGTTTAACCTGTTTGAGAATATAAAGAAGACCAGTATGGCTATCAGAGAAGCAGTCTGAATCCAGATCAAGTAAGGTATCCATTAGAGGCCTTAACAAGACCTGGGGTTTCATTCTAAATGTTAGGGAAAGCCATGGAGATTTTGAATAGGGGTCTAAGAGAATAGTGAGCCCATTATTTTTGTTATTAATGCATGTTTTTTCTCTGTCCACCAAGGCTCTACAATCTGGAACCAATCAATCTACCTTCCAGACTTATCTCAACTATATTCTTCCATAAATCCTAAGTCTCTAGGAAAAGATCCTGTCATTATTTCCCATTACTTCTGTCACTGCTTATCAAATCTACTCATCTTTCAAGCCCTCCAAGGTTCAAATGCCACCTCCTTTACAAAAGAACATTCTGACTGTAGTAATTTCTCCAACCTCAATCTCTATACCCTTTTGTTCCCTCCTTGGGTCTTCACTTTTATCTTATTTACTAGACGCCCTGCTATTCAACACAACTGCCAAGTAATCAAATACTTGAAAAGATATATAAAAATGGAGAATTGTTAACATTGAGACATTCACATCATGAATATTTTATATTAGATTAAAATATGTAATTATACATTCATGAATATTTTAGTGTAGAGCCAAGATCCTTTGAGTGTGGATCTATTGATTAGACTTCTGCATAATTGTCTCTCCTAAACCATTCTCCTGATCTCCATTTTAGTTAATATTGAGCAGCAGCTTACAGAAATCTGTGCAGTGATAAATGTCAACGTAAAAATTCTTGATTTTTAAATTATTTTGTAGTCCTTTAGTCTCCTCTAGAATCTTGTTGCTAAAAACACACTTCATCAACCAGCATCTTCATCAGTATACCTTGGAACTCGTTAGAAACACAGTCTCAGTCTCTATACCAGAATTAAGTCTGTATGAATTCATACTTTAACAGTATCTTCAAGTGATTCTTGTAAACATAAAAGTTGGATAAATAATGGTATAGCACATAACTAATTCAGCTGCAATTAGTGTTTAAGATGGCCATTATTACATTCTTCAAAATACTAACTCCATTTTCATTGAAATAATTTTCTGTAGTCATTTTTATGTTTCATTGGTATATATACACGCAGAAAAGACATCCTAGCAGCCTGAGACAGCTATCCTTAAAAAAGTTGCATTTGCAAAATTGACCCATGGCTGGTGTTAGAGAACTTGACAGGTAAACAATTTCCTAAGACTGGTATAAAGTTGTCTCTAAATGGGAAAAATGGCTCACTGTGCCTAATCTGTTTGTGAAAACAATATACTTTATAATGAACACCTGCTCTCCTTCTGAGGGTCTGGAATTTTGGTATGTGCTAGTAAAGAACGCCTATGTGATAGACTGTCAAAAACCGTGTCCCCTCACTCTCACATGAACTTCTCAGGCAGACAACACTTAAATGTGTTGTCATAACTAGTTGCCAGAGGAATTGGGTACATCCTGTGTGATTCCACTGGGGGACGACTCTTGGAATTTTGTGCCAGGCCTCCTCCTAACTTTGCACTGTGCATACTTTTTCCGTTTGCTGACTTTGCTTTGTATCCTTTCACTATAATAAATCTTAGTTGGGTTACAACTAAGTATGATTACAACTATACTGAGCCCTTCCAGAGAAATACCCAATTTGGGAGCAATCTTGGCAACTCAAAACAAAATATGACTCTAAATTAAAATGCCTGTTACAAAAGCAAATTTTGGAATACGCCTAACTGATTTTTAGTACACATACAACTCAATTAGTGACAGCAAAAGTACATGGATATTTAAGAGTCGCCATGGGCAATTAGCACATCCCAGACATAAATCAGCATATTTTCAAAGAGATGAGGTGATATTGGTTAATTTACCAATGAAAACTCTCTCCTTAAGGCAAGTTCTAAGATTTACAGACCTATATATCCCCCCAGAAAATATAACACTCTACTGTACACATAATAAGCTGTGGGAAATATCTATTACAATAATTATTTAACCATTTAAACCTTTGAGATATATTTTAAGCAAGGTAAAAGACATACTAAGATATTTCTTAATAAAGGAAACAAACATATATAGACAAATCCACATTTTGCCTATGAATATTTTTAAGAAAGATAAACTGCACTTTCAGTTTTTCATTATCAACCTAATATGAAAAGATCAGCTTTTTCTCAACATCCAAAGTATTTATTGGGTTTTTATTTTAGTAAATTTGGTTGCCTACTTCAGGTCTTATGATTTTTATTATCGTTCACTAAAACCCTCGAAGGCAAAGAAAATCACAGGGTTATTCCTACACAAAACAAATCTGACATTCCCCAAAGCCATCATTCTTCTTGACTTGTCAACAGATTCAATTCAATTTTTGTATAGATATAAGTTGAACTCTGAAAGCTAAATACCCCAGGAAGCTGTGATCCTTCTGTGCTGGTTTGAAGGACTTTGCCATTTAGACAAGTAAATGGCTCCATTTAGAAACTATTACTATGGTTTACTATAAAAATCAAGAACGATTGTTAAAATGTTGATTTATCATAATGTAGGTAAAATTGCTTCACTTTGCTGTTAACATGATTTCCCACAGTATTTGGTCACCCAAAGAGGGTTAGCTTAAAAACGTTAACTTAGAATGGTCTCTGATGTACATGTGCTAAAAATCATCTCATTATAATTTTTTTCTGAATTAGGAACCTTTGAATACCTAGACATCTGGTACCAACCAAGTCTGTGTGGTTATAATTTTATCTGAATCCTCAAAATTACTGGTCAACTTCAACTTGTATTGGGCCAACATAAGTAACCCTATGGAATGAAGTTCTGTTAATTACAATTTTCCACCTATTCCGGTGCAGAATCTTTGTATTTATCATATATAAAAGATCACAAAATACTATATTGCTAAAGGCATTTATGACATTTATTGACAAGAAATATTAATTACAAATTATAGATTCCATTTTAAATTGAATAAAACCATATCTTCCTAGAGGTTTTTCTCCTTCCCTTAGCCATATATTTCACAAAAATGTTAGCATGCTGAAACAATTTATGAGATATTTATATTTTTAAGGGGAAAAAAGAGAGTTTCCTGTTATCCTAAGGAACAAAGAAAATGGATTTTACATGAGGCATTTTCATTCAAATGCTAAGTTTAGGACAATTTAAAAATTCTAGAATAACTTTTAAATTTACCTGAGCACTATGCACAAAAAACTCTTTTATTCACATGAGAAATCTAACACTTCCATTCAGAGCCCAGTCCAGTAGTCAACGCATAAAGGGAGTAAATAAATATCTTTTCAATAAAGGAATAATGAAAGTATTAGTGAATAAATGAACAAATGTGTAAATTAGAGATCTTTAGAGGTCAGGATTTTAGATTCTAACATCTCTGAAACCGTAAAATTCACCAGGAGAAAAAAATCAAGGCATCTACATATAGCACATTTATACCTTTAACATACTGTTAAAATAACAGCACAGACATTGGGATGTTGGAGAACAGAACATTATGCTATGTGGTAATTATTTGTGATGTGCAATTTACCCCTCAGTTCTTAATATCTAAATCAATTAAGATACTACCATACTCGCACAGTTGGTTCTAATTATGGGTTTAGTTAACAGCCTCTATCAACATTACGAATAATAACAAATAATACCAAACACATTTGTTCGTAGAACATACATGCAATAGGTCAGAATTCTCAATTTCTTTTAAATGTATGTTTTTTTAATCCCTCTGAGGGTCTTAGCTAGTCACTATACTCACTTTTAAAATAGGCAAACTGAACACGAGGTAATTATAGGAGTCATAAAGAGGTTTGAACTAAGTAGAAAATCATGCAATAAAAGATACTGTGCAATGTGATGCAAAGGTGTTACTTATTCTTATAGTCACCAGTGCTATAGTAAAATGATCCAAGATTTAAAAATATTTGTAAAAATCCCGCTAGGGAAATTTTTTAGATTTTGGATTTTAACTCTGGAAAAATTCAAAAGAAAGAGACAAGTGCATCAATCATCAATGTTAAGCCACTCAGTTCTTCTGTCAAAGAAAAAAACACCAGTAGACTGTCTTTGAAAAACAAAGTAAAATCCAGGGCCTGAAAAAATACAAGCAATGAGACATGTTTTGCTCCAGTTTTCAAAGTCTGAGATCTACACGTAATATATCAACTTCAATTTATTTCCATTCCTGACTTCCTCAACTACCCATTACTTAATCCTGATGTTTTCTTCCAAAATTAGCATTTTAATATTCTTATACATCTTGTATAGGGTATATTTCCTCTATACTCATTTTCTAGTGGAGGAGAATGATGCAATTCAGTCTGTGCTTTGGGATAATCCTTTATCATTTGTGTTCCGTTTTGGCATAAACTAGGTTAAAATGTCCACTTTGGCATCTGAATAGAAAGTCTGGACTATATATATGAACTGAATGCATAAATAAAGAGATACTACAAATCATTGTTCATGAAGAGAAAGATCATTCCTCGATGCTGAAAAAAATTGAGAATTTAAAATATATATATTTTAAATCTTTACATAATGGCGTTTATCAAAATAAAATTCTATGTAGTATGTAATGATTTGGTTGTGATGTCAGCAATATTGGATTCTTGGCAAGGCAGAAGCCTAGGGCAATTTTGCAGGCCTCAGGCCCTTGACACCATCGAGACTGTCTCTCCCATTCTCACCTCTACATTTCCTTGTTGGCTGGCTTAATTCTCTGTTGCTGCTAAAAGATACCTTCTGCTAGTCACAACATGCATCAACAACTACTGGGTTTAAATTTTCACACCTTAGTGACAGAGCTGAAAATGCTGTCCCTCCACCAAAAGTTTGAAATCTCCCAGGAAAGGGGAATGTACGCCTGCCTGGGCTTGAGTTAGTCCCCAACTCTCAAACCACTGCTGTGGCCAGGGAGCAAATGCCATGGAAAATATGTCAGTTCCAATTTGGACTATAAGCTAAAGTTAAGATGAAGTGACTCTGCCCCAAGGAGGGGGAGATGCTAGCAATTAAACAATGCAGTTACAGCAGAAATCTCCAACATTACTTACATTAGCCATCAGCAATAAAAATGTAAGATTATGAACAAATTAAAATACAGTGTTATGTATAAATGTTCATACAATGTGTGAATCTATGCAAGGTATTTCTTGAAGTTTCCTTTTTTTTTTTTTTACCCATAAACTGGGATCCATAGGATTTTTTTCTTCTAAAATCATTCTGAAATTAAAACACAAAATACCCTTCAATTGATGAGGCCTTAACTCGACATGAAAATTATGATTCACAGTGTGTTGCTATTGTTCAAATAACAATCTGTATTCACTTTGAAAGAATTCTGTTAAATACTGCTTAAATATCATTTTTTAAGTGATGTGTTTCTGGGCTATTATTTTTGTTAATAATAATGCTGGTAATTATTTTGATATCATATTGGCATAGCCATTTGTACAATATCAGCATATAAAGCCCTAAATGAATATATGTATGGTATATAAAGAAAGCACAAAATAGTAACTCAAGAAAACACCTCAGTGTCCTAACCTACAAGTAGCACCCACTGAGAGACCTATGAATGTGGCCACCCTGTATGTTGCAGCCCTGCTGACCCTCAGCTGAATGTAGGCTCATTACTAAGCTCAAGGGGAACCAACAGAGGAAACTCTTATTAACCCTACAGTAGTAGAGAGAAATAATAAATCACTGTTGTATGAAACCACTAAGTTTGGGGTAGATTTTTACATACAACTAGATAACTGTTACGGAAATCTTATGCAGTTTTGTAGTAGTTTTGGGTACCTAAAAATTATAGAATTTGAAACACGAAGAAAATAAGATTCTAGATAATGAGAAAAATATAATGCTACTTTAAATATAATTCACTCGAAGTGTTTTTTTTTTTCAACATTACTTCTATTTTTTTCCCCTAAACTTTTGCTCTTTTGATTTTCTGAAACCAAGAACTAGTTTTATTTACACAATACCTCTTGGGAGGGTTACCAAGAAATCTTCCAATATTTTTCATATAGTCTCTCAAGGTGTGTGTGTGTATGTGTGTGTGTGTGTGTGTGTGTGTGTGTGTGTGTGTATTTAATGCTCAAAATTTTGGCAACTTCTACTGAATATACTTAGTTGAAAATTTTTCAATGTTCTTTTTGTACGTATGGCAACAGTTAGTATAATGGTGCCCATGATCCTTGATTATTGGATTAATACATTGTTCAATGTATTCTACTTCTAAGTGAAATATACAGATTCTTCAAACATTGAGACTTTGCATGAATAGATCTAAATTAAATGGAGAGTTGAGACAATTGTCTGGCTAATAATTCCCAAACCTTACTATTAAGAAAAAGTGAGGTTTGGGTTTAAAAATTTCAGATGGGCTGACTACATTAAGCCATCCAGCTTTCCAATTCATTCTTTTTTGCAAACATGATTTGGGTCTGTTTGATAAAGAATAATACCTTCAAGTATATCTATATCCATATAAAAATGGAGTATTGAAGTGGTTATCTAGTTTACTTGGTCTAATATCAGCAATTGTTTTTTTTTTTTTAAATACATAAGGAAATTGTCTCCAGTCTGCTCTTTATCTTGAAAATGTGTCACAATAAGATGATGTTATATAAATACAATTTAAAAACATAAACATTTGAAATGGAGTTAAAAATCCCTTATAAGTGATGTAGGACTAGAAGACACTGGAGAATACTAGATATCGTATATTTGAACATGATTGATTTTAACCCATTAGTTACCTTCTAAAAGTGGGAAAATAATGGTTATATCTGTTGTCTATTTTTATGGCACAATATTGACTTTCCAATGAATTCTTTGGACATTAACTCATTATCTCTTGTGACATTCACAGAAAGTATATTTTCTTCTCCCCTAAAAGAGATTATATATACTATGAAAAGTGAAAGAAAAAAAATCTGACAAATTTCTGATTAATGTGATTGACACATACAGTTGAGCAATAAAAATCAGGAGCCAAACATAGCTCTCCTCATGAATGATCTACAAAATAATTTGATCAGTTGCTAACATGTCACCATGTACTCCTATGAATGCAGCACATGACAGCAATCAATTATTACCCCATATCTTTTCCACTGACTTTCCAATAAGTGCTCCATATTTTTTTATATATGGAAGGAAGGAAGGAAGGAAGGAAGGAAGGAAGGAAGGAAGGAAGGAAG
>NW_024412413.1:36074262-36113152 GCF_014898765.1 Herpailurus yagouaroundi
AAGGAAGGAAGGAAGGAAGGAAGGAAGGAAGGAAGGAAGGAAGGAAGAAAGGGAGAGAGAGGGAGGGAGGAAAAGGGAGAGTAAGAGTTGGGGGGAATGGAAAGAAGAGAGGAAGAGAGAACACTCTTGACCTGGCTTCCCAACATTATTTACACATAAATCTCTTACCAACTGAGGAATCCCTTTTGAAAGATTATGAGTAAAGCCCCATAGTGACATCAAAGTCTACTCCTCTCATTCACTTAGACCAACCCCTTCCTTGTTGTTGTCAATGGTTTCTATACATCTCTAATTAACTGAGAGTCAGAATTAATTCTCCTCAGTCAAAAGGAGGAAAGTAGGTCAATAGTTCTTTGAAATTCCTTTATCCCTTCCTTCTTTATCTTTTTTTCTCAACCAATTCTTTAATTTTATCCATTTCTCCCTTATTTACCTTTCAAGGAAAGACCAGCTGTATCCTTGACTTTAAATAACCACTTGCCTGTAACAGATAAAGTATGATTTAACGGGAAGTTGAAGACAAGCTCTTGTGTTGGAGGGAACCTTGCCTGATTTCCTCACTGGTTTCCTCACTGTAAAAGGGAAACAGTAAACTATCCATTTCATAAGGGAGTGGTAAGAATGTGTCATAAAACTTTTAAAAATGAAAAATAATTAAACCGTATACTTTGATTTACGTTACAAAATAAAGCTTGCTTAATCTAGGAAGAAAATAGTATTTTTCCAGTATTATTTTTCTGGAAATTAACCAATTTTAAGTCATTTTTCAGGAATTATAAATAAACTTTTAGTCTTATAACGAATTTCTCAGATTTCTGAGAATTACAGAATATAAGCATTGGAAGAGACCCTAAAAAGACACATAGTGGGGAAGGAGTGGGAAGTGGAAAGAAGGAAGGAAAGTGGAAATAAGGGAGAAAGAAACAAAGAACTATCATACCTAGAAAAATAATAGGGATAAATCTCAAATTAACTCCTAATAATTGGATGATAATGGCTTATATAAGACATTTTTTTTTACATAAAAACTAAAAATAATCTTGAAAAAGCACATAGGAGTGAATTCTCAAAGATGTATAAAGGATGACATATAACTGTCCTGAGGCTCAATTAGTACAATTCCTTCATTACACTTGAAATTTTGTATCGTAAGTTATGCCTTGAAAATAATAAACTCTCAAAACATGTTTGCAGTCAAATAATATAAAATTGTCTTAGCTAGGGGGAAGGTTAACAATAAAACAACCAATAGAAAAGTAGATTTTAACATTTTGGTATAGCATTATTTAAATATTATTTGTTTAAATGGTCAATATTCTCTAATATTCAGGTTCAAGAATATCTGCTGATGTATACTACAGTATACAAGTATACTTGTACACTACATACAAGATAATTTATAAGAAATAGTCACTGCCTCAAAAATTATATACAGAGTCAGGTTGAGAGGAAATAACATTTATGTAGAAAGTTATATATATATATGTGTGTGTGCGTGTGTATATATACACACGCACACACACATATATATATATACATATGTACACACATACATACATATATTTTTTTAAGTGAGATTTGTATTTCTGAGCAATTTAGAGGATCAGGGGCCACATTTATCTTCCTGCCTAAAAACACATAAAAAACAAGAAAAAATATAGGAAACAATGGTAAAGATGTTGATTATCAAGTGACAAAGGAGAGTTATCTCTGAGTCACAAGCAATACATAAGGTAAGACCTGAGACTGCAGCCACATACTGTCTTTAGAGACTTTCCAGGCCATGACTCAAAAAGGGCAATCCAGTTGGAATCCCATAGCCTCCCTGAATTGAGGAAGTAGAGCTGAGAGCCAGGGAAATCAAATTGGCCAGTGTGTTGCAGCTGTGAAATATTCACCAGATTTTGAAGGCCCTTATGAAGAAAAGGATATATACCTTATTTATGATTCTAATGTGGATTATATTTTAAACTGATACTATTTTTAATTTCATGGATTAAAAAACATAAGAGACTCTTAAAAACTGTGAACAAACTGAGGGTTGATAGGGGGTGGAAGGAAGGGGAGGAGGGTGGGTGATGGGTATTGAGGAGGGCACCCATTGGGATGAACACTGGGTGTTGTATGGAAACCAATTTGACAATAAATTTCATATTAAAAAAAAAAAAGAAGAAAGAAAAATATCCACATGTAAGTGGACCTGTGCAGTTCAAAGCCATGTTATTCAAGAATGAACTGTAATAAAAGAAAAACTATCAACTGAAAAAAATAAAAAATAAAATAAATAAATAAATAAAAATATTTTGAACTGGGGGAAAAAAAAAAAACTTCTAACCATATCATTATCACATTAAAGTAAGTGGTCTAAATATCTCCAAATAAAAGGCAAGGATTGTCAGATTGGATAAAAGAGAAAGATCCAACTATAAGAAATCCTCTTTAACTATAAAGACACATATCGGTTAAATGTGTAAGAATGTGTAAAGTTATAACAAGATAAAAATAATCCAATAGAGTTTCAGTGTTTGTATCAGCTCAGTAGATCAGAGCTAAGAATATTATCAGGGATAAAGAAAGTCATTTGATAAAAATAAAGGGGTCATTTCATCAAAAGAACATAAAAACACTAAATATTTTTGCACCCAGCAACAGAGCTTTGAAATGGAGGAAGCAAAAACTAGAACTGCAAGGATTAAAAAGCAAATCTGGAATTATAGTTGGAGACTTCAATACCCTTCTCTCAATAAATGATAGAAAGAGTGGACAAAAAACCTTTACGAACACACAACATTTCAACAACATTATCAGTCAACTGGATCTCATTGATATTTATGAATGCTCCACCTACCAAAAACAGTACACACACTCTTTTCAAGTGCATACAGCCATTAAACATTATAGACCACATTCTGCACCATAAAAAAGTCTCAAAATGTAAAATGATCCATTTTGACAAAATGTGTTTTTTGACTACAGTGTAACTAAAATTGAAATCAGTAAGAGAAAGACATCTGGAAAACCCCTAAATATTTGGAGACTAAATAACACATTTTTAACTCAGGTGGCAAGGAAGAAATCATGAAGGAAATTAGAAGCTATTTTGAGCTAAATGAAAATAACACAACATATTAATTTGTGGGATGCTGCTAAGTACTATTTAGTGGGAAATTCCTAGCATTAAATAAATATCTATGGGAAAAAAAGAGATTTCAAATCAATTATCTTAGCTTTTATCTTAAAATACTAAAAACAAAACTAAAGAAATCAAATTAATCCCAAAGTCAGCAGAAAGAAAAAAGAAATAATAAAGAGAATAAATCAATGTAATTGAAAATGCAAAAAAGAGAAAAATCAATGCAACTAGGATCTGGTTCATTGAAAATACCAGTAAAAATGTTTAGTCTCTCTCTAGACTAATAAGGAAATCAAAAGACCCATTTTACCAATATCAGGAAAAATGAAGGTGACATACCTACAGATACTATAGATATTAAAAGGATAATAAGGGCCTATTAATTTAACATGAAGGCAGAAGGCAAAGCAGATCAACAGTTGACAGAGGATAGGGAAATGGGGGAGAGGAGGTGCAGAAGGAAAGGATCACAAAGGTAAATGAAGAAACTTTTAGGGGTGACGGGAGCATTATCTTGATTGTGGTGATGATTTTATAGCTGTGTACATGTCAAAATTCTCAAATTATATGCTTGAAATGTGTGCAGTTTGTTGTACATCAATTATACCTTGACAAATCTGTTAAAATAAAGGAGGTAAGTCATGACAAATTAACTATAACCAGTTAAACAATGAAGATTTTTTTTAAGTACAATTAGTGACGGTTAATGAAGCCTTCATAAAGCGAGAAATGTCACAGCTTTAATCCTCTACTGCTTATAAACATATCAACTGCTGACCAGAAATGAACCATAGATCCATACAGTTATAGGACCATCAGTTTTTCTTAAATATGTTACTGATTATTACCATTAATTTCTCTACAACTAGCTATTTCACATAAAAAGATAAATTTCCCACAAAAAGATAGACTTCTGGCTGTTTTCTTGTGTGCTTGCCCTGTTTTTAAAAATGGGAACAACTGGCAATGCTAGGCACATTTTCCCTCAGGGAAGCACCTTTTTCACTCTTCCCACTAAGAAGCTTATACTGGCCGGTTCCACACTGAACACTGGACTTCTTTCACTACCTAGAAGTTGCCATCTACCATCATAATCATGCTATTATTTTTCTGAAAGAAGAAGTGTTTTTTTCCAGCTTCATTCACGTATGCTTCTTGTCTTGGTTCCGGGGCATTTTACTTTGAACCCTTGCTATTGATGGTTATTGGAATATTTACTGATTAAAAGTTTGGTTTTATGGGGTCTTCTTAGGGTAGTACACAATAGCAAGCTTAATATATTCAAACGCTAACATTCCTGAGCTGCTGCTACCTGGGAACATTCAAAGCAGTGTGCTTAAAAGTGTCCTGATGCAGCTCCGTTGGGGGCATGTTTTCTGCTTTGGGGCTCCAAAGAAATCTCTGTTCCTTGAGAAAAAGAGCAAAAATAAAAGCTTTCCTTTTGCCCCTTTGTGACAGAGAGTGGAGTCAGCAGAGAGAATTCATTTCTGTGGTGAACATGTAAAGATCGGGAAATCAGTATTTTACGAAATATGTCGGAGGGAACAAAATCTTTTATAGAAAACAAAACGGAGTGCAAATTCGACTTTAAACATTGGCAAACCCAATAATCAGTGCTCATTGCAAGACAATTTGTCTCCTGATGGAACAACTGTAAGTTTGGGAGATACTAAATGTCAGAATTTTAAAGAATTGAGACTGGAAATGAATAAGAGGACTTTTGATCAGAGTGGGATTAGAACCCTTTAAAAGTAAGTAACATTTATACGAGCTACACACTATGCTAATCCTCTCAGAAACTCTGATCTAGCTACAGTTTCTTCCTTATACATCTGAAGAAACTGAGGCATAAAGGGCAAAGAAATAATTATGCCAATATGCAAACTCAAGTAAGTATACTGCTTATTGTGGAAATACATATAACTTGATACCATTTTCCAGCTAATGAGACAAATAAAATGTCATATGAATCTTGTTCGCTAAGATATGGTCTATAATGAATATTGAACTGAAAGTTGCTTTTGTAACCCTTCATCACTGAACCTGAATTCTGAATGGACAATGATAGTATATACAAGTGAATTATTATAAGTTTATTCCCCAAAGGCAGCCCAATTCTTAAATTTCTAAAATCTATTTATAATGGCCCATGTAAGGGTCAATAATTCAAATTTACAAGAGTTGCGTCTCAATCTTAGACTGATCACAATCACCAAAATCTAATGGAATTCGTTTCCCAGACTTATCTTGATGAAGATCAATTGCTCTATCTTCTCAAAACTATCATCTGTAATAATAATGAGTCAGTAAGGTCCAGGGACGACAAAACCAAAGCGTTCAAAAGAAATGATCTAGTACTTTGAATGTTCATCAGCATCAGCTATCCATTTTCAAATTTCAAAAAGATCTGCAGATCTTCAATGCAGCATCTTCTTTCTTAGATGCAACCAGACCTTCTTGTCACAATTGTGAGGTAAGTCATTGAATCCTTTAGTGTTCAGGTGTAATCCTCAAAGTGTCTTTCTTTAGCAGTCACTGACCCCCAAATGTTTGTAATTTCTGTAATTAGTAAGTCAGGTGTAGTCAGTGATGGTGTATGTTTTTCAGCGTTAGTGCTCACCAAATGCTTAGATACTGATGACCATATATTTCACAGAAAGGTAGATAATTGATACCTATGTGGAAACGTCTTAAAACTATACACCATGAATAAGCGAGCACCTGTCACAGCTTTGCGGTTCCTTTTTAGCATTCTATTAAAAACATCATGTTATTTAAATAAGATACTTCAAGAAAATTCATTATCTCCAAATTAAAATTAATAAAATTGAGATTAATAAATTGCATAAGGCCATTCTGTTGGTAGTAAATAGTAGGGGACTTTATTTGCTTCTTTGTTTGTCCTCACTAGCCATTCGTTGTCTGCTAAAAGTCACTTGACCAGCACTTGCCACTGGTTCCCAACTAGAGATCAAGGCATCATGAATTCAGAGTATGAGATGTTCATTCACTGTAATGCAATTTTACTTTATTTTGCCTGATTCTTTTTCCTGCACAACTATCAATAAGGAAAATAGATTACACCATCTATCTATCTATCTATCTATCTATCTATCTATCTATCTCACAATGCATATAAATTCATAATATATATCTACATATAAACACACTCATAGGCGGGGTGTGAATGTGTGTATTCCATACATTTTTTTTTCCTTCCAATCTGAACATATTGAGGAGGTTCCCAAATCAGGTTTTAGGCTTTGATGCAGGGAATACTTTAGGTACCACCCTTGATGAAAGAGAAATAGGAAACAGTGACTAGCCTATCTGTTTTCTTTTGTGTCAGGACACAGAATATTAAAAGGAAGGCTATCCAGGCATTGATGCTGCTGCTGACAAAGTCGAACTAGAACTCAAAAAATATCAGAATTCATTGCAATCAGAAGTGTCTACCTTTCTGAACTCTTTCCAAATCTTAGTAAATAAATGTGGCAGAATCTACCTACTGAATGCTGGTATTTTCCATTAAGGAAATTCCAATTAAATGATACCATTACCCAGATATGGTTATATTTCAGAACCCTAGCAGAAAGAAAGGGCAGGGGGGAGGAAGAGAGAAAGAAAGAGAGCAAAAGGGAATAAGAGAAAGACAAAAAGACGGGGGAAAGGGAGAGAGAAGAAGAGAGCGGAGGTCAGTGCAGGGGGAGGGAGAGGGAGAGGTGCGAAGAGAAGAAAGAAAGAAAAACAGAATAGAGCCAAAGAACTAACATTGCTATCTGAGGCGTTTCCTCCCTGTCACCATACTGCTTCACTGCCGGGTCCATGACAGCTAATCATGGTGGCATGCCTCAAGCATCTCCCGGAGGCTATCTGAAAGCATGTAACATTACTATTGAAACTTACATCTGTTTTGTTATATTTTCATTGGCACTAGCAGGTTTGAACCTCAGCCAATGTCATTTCTATGTGCCCTTCTAGGGAATATTGTTTTACCCTCTCTTACCTTCAGTTTCTGCCTCCCCGTCTTTTTTGGATCAGCTTTAATAACTAAAAGAAGTGAGGAGATGGGGAACAATCATACTCTAATCACAGTTAGATAGAGCAATTTACTTAGAAAAGCTTGAGCTTGAAATTGATCAAAAATTTTGACCTTTTTTCCAGATTCCATAGATTTTTCAGGTTTTGAAGGCACTTTTCCCCCTAGCATTCTGGAAGGTGAGAAAGAAAGAGAGAGAGAAAGGGAAGCAGGGAGAGAGGGAGACGGAGGGAGGGAAGGAAGGAGGAAGGGAAGGAGGGAGGAGGAGAAAGAGAGAGAGAAAAGAAAGAACAAGTTAAATTAGCTAGACCTGCCCTTCAGTTCTCCACTCACCAAAATGCCCACTTGAAAGTATTTCCACATTCTGCTCGTCAATGCCTTGTTTTGGCTTCGTTTGGCCTAGAGTGCTCAAGTACAGTTTTCAGGCCTGATACTTCTGTATCTAGCAGAAACGAAGACACCTGGGTGACAGTTCAAAAGGTCCCTGACCTGATGCTGGGGGTAGGATTTTTCGAAAATACTCTTAGCTTTTGATAATGATTTCTCCCAGTGAAAGAGAAAATAAGTGTTCTGATGTTGAGATACATTCATCAAGCTGACAAAGTATTTTCTAACTCCTCCAGGTTACCTACCATCAGATGCTCTCTGTCTCTTTTCTAAAAGTTTATTCATTTATTATATCAGAGAGAGGGAGAGCACATGGGCAAGAGAGAGCACAAGTTGGGGGAGGGGCAGAGATACACACACACACACACACACACACACACACACACACACACACAGAATCTAAAGCAGGCTCCAGGCTCTGAGCTGTCAGCTTAGAGCCTGACAGGAGGCTTAAACCCAGGGACTGCAAGATCACGACCTGAGCCGAAGTCAGACACTTTAACCAAGTGAGCCACCCAGGCGCCTCTCTCTCTCTCTTTAAAGAATGCATCAGGAAGAAAACCTTATTTTTATTGTAACCCAGACTAGTTCCCAACAAAGTCTGTCAATAGACTAGCACACAAAGTAATTATTTAATTGCATAAAGACCAATCCCTTTGGTACAGCCTTCCCACATAACCATGTCTACTATAATTTTAATGAAGTTTTTCACATCCTATATACATTCCCAGCTAGTCGTTATTGCTATCACCAAAAATATGACTATCAAATCAATTTTTATGCCTATGCATTATTCCTCCACCAATCTGGTTCTTAAGAGGCAGGAGAGGGGCACCTGGGTGACTCAGTTAGATGTTGGACTTTGGCTCAGGTCATGATCTTGCAGTTCAAGAGTTTAAACCCCCTGTCTGGTTCTGTGCTGACAGCACAGAGCCTGGAGCCTGCTTCGGATTCTGTGTCTCCCTCTCTGTCTTTGCCCCTCCCCCACTCATACTGTGTCTCCCTCTCCCTCTCAAAAATAAATAAAACATTTACATTTTTTTAAAGAGATTTAACTCTAGCTTGGAGGTACTATTTTGTCTATGAGGTAATTCAGGTTTCACTCAGCATTTATATATTGAAAGGTGAGCAGATGTATTAATCACCTATGGGGAAAAAAATGGAAAGAGAACAAAAGAGACAGGGCTGATAGCTTTAACTTGGCAAATGGCAAGGTATATCTGTGTATCATGGAATGGCTCCCCAAATTAGTGGGAATGATGCTGACTCAACTCAGAAAATTTCCTAGCCAACACTGTAGTTAGGGTAATACTTTCCTTTCATGCCATCATGTACAGGTGGGTTTACTTTCTCCACACATTTTCTAAATAGTACGTACGACAGAATTTATTATCAAATCATCGGTCCCCTGGGGTAATGGAATATCACAAGCCCTGAGACTCCCATAGAGTTTGCCCATATGTATTAGTTTCTACTCTACCATATATGCTCTCGTGCTCCATTCTGAGCATGGGGTTCTCAAGTCATTTCATATTCCCCAGTGGTTATGATTGCCATACTGATTGTCAATTCTCCATTCTAGTAGCCCATTAACTGACACTTGCTTTTCTCAGGCTCCTACCCTAATATCAGCAAGTGTTCCTCTAAACCCTGGCCGAGATAGTAACTATCACCTGGCGGGGGGTGGGGGGGAAATTTCTAAGATATTCATGTTTGTCTACCTTGATTATAGATATTACCAGGTGTGTGCAGGTGTGGTGGTTAATTTTATGTGTCAGTTGGTGCTAAGGGATGCCTAGATAGCTGGTAAAACATTATTTCTAGTTGTGTCTGTGAGGATGTTTCCAGAAGAGATTAACATCTGAATTGGTTGAATGAGCAAAGAGGATTACCTTCGTTTAATTTGGATGGGCACTATCCAATCCATGGAGATCCTGAATAGAACAAAAAGGCAGAGGAAGGGCAAATTGCTCTCTGGGACATTATCTTCTCCTCAGAAATTGGCACTCTGGGTTCTTAAAACTTTGAGATTGGACTAGAATTACCTCACAGACTTTTCCAGGCCTCCAACTTGCAGATGGAAGATCATGGGACTTATGTGAGCCAATCTCTCATAAGTCCCTTTAGGTCTCCTTCTCTGCCATATTAGTTCTGTTTCTCTGGAGAACCCTGACTAATCATAGCAAGTAAATGTTCAACAATCAGCTTCCCCAGGGGTGGAGGGGGAGCATACACAAACTTCTGTAAATATTCTTATTGTGGCCATGTTCCAGCAACCAACATATCACACTGAATGCACAATTGGAAGAGACGCACACTAACTGCTGGCCTGAGCAGGTGGAAACAGCTCTAGTATACTTACATCAATTACCCATGATTCTTTTCTTCCGACTCCATTTCTTCATCCTGGAACTCTTTTGGCAATTATTTCACCTCAACAATAAATATGACTAACTTGTAGACTGTGCAATCCACCCCACTACCAAAAGAATGCCTGTGTAAGTAAACTTCGACCATCTACACAGCCACGCCTAGTCTCACCATGCACTCAATCCAAGCCCCATACCTACAGGCTCAGTGCCAGACCCTGATTCTGGTTATCCCAGCCATACATCACCAAAAAACCTTAGAAAACAACAGGAAAAAATCAAGAATACTAGAATATATTCAGTCTTTTCATATATTAGGCCAACTGAAATGAATTTGATTACCTATTACCACTTATTTGTTTCATACTAATAGAGTGAAAACAAATGATTTCATGTCATTAAACTATCAGAAACTCATAGGAAAGAAGTTAAAGGGTTTCAGTTTTTGTGTGTGTGCGGGTACCATGTCATTAAATAGTCCAGCTGGTAGTCATATTTCTATGCTTTGCGATGAGTAATCTAACTGACGTCTTACCTGTTCTTTTGTAATTTGTCACTGACCCCCTCCTAATACACCAAGTACTGAATTTTTTTTGTGATATTATCTCAATTAAAAGTAAATTGACAAGGACAGACATGCGAACTGGCCAGCTAACAGGCTTAGTGGAACTTTAAATCATCTAATTAAACAGATGGAAGGCATCTGGTAAAGCCAAACTGGACTAGAGAAAAATGGTTACATTTCCTGATTCAGAGATCTGTTCCAATCCCCCCCTCTGCCAATAACAGTTGTGTAATACTGAACAAGTTACTAAACATCTGTTGCCAGAGGCCACTAGCTGCTCATCACAACTACTTTTACTTCTCCTAGGCTCCTGGCTAGACTATTATCTCTCAACCTTTCTTGCAGTAAGTTATGGCCATATAACCGGTTCTTGCCAATGCAACATGAACAGAAAAGAAACAGATGAGACTTTGGGACTAAGTATTTTAAGAAACCAATGTGTCTCCTTCATTCCCTTTCTGAAATACAAACTGGATGCAAATAACAATAAAGACTCTAAGGGATGGTGGAACAACAAACTGAAAGAAGCCCAGTGGTTCCTTGAATCCCCACTAGAGTCTCCTGCTGACAGAAACCATCTCCTTGACTTTTACTTAGGTGTACTGTCTTTGAATTTCAGTCAGCCTGTTCGTTACATCATTTTAACCTACCTGAATGAATACAACATCTCTTTAAATGAAAGTTTAATCATACTGCCTGCCTTAATTAACTTAATTCTCTTGGTTGGGAGTAGCAAAACTCCACTCAAGCTAATTTAAGCTAAATGGAGAAATTTTCCATAATGAAACGGCAGTCCAGAAACACAGCTGGGCCTCAAGAGGCAACCGAGACAAACAGGAAAGCCGTCTAAAACCTAAGAAGCCACTTTTTAAATCTCTCTCCCCACGCCCCCAACCTTACACCATAGCCCTCTGGGCCAATAATCTCTGGTAACTATTTTTTTCTGTCCATTTTCATTATTCTATCTTTCCATTCCATGTAAATGCCACTCCACAATTACTGATTTTACATACCCCTTTGTTCAAGAAAGTAAAATCTCTAAACTCAACTTCAAATCAAGAGGCTATAATCTATTTAAGCCATTTTAAGTCAAGTGTTCACCTTTGATTCTCTTAGGCAAAAGGAAGAGGATCACAAAATACTAACATTCTTGCCAAAGGTCCACTCCTATGTGTGATTAAGGAGGTGTGGTTCTCAAAGACAAGTGGTTTGGGTTAAACCGACTTCTCAAAACGGGCCAAATACACTCCTTCATGAATAAAAATTAAACAAAATGCTCATAAAATCCTTAGCAAAGTTCCTAATATACAGAAATTTCCATTTTCCTTGTTATTCTTATACCTATTATTAGATATATTAGTTTTCTTTTTTTTTTTTAATTTTTTTTTTCAACGTTTATTTATTTTTGGGACAGAGAGAGACAGAGCATGAACGGGGGAGGGGCAGAGAGCGAGGAAGACACAGAATCGGAAACAGGCTCCAGGCTCTGAGCCATCAGCCCAGAGCCCGACGCGGGGCTCAAACTCACGGACCGCGAGATCGTGACCTGGCTGAAGTCGGACGCTTAACCGACTGCGCCACCCAGGCGCCCCTAGTTTTCTGTTGCCATAACAAATTATCACAGACTTAATAGCCTACATAACATCCATTCATTATCTCATGGTTTCCATGGTTCCCAAGTATGAGCACAGTGTGCCCCAGCTTCTCCCTATGGGCCAGGTCCCAAGAACCAAATTCAAATGTTGGCAGGACTGTATTCCTGTCTACAGGCACATCTTAGAGGCACTTCAAAGTTCATTTAGACTGTTAGCAGAATTTAGATCTTTGCACTTGTAGGAAAAAGGTCCGTGTTTTCTTGCTGACTACTACCTACATGTTGTCTTTCTTTCCTAGATTTCTTTCTCCGGTCCTTGTGGTTGGCCCCCTGTGTCTCAAAACTAGCAAGGGTGCATCACATCCTTACTTGGAATCTCTCTGCCTTCTGCTTCTGCAGCATCTTCCCTGCCTTCTCTTCTACCACATCTCTGACTCCAGCCAGAGAATATTATCTCCTTTCAAGGCTCATGTGATTGAGTTGGACCCAACCAGATAATCCAGAATAATCTCCCTACTTTAAGGTATGTAACCTTAATTGTATTGGCAAAGTCTGTTCTGACATAAAACATAACATATTCATAGGTTGCAGTGACGAGGGCACAGACATTTCAGGGACTTATTCTGCCTACCACAAACAGATGTTAAATAGGACTACTCCAGCCTTCTCTAATTCGGAAAACATGACAAACATACATGACCTGTCACTTACTTTTAGTAGTTCTGAAGAAACTTTGAAGCATGTCATGGTTTAAACATAACTATAATGATTATACACACAATTTGCAGTTGCCTTTATATATAAATTACTTTGTATATGTATATTTTAAATTTATTTTCTCTATTAGTATATGCCCTCTTCAATCTATACATTTCACATTTATGTCTTCACAATTTCAGGTCCTGATGATACAGCACCAAACTGTTTAGGTTTAGGGTCCTGTGCCATGGGCAACAAGCAATAAGCAAGTTAACACATGGAAAATCAAGGTAATTTCAAATGGTGGTAAAACAAGGTCATGTAATAAAGTCCAAGCCAGAAGGTTGCTCTATTTTAGATTGGTTTATCAGGGGAGGTCTCTCTGAGAAGGTAGGATTTGGGCTTTCCAGGAAAAAGGTACACTAGAAGAATGTGGTCCAGAATTGTGATGCCTCCAGCTTTGCTTGTCTTTTTTAAGGTTGCTTTGGCTATGCAAGGTCTTTTGTGGTTCCATACAAATTTTAGCATTGTTCGTTCTAGCTCTGTGAAAAATGCTCTTGGTGTTATAAAAGGTATTGCATTAAATGTATAGATTGCTTTGGGTAGTATAGACATTTTAACAATATTTTTCTAATCCCTGAGCAGGGAATGTCTTTCCATTTCTTTGTGTCATCTTCAATTTCTTTCATCACTGTTATATAGTTTTTGGAGTACAGGTCTTTTTCCTCTTTGGTTAGGTTTATTCCTAGGAGGTATCTTATGGTTTTGGTGCAATTGTAAATGGGACTGATTCCTTCATTTCTTTTTATGTTGCTCCATTAAGTGTCCATTGACTGATGCATGAATAAAGATGTGGTGTGTAAATATATACGATGAAATATTACTTAGCAGTAAAAGGAATGAAATCTTGCCATTTGTAATGACATGGATGGAGCTAGAGAGTATTATGCTAAATAAAATAAGTTTACCAGATAAAGAAAAACACCATTTCAATCATATGTGGAACTTCAGAAAAAAAGCAAAAGAGCAAAGGGGGGAAAAAGAGTGAGAGAGAAAAGAGAGAGGCAAACCAAGAAACAGACTCTTAACTATAGAGAACTGATGGCTACTAGAAGGAGGTGTTTGGGGGATTGGGTTAAACAGATGATGGGTATTAAGGAGGGCACTTGTGAGGAATACTGGGTGATATATGGCAAGGTTGAATCACTATATTGTAAACCTGAAACTAATATTACATTGTATATTAACTAACTGGAATTTAAATGAAAACTTAAAAAAAAAAAAAAAAGGAATGTCTCTATGGGGGTAGGAATTGGTTTGAATTGTCCTAGGAACCAGTTTGGAGAAAAGGTGATCAGTGGGGAGAAGGGTACTAGGTGAGTTCAGAGTGGGGCAGAGGCCAGGCCAGGTCATTTGTCTAACACTTTTAAAGTCTCATTGTCAATGTAAGTACTTAAAAATCACAATATGATGTTAAAACTGTAAAGCATACAAATGATCAGTTCTAACTGAACTTCACCAAACTGGTTAGTTTGGGTGCAATATTTTTCATCAAATCTAAAGTTGTAATTAAAGACAAAGTGATAATGGATAATTTCACCCAGTTGCTCCCCAGTTCACTAGTCCTATACAATCATTCTTTCTCTGCAAGTGTAAATAGAACACATATTCTTTCATAAGAAGATTCCTATGTCCAACCTGTAATGGGAGAATCTTGAATCCTTCCTTTTCTTCATGTACTTTCTAGAGAACCATTAGAGTTTGTGCTTTTTCAAATCAATTTGTCCTAATTTACTGCATCTGCTAAATTTTATACTCACTTATGTCTGTCTTCTGACTGCTTTTATTTCCTCCCCAGTGCACTCCCAAATACACTGGCCAATTCCACCTGGGAGCAGGGGTACTGTCCTCTTTGCCTTCAAACATGTTGCACATTCTCTGACTCCTTTATCCGTCTTCTATTACCTTAGCCTTTCTCTCAGAACTGTCACAGGAAACTCCGAATCAACTGTCCCTATAGCTGCCATATCACAAGAGTACCTCAAGGTTTTCTCTTAAATGACATTTCTGTCCTTAGTGGGAATTCTGATGGATTAAACTTTTTTTTCTCCTTACCTTATAAGCTACGAAGACTCTTTTGAAAGCCATAGCTAATTTATTTTCCCTTTAGGCATTACCTCTGCATTATGACACGCATGTCATATATATGCATACACTCAAGGAAAATGTGCTTTATAAATGCAAATTGACAATATTGATCATTTTTATTCATGGTTAATTGTGGTCTACACAATTCATCCATGAAAGGATATGTTGCTGATAAAGTGAGAGATATTAAAAACCTTTAGCAGGAAAAAAAAAAAAGATCTAGTTAAATAATAAGATCTAGTCTTACTTTATTAAGCCACTCAACCTAAAAATGGCTTGTTAAAAAGGCTGTATTCAAATATTTAGTGAATTGAGATCTAAATTTATCTGTTGGTGTTGAAAATTTTTGGGAATTTTTCGAATCCTAACAGAATTCTTAAATATGATCTAGAAGCAGCTCTTGATTCTCTCTCTTGTTCCAGACTCCCACTTTTTAACATTATGTATTCTAATGCCTTAAATACTTTGGGGGAAAAAAAACAGAATTCTGACTCTAAGTTAGTTAAGAAACATATTAATATATTAAATGATGATTCTACATATCAGTGAACATGTGAATATAAGTGTTGTAACCATTTTTTAGAGAAATTCACATGTATTTAAAAAAACGTATGGACGGGTCACCTGGGTGGCTTAGTGGGTTGAGCATCCGACTTGGGCTGGGGTCATGATCTCATGGTTCATGGGTTTGAGCCCTGCATTGGAATTAGTGCTGACAGCTCAGAGCCTGAAACCTGCTTCAGATTCTGTGTCTCCTTCTCTCTGCTCCTCCCCCCCCCTACTCATTCTCTCTCTCTCTCTCTCTCTCTCTCTCTCTCTCTCTCTCTCTCTCAAATAAAGACTAAAAATTTTAAAATAAAAAAAACCACAAAAGAATGTATGGAATGTCAGCATCATTTTCACAAGAGAAACTAGAAGATTAAGCCTGGTTCTGGCTGGATATTAATTCCAGCTCTGTAATTTACTAGCAAGTTATTTCACTTTTCTGTGATTCAGTTTCCTCATCTGTACAATAGGTAATAATCCATACAGTTGTAGAAGAATTAATTAACACAGGTAAAGTTCTTAGATCAATGTCTGCCATATAATGAGGATTTTACAACACTAGCTATTAGGAAAAAAATATTAAGATGTAAAATTATTATATTAAACTTCACAGAAATGAGGAAATAAAAGTACTTCTGGTATTAACATTAAAATCAGTGGATTATCCAAGACTTTGCCCTCAATCATGTGGCAATTAGACCAATCTTCTCAATTGAAAGATCAGTTGTGAAGGGAAAAGACAGTGTACAAGATTCTGGGGAAAGTTCATTGTGTCTAAATTTTTTATAACACTATTAGCTCTCAGGAGACAGAATCAAACTACTATTCATGTTAAACTCTTAATTTTTAAGTAAAAAGAATTCATAAGTTCTTTTTTTCTTAGTTTTCTTTTGCTATGCTTATTTCATCATTGGTATTTTCTCTAAAATGAAATGAATTTTTTTGTATGCTCAAATCAAAATGCATTAGTATGATATTTGTATAATTCACAATTTTTTGGGCCAGAGATTTTTCTTCTCCAGGGATTCCAACGTGACAAATATCTTTTTCTATCTTCTAAGATAATAAATTTATTTTATAAGAGATTTGTCTGTCACAAATTATAGTCTATAATACAACATGGCTTTAAAGGTATGCTTCAATTTAAGAAATTCTGAAGGTTGATTTTAGACATTATTTTAGTTTTGAATAACACTGGTCTTTTTTTAAATTTTTTTATTTTTTTAAATTTACATCAAAATTAGTTAGCATATAGTGCAACAATGATTTCAGGAGTAGATTCCTTAGTGCCCCTTACCCATTTATCCCATCCCCCCTCACACAACCTCTCCTGTAACCCTCAGTTTGTTCTCCATATTTCTGGGTCTCTTCTGTTTTGCCCCCCTCCCTGTTTTTATATTATTTTTGTTTCCCTTCCCTTATGTTCATCTGTTTTGTCTATTTAAAAAAATTTTTTTTAATGTTTATTTTTTAGACAGAGACAGAGCATGAATAGGGGAAGGTCAGAGAGAGGGAGACACAGAATCTGAAGCAGGCTCCAGGCTCTGAGCTGTCAGCACAGAGTCCAACACAGGGCTCAAACTCATGGACTGTGAGATCATGACCTCACGGACTGTGAGATCATGACCTGAGCCAAAGTCGGATGCTTAACCGACTGAGCCACCCAGGTGCCCCTCTGTTTTGTCTCTTAAAGTCCTCATATGAGTGAAGTCATATGATTTTTGTTTTTCTCTGACTGACTAATTTGACTTAGCATAATACCTTCCAGTTCCATCCAGGTGGTTGCAAATGGCAAGATTTCATTCTTTTTGATTGCCAAGTAATACTCCATTGTATATATATACCACACCTTCTTTATCCATTCATCCATCGATGGACATGTTGGCTTTTTCCATTCTTTGGCTATTGTTGATAGTGCTGCTATAAACATGGAGGTGCATGTGTCCCTTCGAAACAGAACACCTGTATCCCTTGGATAAATGCCTAGTAGTGCAATTGCTGGGTTGTAGGGTAGTTCTATTTTTAGTTATTTGAGGAATCTCCATACCATTTTCCAGAGTGGCCGCACCAACTTGCATTGCCACCAAAAATGCAAAAGAGATCCTCTTTCTCCACATCCTCGCCAACATCTGTTGTTGTCTGAGTTGTTCATATTAGCCATTCTGACTGGTGTAAGGTGGTATCTCATTGTGGTTTTGATTTGTATTTCCCTGATGATGAGTGATGTGGAGCATTTTTTCATGTGTCAGCTGGCCACCTGGATGTCTTCTTTAGAGAAGTGTCTATTCATGTCTTTTGTCCATTTCTTCACTGGATTATTTGTGTTTTGGGTGTTGAGTTTGAGAAGTTCTTTATAGAATTTGGATAGTAACCCTCTATCTGATATGTCATTTGCAAATATCTTCTCTCATTCTGTCAGTTGCCTTTTAGTTTTTCTGATTGCTTCCTTCACTGTGCAGAAGCTTTTTATTTTGATGAGGTCCCAGTAGTTCATTTTGGCTTTTGTTTCCCTTGCCTCAAGAGACATGTTGAGTAAGAAGTTGCTGTGGCCAAGATCAGAGAGGATTTTGCCTGCTTTCTCTTCGAAGATTTTGATGGCTTCCTGTCTTACATTGAGGTCTTTCATCCATTTTGAGTTTATTTTTGTGTATGGTGTAAGAAAGTGGTCCAGGTTCATTCTCCTGCATGTCGCTGTCCAGTTTTCCCAGCACCACTTGCTGAAGAGACTGTCTTTATTCCATTGGATATTCTTTTATGCTTTGTCAAAGATTAGTTGGCCACACGTTTGTGGGTCCATTTCTGGGTTCTCTATTCTGTTCCATTGATCTGAGTGTCTGTTCTTGTGCCAGTACCATACTGTCTGGATGATTACAGCTTTGTAGTGTAGCTTGAAGTCTGGGATTGTGATGCTTCCTGCTTTGGTTTTCTTTTTCAAGATCACTGGCTATTCGGGGTCTTTTCTGGTTTCATACAAATTTTAGGATTATTTGTTCTAGCTCTGTGAAGAATGCTGGTGTTACTTTGATATGGATTGCATTGAATATGTAGATTCCTTTGGGTAGTATTGACATTTTAACAATATTTGTTCTTCCTATCCAGGAGCATGGAATCTTTTTCCATTTTTTTGTGTCTTCAATTTCTTTCATAAGCTTTCTGTAGTTTTCAGTGTATAGATTTTTCACCTTTTTGGTTAGATTTATTCCTAGGTATTTTATGGTTTTTGGTGCAATTGTAAATGGGATCGATTCTTTGATTTCTCTGTTGCTTCATTGTTGGTGTATAGGAATGCAACCGATTTCTGTGCATTGATTTTATATCCTGCAACTTTGCTGAATTCATGAATCAATTCTAGCAGTTTTTTTTGCTGGAATCTTTTGGGTTTTCCATATAGAGTATCATGTCATCTGTGCAGAGTGAAAGTTTGACCTCCTGGCCAATTTGGATTCCTTTTATTTCTTTGTGTTGTCTGATAGCAGAGCCTAAGACTTCCAATACTGTGTTGAATAACAGTGGCGAGAGTGGACATCCCGGTCTCATTCCTGACCTTAGGGGGAAAGCTCTCAGTTTTTTCCCATTGAGGATGATATTAGCGTTGGGTGGTTCATATATGGCTTTGAATGACACTGGTCTTTTGATGAGATTGTCCATGATTGTCAGTGAAGATTTAAAGAGATCAAAATTTTAAAAGGATGAAAGCCAGAAGGTCAGATAAGAGACCATGTCACTAGGGCTACAAGGTTGATGTTATGGTGACATGCACCAATCATACATTTTCCTTCCCACTGCCCACCTGTGGCGAAATGCGAGACAAGAGTGAAAATCAGAAAATGTTACAAAAGGCAAAGGACTTAGATGACCTCCAATACTCTTTTCTACAAGTGAGGGTAGCCCTGCTCAAAGGGAATATGTGACTAGCTCAAACATACAAGTGAATCTCAGACTTTTTACATCTGGAGATCACTTTAAAAACAATAGATCTTTTACTATGCTCTCTTGCCACCATAAAAGAGAAAATCGGGGGCGCGTGGGTGGCTCGGTCGGTTAAGCGGCCGACTTCGGCTCAGGTCACGATCTCGCGGTATGTGAGTTCGAGCCCCGCGTCGGGCTCTGTGCTGACTGCTCAGAGCCTGGAGCCTGTTTCAGATTCTGTGTCTCCCTCTCTCTCTGACCCTCCCCCGTTCATGCTCTGTCTCTCTCTGTCTCAAAAATAAATAAATGTTAAAAAAAAATTTAAAAAAAAAAAAAAAGAGAAAATCGTTTGTGGGCTGTAACCTGGGAAAAAAACATGCTGCTCCAATCATATTTTTGTTTACTCCTTTCTTTCCTCCCTTCTTGCTTTTATTCTTTCCTCTTCCATTTGTTCACATACATCTCACCTAAAAATTATTTTAAATAAGCACATGCCATTAAAAGCCACATTATTTTTAAATGTTGTGTTACCTTTTCCTCTCTCTTTGATGCTTGCTTGAAACTTATTTCATTACCATCTGAAATTACCTGATCTTTTATGTGTTAAGGTGTTTATTTCTCTTCTCTCCTTCCTGTCACATAATCCCTCTCCAAAGACTTTACTGCTATGATTCATTCCGTGGTTCTATTGTTGCAATAACCATACACAACATGAACACAAAAAATACACATGGATTATGTGTAGGCATGTACATAACTTTCTCAGTTACATAAAGTTAAGTAAACTCAGCAGTGAACTTACCTAGTCCTTTTTTTTTTTTTTTTTTTTTGACTGATCATGAATCATTATCTTCCATTATCTTCCACATTGACCTATTTACTGACGTGTTCCATATTTCTACCAGTTCTGCGTGTCTTTTGCTTTGCTAGGCAACCATCCATATCTTCTCCGGTACAAAACAGATTTCTCTGAGATAACCTCTTCTAATTCTTTTGAGCTTTTCTGTATTTGGAAATTATGTTTTTCTTCTCATTCCTAAGGTTTCTCATTTCTTTCATAACTGATGAACAAGTAGTTTGTTTTGGTCATGGGTCTTTTCAAAGAGCTGAGTTTTACATGATTTAATACCTGTACTATTATTTTTAATTTTTTTCATTTATTTTGACTTCATTGCAAGTTAGTAATCACTGTTTTAGAAATTATAATATTTGTATATGTATTTACTTATCTATCGATCTATCTACCTACCTCTCTCTATATATATGTTTATTTCATCAAGGTAGCCATGTCAGAATCTATTTTAAAAGTCCGTATTAGCAGGATATCTAATGTATGATTGTATTTTACCAAAATATCGATCATTATTTGTGCAGATTGTTAAACAATAAATCTCTAAGAATAAACATCTGATTTTTGTCTTTTACAATGATTTTTGGTTTTATTATAAAATTGTCTTTTAATGTCAATCATTTTAGATTATAAGGAATGTGAACTTAAAACTATTAAATCCATGTATGTCAAAAGTTCATTATAATTCAAGATAAAGTAAATTATCATACTTAACATTCATGACTTTTTCAAGATCAGGAATGGTTTTAGTGATTCTTAATTACTGGTTTTTAATTACAAACACCTAGGAATCATTTTCTGTGTTTTCTACATAAGGATATGACATAAAATGACTTATTTTAAAAGTTATCAATTTCCTTTAAGATAAAATTATATCTATTATAATTCACAATATCAGATTTTACACATATCTATTGTACATATAAGATCTGTTCTTATTTTAATCTTTATGAAAATTTTAAAGTCCAAGTAGATGACAAGAAAGTTTTATATTTGCATTATATAAGAGGTCACATTGATTAAAAGATGAATAAATAAATAAATTCAGGAACTACCAACAAACCATTAAGAGAGCATAACAAAAAAAATAGACTTAAAAAGTGTGCAAGGAAGGAATTAAACATATTGAAGATTTATCACGTATCTACAAACTCTGAGCATTACAGTGAACTTTCATATGAGACAAAAGGGAGAAGAATATAGCCACTAACTCTTAACTGTTAAACATGAATTATTCTCCAAAATATAAAACCTGGGTTTTCAAAAACAAAACAAAAAAACAAAAACAAAACAAAACCAAGATTACAAACCCATAAGGTAAACTTGAAATAACTGCTATTCTTGATCATATTTGAATTTACCTTTACAATCCGATTATTTCCAGAACAGCCCCTAGGCTTTGAAGGGGATAAGGCCTTTCCTAAAGGGGATAAGAGGATCTGCCTAAAATTCTGTACCTTGATAAATACAAGACTGGGGTGCCTGGGTGGCTCAGTCGGTTGGGTGTCCAACTTCAGCTCAGGTCATGATCTCACAATCCGTGAGTTCGAGCCCCACGTCAGGCTCTGTGCTGACAGCCCAGAGCCTAGAGCCTGCTTCGGATTCTGTGTCACCCTCTCTCTCTGCCCACCCCCCCATGCTCTGTCTCTGTCTCTCTCTCTCAAAAATAAATAAAAACATATTAAAATTAAAAAAAAAAACACAAGACTAAAGATATCACCTCTTGTGAAAGGTCTCCTGTATCAGCAACTTATGACACTATGTGCAGAGGAAATACACTTTAAGAAAGACTAGAAGTTGGGTTGCCTGGGTGGTTCAGTTGGTTAAGTGTCAGACTCTTGATTTGGACTCAAGTCATGATCTCACAGTTTGTGAGTTCAAGCCCCATGTTGGACTCTGTGCTGACGGAGCAGAGACTGCTTGGGATTCTCTCTCTCTGCCCATCGCTTGCTTGCTCTCTCTCTCAAAATAGAGAAACATTAAAAAAAAAAAGATCAAGAATAAAATAAACTAGTCATTTTTTAGAGAAAGAATATTAATTTCATCACCCTTTATTTAAAACAAGACTAAACACAATGCAACATTGCCAGTCCTCTGAGACGAATGATGTGTGTCGTAATCTTTTTTTTTTAAACAATCTACTCTGCATTTACTATCAATATGTAATTAGAAACACTGATGTGTCTCCTCATAAACTGATCCAGGTGTAGGCTTATGGGTTCTGTTCTCTGTTTAAAACAGTAAGAAGGAACAAGTTGGGGGTAGGGGGAGGGAGGGGAAAAAATGAAGTAGGGAGAGAAGAGGAGAAGAAGTGTCACAAGTTACTTTGAATCTCGAATTCATCCCTAATCATTTGTAGCAAAGACCAAGTCATCAGAATATTAACATGACTCTCTTAGGGAAAAAGATTAAAGTTTCAGAAATCAAGATGGTGTGAATTATCTTGGAATGGGGAAAAGCATGCTGCTTAAATAACAAGAATTATAAGGAAGTTATAGCATCTTTAATCACAAAAGATTGAACGAGATCAAAGAGTAATTTTCACCCACAGAATTTGAATCCTTAGTTTTGGTAAATCTTTGCAGAGCAAAGTTTGAACAAGAAACAAGAAACCTGAAACAGTTCTTTTAATTTTACTACAGCCCCTATTGAAACAATGGGACTCCTCATCAGAATTATTTCTCCTAGAACTTAGTCCTTATTTTTTTTTAAAGTACAATGTGTTTTTTTCGTAAAGAAATGATCGGTTTTTATCAAAATTAGCTATGAGAACATTGTAGAGAATGCTAATTTCTCATTAATTAAGATTCCTATTAGAAAAATTCAGAATAGAAAATGTTTTAAGGCCACATATACCATGTACTGGTTAATTTGGTTTCTCAAAAGAAGTCCCTTTAGATTCCCCTTACTTGACATACTTGAAAGTTATTAACATCTGATGCTTCACAAACAGCTGATTTTCCATCACAGATCACATTGTCTCTCCCATTAAAAGACAGAACCTGTATAATCCATTGATCTTCCATTTTATTATTGTTGTATTATCCAAATACATTCAAAGTTTTTACATATTTTATAATGTTTTTAAGTTATGCATAATGCTTGATTTTTTTCGGAATTATTTTACAAATCTCAATACTAACATTTTAAGTTTCCAATATCAAATTCTGCAAGTCTCTATAATGCTGTTCCCATACTCCAAATAAGAACAACATAACAAATATGAGAGCTGGCACTTTGGTTAAATGTTTCATTGCCAATTATGAAGTTCTAACTAAACAACTTTTCTTTTTTTAAGCCAAGACTTCATCATAATTAAAGATGTTATAGAAATCTGACTCAGTGAGCTTAGAAGTAATTTAGGAAAGCAACATTAAAAAAAAAAAACCATAAATGAGCAATTTGCATGTTTTTCTCCTCTCTTTCATTGCCATAGTGGTGGGAAAATAGACAGTTTATGGATAATGGTGGTCTCAGCATTTCTAGTAAATCAACTGACTGACCAAAGTCTCCAGAAAGTTTCATGGTTCATGAAGTTTTAAATTACAAATTCTCACATCATCCATTTTCCAATTTATGGCAGTTGGAGCAAAAATCTAGTTTTAAACAATTAGCTCAGAAAGCACTGGCCCTTTTTTGTTTGATTCCAACAGGATCATTCTTGAATGTGAATCCTAAGTCTCCAAGCCAATCAGTTGGCCGCTTCTCAAAGGGATTCTAAATATTTGCACTCTTGGACTCATTATTCAGGGACAGATATTTTGATAGTACTAGCTTTGCATTGATCGCAAATGTTTCACAATTTTTGTGTTTTTGATTTTTTTGAGAGAAAAACTTGCAATGAATTACAGGACAGAGAAATAAAATATAGCAGATAACCAACTGACTATTAAACAAATTGAAGCACATGAACAGAAGGGCATGCCCTAATGTGCTGCCTATTGGTTTATAATACTTGCCAGTTATTATATTCAGAATATATGTAGACTACTGTGTTCTCAGCCTATGTGATGGCTCAAAACTGTTTGACTCTAATGACCAACCTCTACTCCCTGAAATAACTCTTTTCTCTTGTTTTCTGTATTATATTTTCTCCGTTTTGTTTTTGTTTGTTTCTCCTTCAGTGGCATCTTTTCCCTACCATCTCCCATTGCTGAGTTTCTCCATGTTTGGTATTGAGCCCTTTACCAGGATATTGTACTTTTTCCCAGTAGTTTTAAATATTCTCTCTATACTAACAACTCTAAAGCTCTATCTCCTACACAGACAGACATCTACTTGCATTCCAGACACTCATATCCAGTTTCCTATTTAGTACATTTAACTTCATCTTTCACAGACATCTCAAATTAAATAAGTCCCAAACCGAACTCACCTCCCAGCCTTCTACAAATTGTTTATCCCAGTCTTTTCTCGGTATATAGGATACCATCACATACCCAAATTGCTGAAGGCAATACCACAGAGGTGATAATACTAGAAAACTGGGAATAATGCAAACTTCCTTTCTCTACCTCGCCACTCAAACTCTATTTGTCAGTATATTCCATGATTTCTCCCTCAAATATATGTCTTGAGTATGTCTACTCCTCAACATCTCATCTCCCACTACATCTGTCAAAACCATTTCCAGGCTACTAAAATAGCCCACGGTTTTCCTTGCTTTTCCTGTGACTTCCACAGGAAGGGTCTCCTACACAGACCCCAATTAAAGATGAACCACACCAGGGCAAGCCTCTTTGTAAAATCCTTTAACACCTCCCCCTTGTATAAATCTCCCAATGTTGGCCTACAAGTCCTTGCAAAGTGAGACTCTTCACTATGTCTCCAATCTTATACATTCTTTTGATTACTATTAACATCAATTAACCTACTACAAAACGCCAGTTTTCTTCCCAATTTAGGGACCTAAAGCATTTTTTTTTATGTAACCTGAAATGCTGTGGTTCTCTAGGCTCTCAAATGGTTGCCTCTGTCAGACCCTTCAAGTCTCAATTCAAATGTCACTTCATCAATAAGAACATCTCTTTAACTGTTCTCTGGTCATATAAGCTTAAGCATTAAGATGTAGACTCCACCCACGCTCCTATCCTAGCTTTATCTCTTTCTACCATAGAACGCTGGACAACTCATTTGACTTGTGTGTGCCTGTTTCCTCATTTTTAAAGCACAAAAAAATAGTAGTATCTATCTCATAGAGTTAATTAATTAGTAAACACATAGAACTGGTTCTGGCCCTGCTGTGTCAATGCTCAATAAATGTTAATAATTTTCTTTATAGTACTCCACAATTTACATTTACTCATTTACCAGTTTGCTTGATTTTGTTTTTGTTCGTAGTCAATGTCCCCTAGAGGACTAAGAATTTTAGTAAGCAGAGCAGATTTATATGTGTTTTCTTTTTATATTATTGTACACTAACAAATACAATGTCCACAACACAGTAGATGTGCAATAAATTATTAAATCAAGAAATTACTTTTGAATGGCTTTAAAAATGCCTATTGAAACATACATCTGGTTGTTGTTTTTCCTTAGGCTATAGGGGAAAATGTAATTCATTGCTTTGACCATATGTTTTCATCATTCACTGATAATATACATACATATACACGTGAAAAATTCTCATTTGTTATATAACTAGGCTCTTGTTTTTAATCCCGACATCACTCTTAATAAACAAACACTTTAGTCATGAGTTGCCTGACCCATCATTTTCTCTTTACTCTTTTCTTCAAAAAAAAAACTTATCTTTTAACACGGGGCTTTGCATTTTCCACAGCGTCTCAGGCTTTTATTGTAGGCTTGCATATGACATCTGAACTTTCAGAGACACCAATATCATAGTTTAAAAGCCTGCAAAACTTATCAGGAAAAAAATTTTGTGTTACTGTTGTCACTGTTGAAATTGTAACACTTTCTCTTGACCTCTACATACTTGAGCTCTGCGAAAACAATGTTTTAGGCATTAGATCACAGGGTTTTTTTTACTCTTTGTTTTCTTCTACATTGACTTTGAAGTTTGTCTTTGGCCAGTTCTATCCTGAGACAGGTCTGAAGGTTTCCAGTCTTCAAAACACTGAACTCTCAGCTTAAAGTCCATCGCATGACCTATCTTCCTCCAGGCTGCATGAAAACATTGGCTACACTCACTCTTTGCCATGCCCTGAAAAACCTACTTCAAGCCTCTTACTGATTCATCAGCGCTGCTCAGATTGTAACATTATATTGCTCCATCCTACTCTTTAGTTTTCTTTATTTGAGGAATATATTAGGAGTTGTTTTTAATGCTAAAAAAAAAAAAAAAAAAAGTGGCCTTAGAGATAACTTGTTTCCGTCTCTATAACCCCTCTTTGCCTCATCCAAGTTACCACGTCATAAATCTTATCCTTGTAAAGGTAAAATTATCTTCAAGCTAAATAAAATTTTGACATATTTACACTTATTTTTTTCAACGTTTATTTATTTTTGGGACAGAGAGAGACAGAGCATGAACGGGGGAAGGGCAGAGAGAGAGGGAGACACAGAATCGGAAGCAGGCTCCAGGCTCCGAGCCATCAGCCCAGAGCCCGACGCGGGGCTCGAACTCCCGGACCGCGAGATCGTGACCTGGCTGAAGTCGGACGCTTAACCGACTGCGCCACCCAGGCGCCCCTACACTTATTTTTAACATTTCCATTATGTTATTAGTTCTGGCACAATTAGAAAACCATATATATAGGGAGGTCACAGAAAACACACAAGGTACATAGAAAACTAAAAACATGTTCATCTTTAGTCATTATGAAAGAAAGAACTATTGAACAACAGTGGGATTACATTTTGCACATATTGGATTAGAAAATATTATGTTTGATTAAGACTAGAATGGACCTAAGTAGACATTACTCCTGAAGTATAAATTGAGGTACTTATTGCGGAAGCAAATTTGGAAATATCCAGGAAAAGCTAAGATGCATACATACTTTAACCTAGCATTTATACTTCTAATAATTTACCTAGAAAACACCAATTAAAGTACAAATATACTCACAAGGAAATAGTACTTTTTTTCCTGTTCCATGTCTCCATTCTTAGTTCACGGTATTTCAGCAGGACTGATACCCCATGCTCCCAAAGTAACGTATGAGAGTATGACCCAAACTTGAACACTTAGAATATCATCTCCCATGACCCCAACAATTGGTCAAGAGTTTTAAACCAATCAGACCCAAAGAGCATTATTATAAGTTTTGATTGAGGAAACAGAAGAGAAGATCACTTTTTTTCAGCTGGTTTCCTGGGACAAGGCTATAAGTCTGGTACTGCTGGCAGCCATTCTGACATTTTGAAAGGAAAGCCAGCCTAATGAGAAATGAGCCAGAGGAAAACCAAGCCCGGAGATGTAGAGAAACCAGTTACAGATGACATTAGTTGAGGGCATGGAACCAATCACACTGGGTGTCAGTTGTACTCCTAATTTTTTTGAACTGTGATGGCAAATTTCCTTTTCTGTTTAAGCTTATTTTAATTGGATTTTATGACATTTTAAAGCCACAAAAAGCCCAGCTAATAGAAAGATGGTATTTTAGCACACAAATGAAAAAGAAAAAAAAAGTCATCTCTGTAGAGAATTTTAATCATAGCAAATTATGACATATACTTAAAAGGAATACTAAAAAGCTATTAAAGAGAATAAAATAGAGCTGTTGAGATTTTTTTTTTGAGAGATAGTGAGGGAGAAGAGAAGGAGAGAGAGAAAGAGAGGGAGGGAGGGAGAGATATTCTCAAGCAGGATCCACGTTCAGTGTGGAGCCCCATGCAGAGTTCAATCCCACAACCCTAGGATCATAACCTGAGCCAAAATCACGAGTCAGACGCTCAACTGACTGAGCCCCCTAGGTGCCCACTATTGCTATTTCTATAAGTAGATAATCAGGATATAAGGAAGTTCTAGAAAAAGAATATATAGCAACTTAAAGATCTAAAAGTATATGTATATATACATTTACATAGACTTGTATATGTATAGAAAATTGGTGGAGTAGTGAATAGTGGTTACTTTCATGATTTCTCATTTAATGGCATACTTCTATACTCAATCTGTTCCTTTTGAGTATTGTACCATGAACCTGTACTTATATTTATAAAAATTATTGTGCAAAAAAATAAAGACATAAGAGGAGCAAAATATAAAAGTACTATTTTTTTTTCTTTCTAGCTTTATTCAAGGTGAATCACTCATCTACTACAAAAGAAGGTATAGGATCTAATACCATTTACTGTGTAGTTCTTTGCTTAGAAATTAATGGTGCATATACCATACAGTTATGACTAATTCACATTGAAATGGAAACTGAGGAAACGGGTCTGTGTATCAAAACAAAGTATGTTTATTTTTCTTCATGTAGTCAATATAATCGATGTGGTGTGGTGGACAGACTTTAAGGTGGCCTCCATGATTCTATCTTCAGTGTTCATTTCCTTGAGTATGACTTGTTTCTAACCAACAGAATATGGTAAACGTAATGAGATGTTGTTCCCATGATTGTATTATGTGGGAAAGAAGGTCAAATGTCACTTCTATGACAATGTCATAAAAGACTCAGTCTTGCTGGTCAACTTGCTCTACAGTATCAGATGTTCCCTCTTTGTCCTTGGTTTTAAAAAAGCAAGCTAACATGAATCCTGGAGTCAGAAGGGTATCAATTTTGCCAACAACTTGAAGGAGCTTGGAATCTGATCCTTTCTCAGTAAAAGCTCCAGATGCGAACCAGCTAAGCCATGCCTGGGCTTTCAACCCATAGAAACTGAGACAATAAATGTGTGTGGTTTAATGCCACACATTTGTGGTAATTTGTTACATACCATACAAAGCTATTACAGATAAAACAGACTTAAATTCTAATATCCATGCAAAATTTTGTGACTCTTCTCTGTATTTTAAGATTAAAAATATTAATTACATGAATGCTTGAAACCTATTTGTGTAAGAAAACTAAATATTTTTAAGTTGTAGTATATTAAAAGGAGTCATAAATTCCAGAAAAAAAGAAAGATATCAGAGACAAATTATATTTTCTGTCAAAATTATAAAACCCAAACTTGCTATGCTAATTCTTGGCATAAAAAGAAATTCAACACTATTTTCCACATAATTTAAAACCCAAAACATAGGGGCGCCTGGGTGGCTCAGTTGGTTAAGCGTCTGACTTCAGCTCAGGTCATAATTTCACGGTTTGTGAGTTTGAGTCCTGAGTCGGGCTCTGTGCTAACAGCTCAGAGCCTGGAGCCTGTTTCGGATTCTGTGTCTCCCCTCTCTCTGTCCCTCCCATGCTCATGCTCTGTCTCTCAATAATAAAGAGACGTTAAAAAAATTTTAAAGCCAAAATATAAAGTGTTGGTGTTTTCTACCAGAAAAGGTACTTAACACACATTGAGGGTAAAAAAAAAAAAAAAAAAAAAAAGGAGTGACTGGAGAGGACAAAACAAATGTGTATCACACCAAAGGTAGGTATGAGAATAGTTTGGTTTAGATAAAAACCAACCAGCCAACCAATCAACCAACAAAATTTAATATAATTGTAATCCTTGGCCTCTAAATAATATAAATTTAATGAGATACTCTATTCTAAGATGTGTAGTTGAAACTCTCAGTAATTACGAAGGGAATTGTGTTTGCAGACCTAAGGTCTAAATTTTCCCTCTAAAAAGCTACAAAAAAAGTATATATTTATAGATACATTTAGAATGTATTGTTTTCTCTAATGTTTACTAAACTATACACATGTCTAAACACTGATTTTAAAATGTAAAATGAAATCCTTTCCAATTTTGAATGGATTTTAATCAAGTCAACCCACACACAAAGTCCCATATAAAGACATATTTTTATGTGAAATATTTTTCTCTAGTAGAGTTCACATAAATATAGCCTCTCAGACTTTTTAGTAACTGTGGCAAAAAAAAAAAAAAAAAAAAAAAAAAACACGTTGATTGGGAATTTATTTTTCTTACAGCTTGTATATGTTTTCTTTTTCTTGGATTGTCTGCCCTGGTAGTTGAGAGATTTGAATAATTCTTTCCACAGTGGTAACAGAGTCAAAGATCAAAAGTTTCCAAGCATGGACTAAAAGTAAACAGCAAGAAAAATATCAAAATGTATGCAAAAATATACACAAAGGTTATTGATCTTATAAAAGCAAAACATACCAGAAAATTGCCTTAAGAAAATGAAACTCACACTTATCTAACAAAACCTATCAAGAAGTACATAATCACATCAGCTGCCTTAAAAATCTTAAAAACAAAAGCCGTATCTATAGGATGAATAGTACCAGGCCAAGAAAAACTTTAATGCCCTGTTCTGAATGATAATAATGGAAGAACATATAGTGACCAATATAATTTAGGAAACAAAAGCCTGGCAAGTAGAAAAATTGACAACTATTTTTTTTGATCAAATTAACGTATCAAAGTTACCAGAACAAAATGGAGAATGGAATTAATTATCTGGATAATTAAAGCTCAGAAATGTACATCTTTCTGCCCCATTATTTATGCATTTCAGGGAATAATTTACTTGGAGTTTTCACTTTATGTGACTGCGTATCTTCTGGTTCATGAATTAGCCGTTCTCTACAAAAAGGCTGAGCAAAAATTTTATTCAAGGGTGGAGAGTAATTAAAGAGGACTGCAACATAGATACACAAATATCTTAAACTGCATACTTCACATAACTTCATAGTGCCGTGGAAACATTATAAAGAGTTGGGGCTTTATTCTAAGGCTAAGGGAAACCATCCATATAATTATATTTGCATTTGGAAAAATTTGCTCTTGCTATAATGTGGAAAATTTGTTGTCAGAACAAATGTGGAAGGGCCATATTACAGATGTCAATGTAAGACATGTGAATGTGTTACCTGTCTCATTCTTCTGCACTTCACCAACTAAGCATCTCTGCTTCCTTTTCCCTGTGTTCATTTTTTAAGTTCCTATCATTCCATCTATGAAGAAGTTCATGAAATTCCAGCCTGTCCTGTAAACTCAACCATTCCTGCTTTTGTGCCCATTAAACCAGTGTATGTGTCTACCATGGTACATAAACCATTTAATTGTGTACATATTTGTCCTTCTACTAGTCAATATATTCCTAATGAGACTTGTTTTCTGACTCTAGAATCTAACACAATGTTCAAACCTGTGTTAAGCAAGGAAATTCTGATTGACATGAAACATTATTTTTACAACTCTTTTCTGTACCCTCCCTAAAGACCACCCCTAAAAAGACATTTTGACAATATCCATTTTGGCAAACTTTAGGAAGTTACAGTGGTGCTGAAATAGCTCAAGTTGCTAAAGGAAGATACCTTGTCTGTATCATTCTCACTGCATCCCCTCAGCCTAGAACAAATGTGGCAATTAGCAGAATTGTTAATTTTCAACAAATCTTTGAAAAATAAATGATTCATTTTTAAGTTCAATATCAGCTTTCCCCTTCCTTTTCAAAATGTCACCCACCACTAGTATATATAGAAAACATAATTCATGTCTACTCTTAGGGTCTTCACTTGTTTACTGGTCACTGGAACCAGTAACAATACATTTACTTCTGATTGGTCAGCGCAAAGAAGGATACGTTTCTTCTGCCACAAAAATCACCACAAAGTCTTGTAAATGGAAAAATGGTAGGCTTGATATTGTTGTTGCTTCGATTAAAGGAAAGGCAGGGAACAGTATAGTGAATATCCCCGATTTATTTGACCTTGGTCACTTCTCTTTATCCATTCTTATCTGAAAACCTGCTGAGTACACATATCTACTACACTTTAAGTAAACTATATAATTTATACTGTTTGATTTGGTGTTTGTCCCCTTATCTCACCAGGCCTTATGTGGGTCATAATAAGCAGTACATTTCTCAAAGTCCATTATTTGGTCTACAGCAACAAAAGGGGACAGAAGAAGAATGGGTTTTGGTAATCTGAAACTAGTCTCCTTCTAGAACCCTATCTCCCTCTTCCTCCCACCTTGTCTCCCTCTTTCTCTTTCACACACCACATATCTCAAAGAAAAGCATTTCTTTTTTCCAGAGTCCAGAGGCTAAACAATCAAGGTCTATATTAGAGAGGAAAGGAAAGCACACCTGAACACCCCTGCCAACAATGGCAATATCACTACCATATGGTGCAGAAGGAAGTTAGATGCCACAACCATCCACTTGCATTTGTTACAGCAACCCTAACTACCATAGGCTTAAAACAACAGGATTTATTCTCTCAAAGTTCTGGATGCTAAACATCTGAAATCAAGGTGTCAGCAAGCTCTATTCTGGAGGTTCTTGGGAAGGATCCTTCCTTCCCTCTTGCTAATGGTTGGCAAGGTGTTCTGTGGTTTGGCGGTTCACCATCCAGTCTCTGTCTCTGTTGTCACATGGCGTTCTTCCCTCTGTATTTGTCTGTGTCTTTTCCCCTCTTTTATAAGGGTATCAGTCATATCGGATAAATGGCCCACCTTACTCTAGTGTGGCCACATCTTAACTACATCTACAACAGCTATTTTCAAATAAGGTCACATTCTGAAATTCTGGGGAAGAAATGAATCAGATGTGGTTGGGAGGGGGTGGGGGGACACCATTCAACCCAGTACATCACTTTGGATAAACTTTCTTTTAAGCTACTCTGTGGCTGTGGTGCCTATCTATAATAGCAAATGAAATCATTACTAGAATCTTCTGTAACAACACTCAGCAGAAGCTTTAAGATAACAGGATTAATTTTTCCATATTCAAAATGAAGCCAGTATCTTTTTACCCTGAAAGTCTGATGTTATGTGCAGGTGACAACATATATGGAAATTTCATATATTTTTTTTCATATGGAGGCTGTTGCAAAACTCCCTGTTTTAATGAATGTCCTTCCTACCATTCCTCTCTTAGTAGATTCCACATAATTTTTAAAAAATAGTCATCCCTTTATGTCTAACAACTACTCTAAAGGAAGTTTAGTGAAAGGCATGATTTTCCTTTGTAACATTAACCAAAACATGAATGATCAAATCTACAACAGCAGTTGGGATAAAATAGTTTCTCAATAACACTCTTTTTACCTGTGCTAAAGACAATAGTGAGTTTCATAAACTTAACTACCATCTTTTTTTTCTTTTCATTCCTTCCTAAACTTGTTTTTCAAGCTTCAAGAGAAGTTCAGGTGCCCAGTATATAAGTTTATAATTTACATATAATGCTTATGGCTGTTGCCGATTTCTATCAGTTTATCCTCACTTATCTTCCCTCATCCCTTTCCCTGATCAAGTAAATTATTAAACTCTGATTGCTTTTGCTTTCCTTAGGTAAGGAAAGTGAAAACTCTCACAATTTTTAAGGAGGGTATAGGGTTTATGAGAGATGAACATAGACCCCTCTTCTCTGTTGGGTTTCAATTACTCTTTCTGACGATGCCCATAGTTGTGATAACCACACTGCCTATGGAATAGTGCCTTTGTTTCTACATGGGGGAATGAAAATCCCATTCCTAAGTCATAAAAGGAGTTTGTGACCTGCTCTCTTGTAAATATATACAGAGTTTAGATGATTTTTTTCTTAACCTTGGTCATATTTAAAGCCATATGAAACTTTTCTATACATACCCTGCCTTGGGAGCTCTTTCTGCAGCTGTATACCTATTAAAAAGGCATTTTATTGTGCATGAACTCCAAAACATATGGAGACTGGGGATTTTGTGGATTGTCTTTTTCCCACACTAGGGTAATTCTGGGTCCATCAGCATCTGAGGAAGACTCTGCTATTATTTATTCTTATTTGTGGAGGAAAATGTCTGTTCATTGTTGCTTTCCATAACTAAGCTAATTCCCTACTCGTGACTAAACAAGTTCTCCCTGTCCCCACCTTAACAGCAATTCACATACTTAGAATAATAGTCTCTGATTAGGAACTTTGCCAAAATCTAAATGAAGTCTAGATAACATATATTCAACCTAGCCTTAATTATTTTAGCTACCCACGCAAAGATCTAGAAGAGTCAAGCATGGTTTCCTTTTACAAAAACCGGGTTTTCTTCCCACCAGAAGGTCATATTTATTTATGTTTTCAGCATCCTTACCCTTTATCATAGAGGTTCTACCAGATTATTGGTTCCATAACTTTACATTGGATAAAATTTATCTAGTCCTAGAGATTTATTTACATTTAAAATGTTCATTAGGTCTTGAAATTATATTTGTATATATATGTTATTTACACAAAGCTTATAAAAGCTATTTTAAGGAAAGTAAAATTACCCCCCAATTTCCTCAGTAAAGCCAAGGCATGGGAAAACCACATTAATGAAATGTTCGTGGCAACATATTCAAAGACAGAATTCAAAGATAGAACTATCACGACTGAGAATAGATTCCCAAAGACTAGAGCAATTTTAGCATGTAGCACAGATGAACTCAAAGTGTCCAAGATGGAAGAGTGGGAAGGAGAGGAAGAGCAAAGGAGTGGCAATGTATGGTGGTCACGGTATTTGCACGTCACCTTTATCCATCTAAGATTTTGTGATTCTATTATATTATCCCCTTGGGGCGCCTGGGTGGCGCAGTCGGTTAAGCGTCCAACTTCAGCCAGGTCACGATCTCACGGTCCGTGAGTTCGAGCCCCGTGTCAGTCTCTGGGCTGATGGCTCAGAGCCTGGAGCCTGTTTCCGATTCTGTGTCTCCCTCTCTCTCTCTCTGCCCCTCCCCCGTTCATGCTCTGTCTCTCTCTGTACCAAAAATAAATAAACGTTGAAAAAAATTTTTTTAAATTATCCCCTATCGTCTCTACAGTCTCCTACTTGCCTCACAAGAATATAGCACTCTCCGTTAAAAAAAGGAGGTGGGGGTAACTATAGTATTTAATTCTGTTACATTTTATAGCTCATGTTATAAATACTTAACTCCTTCCTAGGAAACTGGATTCTACTCCATGTGTTTTCATATACAGTCTTTGAACATACTGTTTCTGCTCTTGATTGTGTTTAAGAATAAATGCAATGTCTTAATGTAAAGAGCATTAGCATGTTTTTAACAAAGTTGAAATTATTTCATGAATCATAGCATTTCCTTCTACGACAAAACCTGGCTGACCATGGACCAAATGTTTGTTTTCCCCTTGTAATTACATCTTTTTGTGCTATTTTTCAATTATTTGTGCCTCCAAAAGGTCATGTGTAGTATTTCTTTATTCACTTAGCATGAGTAGTCCAAGTCTTCTTTCCAAGCCACCATGAAAACTAACTGAACTAGTCAATTACTCTGCCCAATTACAACTCAGCAAGTCACATTTGCATTTGCCACCAATTTACCCTTTTTTTCAACTCTGTTACCTGAAATTTAATTTTCATTCCATCATTGTCCTCTCCCATGGCATTTGTCCCATACAAAGTGACAATAAAGAGGGTCTCTAATAACCACCTAAGGGCTTTAAATTCATAGTTTATTTTCCTATTTTACACGGTTCATACTAGATTAATGTTATTTTTCTTACTCTTCCAGTTACCAGATTTCCTTTTGCACAATTAATTTTTTCATTATACTATACATGAATATAGTTTTTATAAACATTGAAGTGTTACAGAAAATGCTAAAATCCTCTTCTTATCATTGTCAATTCCATTCCTCAGATGTAGTCATTATTTTTAAGTATTTTATTATATGTATGTCTATGCATTTACATCCAGAGATCCACCCAAAGAAAATATGTAATATTGTTATGCAGGTTTAAAAAACTTACAATGTCTTAAAAGTCTATCATCCTACCTCTTTCTTTTCAACTCTTGTATCATAACCCACAAAATGGATATATCATAGTTTATCCATTCACATATTGGTGGACATAAAGATATTTCAATGCTTGTTTATCAATAACACTATAACGAATATTCTTGCACCTGCTTTTCTAAGCACATAACACTTAATATTCCTTCCCTTCTCTTCTTTACCTGATTAAATTTCTATCTAAATGTCATACAAGGTTTCTCAAATATTACTCACCTCTGACACTCTAATTGTATTTTTTTCACTTTCCTCAGAATGCGGTTGACCTTTTATTTTGACACTTAACATTGCCCAGGTTTTTTGTTTGTTTGTTTGTTTACAGATGCCTGAATATTCCTTGGGATATTTCAGTGATTTTTCTTAATTTTTTATCCATTAACCAAATGTTTATATGCATGTGCTATGGCACAAAGAACTATTCGAGGCACTAGGAATGCAGCAAGCAACAAAATATGAGGGACTTTGCCAATATGAATTAGAAAGGACCATCTCATATATCTTTAGCCTTTTCCAGTGCTGAGTATTATGTCATAATTGATACGTGCTCAATAAGTCTTATGGGAAAGTTGACTTATGCTCATGATATAGATAAATAAGCTCAAATAACTGTATACATACTGTGGTAGTTAGTGTTACATGTCAACTTGTTTGAGGTATGATGTCCAGATATTATTTTGGATATTTCTGTAAGGGTATTTTTTTAGAGGAGATAACAATTAAATCGGTGCACTTTGAATAAAGCATATTGCCCTCCATAGTGGTGAGCCTCAACCAATCCATTGAAGACCAGAATAGAACAAAAAGACTGACTTTTCCAAGCAATAGATGACTCTGCCAGCAGGACGCCCTTGAACTTGAAGTGCCACAGGGGCTTTTCCCTGTCTTCACTGTGATGATCTTTGGACATGCCAGCCTCCATAACCACATGCAACAACTCCTTAAAACACACACACACACACACACACACACACACACACACACACACACACACGCACACACACACGTGCGGCTCACGCATTCCATTGATTCCATCTCTCTGAAGAACCCTAATACACACAGGGGAAATAATGAAATCATTTCTTACTCTGCAGTCATGGATAGACCTTGTAGTAACCTCTATTATTGCTGCTCCTCCCTTTGGAAGAGTGGTCAAAATCAGGGTTGGCCGCGTGTCTAGGGCGATCCTTTCCCACAGGAGAATTATACTTGCCCACTCAATTAATAATATAAAGCTCTCCATGTGACTTGTTTTAGTCAACAGCAGGTGAGTGAGTATGCCCGGTACCATTTGCAAACACGAGCTATTTCCCTCTACCACATGAACAGCACATCATGGAAACAGATAGCTCCTTCATACTGAGCCCCAAAGTGATTAGGCACAAGGACTAGAGGTGTGACTAATTAATAAGCACTGAACATAAATTTGAATAAAAGATAAGCCTTGCTTGTTTTAATGATTTTGCAACTTCCATTATTATGGCAAAATTAGCCTTAACAGACTGATACTGCCTTAATGGGTTACTGAATTAATGCCCTTCCACATCACCAAAAACCTTTATAAAAAGAAAAAAAACCAAAACCTTGCCATTTGCAAAGACACGAATGGAGCTGAGAGTATTATGCTAAGTAAAACAAGTCAGAGAAAGACAAGTACCATGATTTCACTCATATATGGAATTTAAGAAACAAAAAAATGAAATGAGCAAAGGGATCAAAAGGGGAGGCAAACCAAGAAACTATAGAGAACAAACTGATGGTTACCAGAGGGAACACTGACGGGATGGGTTAAATAGATGATGGGGATTCAGGAGGGCACTTGTGATGAGCATGGGTGATGTACGGAGATGTTGAATCACTAGATTGTACACCTGAGCTAATATTAAACCGTAGGTTAACTAAATGGAATTTAAATAAAAACTTTAAAAAGAAACGGGAAAAAAGATTGTGAATGTATTAATTGACAGATAGGTAAAAAAAAATGTATTCCTCCTTCTTCCACTTTGGAGAGAGGTCCACACATGACTCATTGAATTCTCAAAGTGATCTTGGTATAAAAAAAGATTAACAAATACTGCAAAATTCAGAATGGAAAAGAAGATGTTCACAGTAAGTTGTGATAAATATTCTAAGGAAGAAGCCTTTAGTTGTCTTCCGCACTATTCTGATTTACCCCATTTTACAAGCTCTTAAATGAGACAAAAAATTTCTGTGCTTGCTTCAGATAGACAGCTCTAATAATTCATTCACTGAATAAAATATACACTGAGCACCAACTCTGCTAGACTGTATAGAAGGCACTAATGACAAGGATAGACATAGTCTCTGCACTACTGGAACTTCTAGAGAAATAGTATAGAAATCTAGAATTCTTTAAGCATTGTGAATAAATTCATAGATCTTAAATTCAGCCTTCCTAAGAGTACTACATTTAAGTTGAAACCTTGACATTTTCTACCAACCCTACCCATTTCCTGCCTATCCCTTACTGATTAGTCTTCATCTAGCTCACAGCCTGATAAAGTAACTTAATATTTTAAAATACCCCTCTCCCACTTGTGCACATTTTCTCGCTCTCTCAAAATAGATAAACTTAAAAAAATTCAATAATGTAAATTGTCAATGAAATGAATCTTTAATAATGTTTACTAATATTTATATGTACGTAATTTCTGTATACTGGGGCAATCAATGGGTTGAATATATGATAAATAATATTCTTGGATAAATTTTATTCTCTATTTATGTATCAAGTACCTAAGAACAGTACCTGGCCAAGAGAGGGGCCTGCTTGCTCCAGTAACAGAATTAGAATCCCATGAAATTAATCTATGTAATATATATATATATATA
>NW_024412413.1:36113552-36116132 GCF_014898765.1 Herpailurus yagouaroundi
TGGTGCGTGTGTGTGTGTGTGTGTGTGTGTGTGTATACACACACACACGCACCATCAATTACCAAGTCTCATAGGCAGAGGTAGTGCCTTGGATCAGGTAGGAGAAGAGCCAACATATTTCCAGGTCACAAATTTACTCATGTTTTCTCAGAGTTTTATAATTTTACCTCTGACATTTGCATCTCTTACTCATTTGGGGTTAGTATTTGTGTAGAACATAAGGTAATTTCCTGACTTCATTCTTTTGAGTGTGGATGTGATGCCATGATATGATATTATAAAATCATATGCAATAAAAGAACTAGACAAGTTAGACATGATAATTAAAGTTTTATGCAAAGGACACCATCAAGAGAATGAAAAGACAATACATGGAATGAGGGAAATGTTTGCAACTCCTATGTAATAAGAGGCTTTTATCCAGAATACGTACACATAAAATACTTTGCAGTAAAAAGACAAATGGCCCAATATTTAGGAGGGCAAAGTGTTTGCATAGACATTTCTGTGAAGATCTATACATAGAAAATAATTATAGAAAAAAGAGTTTAATGTCATCAGTCACTAGAAAAATCCAAGTCAAAATCACAGTGAGATACCACTTTACAACCAGTGGAATGGCTAAAATACAAATGACAAGACAAAAACAAGTGTTCGTGAGGTTGTGGAGAAACTGAAACCTGCATACATTGCTGTTGGAAATGTAAAATAGTGCAGCCACTTAGGTAGGTCCTCAAAAATGTAGACATGGAGTTACAATATGACCCAACAATTCCAGCTATATACTCAAGAGAAGAGCTAATGCATTTCCACCAAAAAATTACATGCAAGTGTTCGGAGGACTATTAGCCCAGTAGTCAAAAATTAGAAATAAACTACATGTTCATTGACTATTTCAAGGAGAAACAAAGGGGCACCTACGTGGCTCAATTGATTAAGCATCCCACTCTTGGTTTTGGCTCAGGTCATGATCTCATGGTTCCTGAATTTGAGCCCTGCATCAGGCTCTGCGCTGACAGCATGGAGCTTGCTTAGGATTCTCTCTTTTCTTCTCTCTCCATCTCTCTCCCCTTTGTGCTCTCTCTAAATAAATAAATAAACTTAAAAAAAAATAAACAAAATGTAGTATATCCATGCAATGGATTATTCAGTAGTAAAGAGAATGGAGTGGGGATACATGCTGCAACATGAACAATCCTTGAAAATATTCGACTAAGTGAAAGAAGCCATTCACAAAAGACCAGATATTCTATTATTCCACTTACATGAAATATCCAGGAAAAGTATCTCCATGGAGGCAGGAAGTTAATTAGTGGTTTCCAGAGGGTGGGGAGACTCTAAGTTTGGGAGTCACTAATAATATGTACAGTTTTTATTTGGCTAAAATTCTATTGTGGTGATGATTGCAAAACTCTGGGAAAAAAAATAAAATCCATCTAACTGCATACTTTAAATGGGTGAATTGTATAGCATATGAAATATGTCTTAATAAAGCTATAAAAAAGGAAATTATTAGTATCAGAATGCAATCTGTATTGCTAGGCAAGCAAATAAAGGTTAATAGTCATTAAAAGCTCTATTTATTAGACAAACTGACTCAATTTATGGAAAGACATTTTAATCACAGCATTTAATAATTAAAGAGGATCTTAAATAGAAAGTTAACTGTTAAAAACACAGGCAGTAAAAATTAATGTAAAATAATGTTCTCATTGAAAGTATGTGAATTTTAATCAAGCCACCAAGAATGTTTTGCTATAGATGGGACCATGCCATAAATGTGTATGTTCTTAGTAAATATTTATGTAAGAAAAAGTATATATTGATAATAAATCCCACATAGTTTTAATTACCAAAACGCTTAGTAATTTAAGCAATTAACATAGTCATCACAGAAGGCAGAGTAGAAAAATAAAGGTAAATGACAACCTACCACTGGCTTTGGTGCCCTATTTTAGTGCTTGGTAGGTGTTGAGCATCCTCACATTTGAGACACACCCCCTTCCTATCATTTCAAATATATTTAAAAGTGAATACCTGCCGTATTACATATATTGGCTCTAAAATTTTGAAATTTTAAATTTATTTTTTGTCTCTTTGCTTGTGAATAATATTTATCATTGGTTGTAATTTCTCAGTAATTGTATAAAGTGAGAAATCTAATCATAAATTCATTCTAAATGAATTCTTTCATGAGAACTAAATGTAACAAGGAGGCTGTTAAAAGAATAAATGATCACTAAATTTAATTTTGAAGTGTTTTACATTTTGACACTTTTTTTCCTCACTTTGATGATCTGTGTCTCCAAAACAGTATTTATAACATTTATTGGATGTACTAGCTTGACTATATATGTGACCTTGTACAAATTAATTGTTTCTTATTAAAATAAGACTGAATAGTCTATATACGGTCAGTATGAGGACTAGACACTACCATACATTAAATACTTATTTAAATGCCTCACACATTGAAGATAATTATTAAATTCAAGTTAATGTGTTAATACTTTCAATTGTGCTTTACACTGGAAAGGAAGGAAGGAAGGAAGGAAGGAAGGAAGGAAGGAAGGAAGGAAG
>NW_024412413.1:36116142-36126998 GCF_014898765.1 Herpailurus yagouaroundi
AAGGAAGGAAGGAAGGAAGGAAGGAAGGAAGGAAGGAAGGAAGGAAGGAAGGAAGGAAGGAAGAAAGAAAGAAAGAAAGAAAGAAAGAAAGAAAGAAAGAAAGAAAGAAAGAAAGAAAACAAGGTTCCTTCTCTGAGGGACACCATCCAGCAATAAATAATTTAAAATGCAACAGGTATTAATAGAGATACACACGAAATTCAAAGTTATCACAGAATAGAGGAATTTTTACGAGACAATAGGTGAAACAGATTTTAAATTTTATAGCACTGCTGCTTTGAAATACAAGAGTTGAGATCTGAGAGGCTCACCATGGCTAGACCCCCATGTGGGTGGATCCTCTCCCACTCACTTCCACAGATCTTACAGTTTACACTAGTAAACATTCGTTTACACTCATAAATGAACATGGATGTTGAAGTCCAGGCAAACCGATTCAACATCTAGCTGTTCCACAGATCCTCAAGTAGTCAAAAAGTGACTTGGGGTATCACTGTGGTGAAGGGAGGAGATCGTGGGGGAGGCTATGTATGTGTGAAAACTGTGGTTTTCACTCAATTTTGCTATAAACCTAAAACTGTTCTACAAATAAAGTTTATTAATTAAAAAAATTTATTCAGGTCATAGACCCCTATACAACAAGCAATATGAAAAGAATCGAACATAAGAAGTTTTTTAATCCTGATTTGACCTCTAACTAGAAAGAAAATGTTCTTCTACTTGGCAGTATTCAAGTATTCCAATCTGTATCATGAAACATTTGTTAAATGCTAAATATGCACTAAATAACATACTACTAAATTATTAAATATATTTTAATCAGAACCTTGCCTCTGCAGATTTAGCTCATTTTTAATGAATATTTATCATATAAGCTAGTTAGCAAAACTAGTCCACATCTAGGTCAGTCAAATCTTACTTTATATCAGAAAAAAATATTCTGTCTTCATTTTTCAATTCCAATTTAATGAATTTTATAAAACACACTAAGATAACTATGAGTAGTCAGCTAGATAAGATATATTACTAAAAGTTATATGTCAAAAGCATTACAGATCTAACAGTTTATTTTTGTAATTTAGAAAAATACATCTATATGTTATTTCTTATTGTTTTATAATAAGTCATTAGAAGTAGCTAATATTAAAAATTATTTTGAAATGAGGCATTCCTTTGGAGTATGTATTTGTTGGCACATAGTTATTTCCCAAGACTCTCGAGTTCAGTTTTTATGAATGATGAAAAAGGAAAAACAAAAATTATCAATTTCATTTTATGAAATGATTGCACTTTTCTATTTTTTTAATTTTATTGTAGTAATAACACTTAGGAGATATGCTCTCTTAAAATGTTTAAGTATAGAATATATTATTGTTGATTATAGATATGATATCTGCAGATGTCTAGCATTTATTCATCTTACTTAGCTGACACTTTATGCCCCTTGATTTTAACTCTCCATTTGCCCCTCCACCCAGCCCCCGGCAACCACTATTCCACCGTCAGATTCTATTTTGACTAGATCTCCTATAAATAGAATGATGCAGTATTTGTCTTCTCATGACTTATTTAACTTAACATAATGCTCTCAAGGTTCATCAATGTTGTGGCAGGTGAAGAATTCTTTCCTTTTAAAGATCAAATGATATTTCATCATATGTATATACCAGGTTTATCATTAATCTGTCCTTGAACATTTAGATTGTTTCTGTCTCTTGACCATTTTGAATAGTGCTACAGTGAATATTGGAGCACTAATATTTTTCAGGATTATAATTTCAATTCTGGGATAGAATGGGATAGCTGGACCATGTGGTAGTTCTATTTTTAACCTTTTGAGGTAACTCCATACAGTTTTCTATTGCAGTGGCACCATTTTGAATCATAACAGTATACATGGGTTCCAATTATTCATCCTCATCAACACTTATCCTTACCAACACATGGGTTTGGGGGTTATTTATTTTTTTATTTGAGAGAGAGAGAGAGAGAGAGAGAGAGAGAGAGAGAGACAGAGAACAGGAGAGGGGGGCAAGAGGGGGGCGAGAGGGGAAGCTTAATCAGGCTCCATGTTCAGCACGGAACCTGAGGCGAAGCTTCATCTCAAGACCCTGAGATCATGACCTGAGCCGAAATCAGGAGTCTGAAGCTTAACCAACTGAGCCACCCAGGCACCCCAACATGTGTTTTTTGTTTTTTAATAACAGCCATCCTGACAGGTGTGAGGCAATATTTCATTGTGGTTTTAATTTGCATTTCCATGTTGACTAATAACATTGAAAACTTTTTCATATAGTTTTTAGCCATTTGCATATCTTCTTTGGAGAAGAGTACATTCAGATCCCTTGGCCATTTTTTAACCTGGTTATCAATTTTTCTGCTATTGAGTTGTTGGATTTCCTTGTGTGTTTTGGGCATTAACTCCTGATACATAGCTGCAATTATTTTCTCCATTCCACAGGTTGCCTTTCCTCTCTTGTTTCCTTTGTCACACAGAAGCTTTTTAGTTTGAGATGGTTCCACTTGTTTATTTTTTTGCTGCTGCTATTGCCAAGTACAAAGCCTGGAAGGTTTTACCATTTTCCTTCTAGGAGTTTTATAGTTTCATGTCTTACATTTAAGTCTTTAGTCCATTTTGAGTTGATTTGTATACAGTAGGGGTCCAATTTCAGCCTTTTGCATGTGTTTTTCCCAACACCATTGAGAGAGATTATTCTTTCCCCATTGTGTATTATTGGCACCCTATACAATATCACTTGACCTTACATGCCTGGGTTCATTTCTGGGCTCTTTTCTGTTCCATTAGTCTACAAGGCTGACTTTATACCAGTATGATACTGCCTTGAATACGATAGCTTTATAATATAGCTTGAAATTAGGAAGTATGATGTCTCCACCTTTGTTCTTTATTAAGGTTGATTTGGTTATTTATGGTTTTCTGTGGTTCAGTGTGAATTATAGCATTACTTTTCTGTAAAAAGTGCCATTGGGACCTTGGCAGAAATTGAATGGAATCCACAAATCACTTTGGATGGTGTACCTTTTAACAATATTAAGGCTTTAAACACATGAGCACAGGGTGTCTTTCCATTTGTGTCTTAATTCCTGTCCATGTTTTGTGATTTTTGGCATATAGGTCTTTTACCTCCTTAAGTTTATCCCTAATTATTTTAGTCTTTTTGGTACTATTTTAAGTTTTTTTCCTACTTTCCCTTTCAGAATTTATTGTTACTACATAGAAATGTAACTAATTCTTGTGTGTGGATTTTGAATCCTGCAACTTTACTTGATTTCTTAATAGTTCTGATTTTTTTTATGGAGTTTTAGGTTTCTTTCTCTATAAGAACATGCCATCTACAAACAGGGACAATTTTCTTTCTTTTTTTAGGTTTTTGTTTAAGTTCCAGTTGGTGTACAGTGTAATGATTCAACACTTCCATACAACAACACCCAGGGCTCATCACAAGCACATTCCTTAATCCCCATCCCCTATTTCTCCCATCCCCCCACCCACCTGTCCTCTGGTAACCATCAGTTTGTTCTCTATGGTTAAAGTCTGTTTTGGTTTGCCTCCCTCTTTTTTTGCCATGTTGCTCATTTGTTTCTTGAATTCCACATATGAGTGAAATCCTACGGTATTTGTCTTTCCCTGACCGATTTATTTCGCTTAGCATAATGCTCTTGAGCTCCATCTAGGTCATTGCAAATGGCAAGATTTCATTCTTTTTTATAGCTGATTAATATTCTAGTATGTGTGTATATGTGTATATATACATACACACACACACACACAAAACAACTTGGGTTGTTTCCATAATTTCACTATTGTAAGTAACACTGCTATGCACATTGGGGGTGCACATATCCCTTTGAATTAGTATTTTTGTATTCTGTGAGTAAATATCTAGTAGGGTAATTGCTCTTCTTTGCAATTTAGATTCTTTTTTTTTCCTTTTTATTTCTTGTTTTTTAATTTTTTAATGTTTATTTATTTTTGAGAGACAGAGAGAGACAGAGCATGAGCAGGGGGAACGGCAGGGAGAGAGGGAGACACAGAATCCAGGCTCTGAGCTGTCAGCTCATAGTCTGCTCCAGGCTCTGAGCTGTCAGCTCATAGTCTGCTCCAGGCTCTGAGCTGTCAGCACATAGTCTGATGCGGGGCTCGAACTCCAAACGGCAAGATCATGACCTGAGCCAAAGCAGACGCTCAACCGACTGAGCCACCCAGGCGTCCCTTTCCTTTTTCTTATCTAATGGCTCTGGCTAGGAATTCCAGTCCTTTGTTGAACAGAAGTGGTGAGAGTGGATACCTTGGTCTTGATCATAGTGGAAAAGCTTTCACCCTTGATTATGATGTTAGCACTGGGATTTTCATGCATTGCCTTTACTATGTTGAAGTAATTTCCTTCTAGTCTTACTTTGAAAGTTTTTATCATGAAAACATGTTGAATTTTGTTGAATGCCTTTTCTGTATCTGCTTAAATAATTATGTAATTTTATTCTTTATTCTGTTAGAGTGGCGTATCCCAGTTGATTTTCATATGTTGAACCAATTTTGTATTCCAGATATAAATCCCACTTGGTCATGGCGTGTGATCAATTTTTGCATATATGCATTTCAGGGATAATTTTCTTGTGGTGTCTTTGTCTGGCTTTGGCATTAGGGTAATGCTGGCCTCATAGAAGGAGTTTGGAATGGTTCCCTCTTCTTCAATTTTTTGACGAGATTGAGAAGGATTGGCAGAATTCACTTGTGAAGCCATCTTGTCCTGGGCTTTTCTGAGAGGATTTTGATAACCAATTCAATCTCCATACAGTTATAGGTATGTTGACACTTTTTATTTCGTCATGGCCTAACCTTGGTAGATGGTATATTTTTAGGAATTTATTCATTTCTTCTAGAATATCTAATTTGTTCGCGTATAATTGTTCATAGTAGTCACTTATAATGCTTATCTCTGTGGTATTAGTTGTAAAATGTCATCTTTTCTGATTTTGTCTCCTTTTTTCTTATGTTACCTAATGGTTTGTCGGTTTTGTTTATCTTCAAAAAGCTAATGCTTTCATTTTTTTCCATTTTTCTATTTTCTATTTATTTCTGCTCTATTCTTATGTCCTTCCTTTTGATAACTTTAGGCTTAATTTATTATTTTTCTATTCCTTTGAAGTAGAAATTTTACATTGTTTGAGGTCTTGTTTTTTAATGTAGGAATTTGCCACAAATGTTCGTCTCAGTATTACATTTGCTGCATCCTGTATGTTTTTGCATGTTGTGTTTTCAGTTTTGTTTGAATTAAGGTATTATCTAATTTCCTTTTTGATTTCATCTTTAGCCCAATGGTTGTTCAAGAATGTGTTGTTTAATTTCCACACATTTGTCAACTTTTCAGTTTCCTTTTACTACCGATTTTTCACTCAACTGTAGTCAGAAAAGATAATTGGCATAATTTTAATCTTAAATTCAATCTTCCTAAAATATTAACTTTGTTAATATAAAGCTTTGTAAATACAAAGCTTTGTTTTATGACCTAAGATGTGATTTATCCTGGAGAAAGTTCTATATACATTTAAGAATGTGTATTCTGCTGCTGGTCAGTGAAATGTTCTATATATGTCCGTTAGGTCTCATTTATTCATATTATTGTTCAAGCCTGCTATTTCCTAATGATCCTTCTGGATGTTCTAGGTTTCTGTGTTGCTAACCAAAGAAAAACCTATAATGTACTGAAAATATTAAGTAGCCAGAAATTTGTGCTAAAAGATATTTTTTAAAAAGAATAAAATATTGGGGTGCCTGGGTGGCGCAGTCGGTTAAGCGTCCGACTTCAGCCAGGTCACGATCTCGCGGTCTGTGAGTTTGAGCCCCGCGTCAGGCTCTGGGCTGATGGCTCAGAGCCTGGAGCCTGTTTCCGATTCTGTGTCTCCCTCTCTCTCTGCCCCTCCCCAGTTCATGCTCTGTCTCTCTGTCCCAAAAATAAATAAAAAACGTTGAAAAAAATTAAAAAAAAAAAGAATAAGATATTGAGCATTTAATAGGAGGAAATAAGATGAAGTCTAATCGACATACCCCATGATATGATTTGGTAAAATCAGTTTGTGCTTATTTTTAAATTATACACATTGGGGTGCCTGGGTGGTTCAGTCAGTTAAGCATCTGACTCTTGATTTCGGCTCAGGTCATGATCTCATGGTTCATGAGTTCGAGCCCCACATCAGGCTCATGCTGACAGTATGGAGTCTGCTTGGGGTTCTCTCTTTCTCTCTCTCTCTCTCTCTGCCCCTCCCCCACTCTCTCACTCTGTCAAAATAAATAATAAACTTTAAAAAAATAAATAGATTATACACGTTAACTCTTGAGGAAATAACATGTAAATTTAATCTTTGGATCATTTTTGTAATTCCAGAAAAACTCTTTAGTTTGAAAAAATTAGCATCACTAATCTATTCTGCTTTGGCTTTTTGTAGCTATTTTTATTTCCAGCTAATTATACATCCCAGAGATAAGCAATTCTGTTTTTCTAGACCCTTATATTTAAGTACTTAAGAAGACGACTTTTAGTAATTTTTGCTCTCAAGAACTCTTCCATCCAGAAAATAATTTTTTTAATGGTGGGAATTGGAATGGAGAGAAGGGTAAGGAAACAAATTATCTACAGAAAAGTTGTCATTGTATCCAAAACATATACTTATTACCGTTTAGCTGAATTCAGACTATCTGTGAAGATCAAAATATCTAATTTTAAAAAAAATCATGCTTCACTTTAAAAAAAATAAATAGACACAAGGGGGGGAATCAGGAAGCACTCAGGCTTTAGGATACCTTAATTAACCATTAAAAGATACCTCCCATTTGTTGGTGTGCCAGAGGTTTACACAGGAGAAAGTCTCCACAGCAAGACTGGGGAACAGCAAGAGGGACAGTCAGAGAACTGAGGATCATCTTTTGTTTTTACAGGGAAAAGTGCCATTGTGAGGCCGGGAAGATCTCAGGCACAGTGATTTTAGGAAAGAGAACATAGGAAGTTGAAGGCGTAAAAATGTCTGTGTAGCTCTTTGGAATTTTCAGTGTCATGACCACCAATTTAAACCATAAACTTTGGGCGTAGGAGAAATCTGAAAAAAGGGGAGAGAAGAAAAGTAGGAAAAGACAATGACAATTGGTGGCTGGCTAGAGCCTGTTACAAAGCTGCCCAGGGAGAAGTTCATGAGAGAGGGGTGACCAACAAAGTTTTAACATCATTGTGGTAGACTTCTGAGAGGGTTCCCAGTGGTCCTACCTCCTGGTATTTATTTTCTTATGTAGTGGCATCCCTCTGAGTGTGTACTAGACCTAGTGACATGCTTCTAACAAATAATGCTACAAAAGTGATGAGACGTCATTGCCAAGATTAGATTACAACAGACTGACTTTAGTTTCTGTTCCTGTGTCTCTTTTATACACACACACACACACACACACACACACACACACACACACACCCTTACCTGACTCTGGAGGAAACAAACTTCAGTTTGTGAACAGCCCTATGCACAGGCTTTCCCGGCAAAAACTGAGGTCTCCCATCAACAAACAGCGGACCTGAGACCTGCAAACAGCCCTGTGAGTAAACCTGGAGATAATCCTACTGGGTTATTTGCAACCCTGGCCCATCCCTTGACTGTAGCCATGTGAGACTCTGCGTCAGAAGCACACAGCCAAGTGCATAGATTTCTGACCCCAGACACTGTGGATAATAAGTGTCTGCTGATTTAAGCCGTGAAATTTTGGGGGTAATTTGGTATGCAGTAATGGGTTACTGCAGACATGGTTATCTGATAATCCATTTTTAAGTTGTCTAAGTGCTCACAGTATAATAGTTACACAGTAAGTAACCATTGTCAAGATACGAGAGACTAGTGCAGAGTTCTTAAGACTCAATATCAGAAATTTTATGATTTTTATAGATACACACATATATACAGAAAATAAAATTCAAAGAGGTGAACTGTGATAAGGCTTTGCAATTCCCAGTTACAGTCACCCTTTCTCATGTTCATCCCATCTGGTTCGCATGTTCACTCTTGCTTCCTCCACTGCAGATACAAGTGCACATATGGGCACACACACTTAGAAACAGATTGTATCATAGCCAGATTTACTGGTGCTGTTGGATGTAAGTTAGGTGCTTTATGAAACACTTGAGAGGATTTCCATTGTAATTCAAATTTAGAAAATAAAACACCATCTTATTGTTTCCTGTAACCACCCTGACCCATGAAAATAAATCTAAATAATTCCTGTCACAATTCCATCTATTTTTTTTACCTATGAAATAAAATATCTGTCATCTTAAAAATGTAGTCAAAGCAACTACAGGTTAATAAAGCTGATAAGAACTTCTCTTACAGTGTATTTGACTCCTGATTTCTCATTTTTGGTGAAATAGCATTTCCTATCCACAGCAGGAGTTCTCTTCTTATAAGGTTTCAGCAAAATGTCAGCACCTCCCATGGAGATAGATGTCAGCATTATAACCCAAGCAGAGATGTGGTGGAAATTATTGGGCTATTTCCTTTTTTAAAGTTTCAAAATACTGTGAGGTAGCATTCATACCACATATATTTTCACTTAAGACTGGCTCATTTTATTCATAGGTTTGTACTTCTCTATAACACTGTTCTCTACTTCCTTGCTCTAAAACTCATTGCTTTGTACTTTTTCCTTTTGACATTTGAGTAGTTCATATAGAGTCCACCACACTCATTTTACACTGCATTTGAAAGTAAGACTTTCTAATGCTAAAATATACTTTATTTCCATTTCAGTAAGATATGCTTTTATCATGGGAGAATCTTTTCTGTAGTGCCAGTGTACTATGCATAAAATAAACCACATTACTCACACTTAGTCTGTTTATCCATTTGGAATATGCTTACGTAGAATAATTCTCCACCAAAAAAAAAAAAAAGCCACAGATTTTCTTCTGAACTAAGAAATCCATTATCCATTTGAGTAAATCTGACTGTTTAAATAGGCTCAGTGCGTTGTAAAACTAAACTTGGCTGATTGTTTGTTTTCCAGGGTGATCATTAAAGGACAAAGCAGAATGTTAGAGCTACAGCATTACTGGCAAGTTTTGCTTGTTTGCTTCTCTCTGTAAATGAGCAGCCAAAGGAACTTCTGTGCTTGTGACAGCGTTCCAAGCCGTGCATCTCTATCATGTTAATGTCTACTTAGCCACCCAAGTCTTATCATCAATTTTTCCTCTTGTTTTCGTGTCCATGCAGCTGCTTTACTTTAGATTCCCATCATTTTCCCCCTTTCTTTTAAATTTAAATGTTTCATATTTTGAATTTCAAACGCATAGACAAGCAGCCAGAATTCTGATATCCCCTTCAGCCAGAACACCCGACTGTTAACATTTTATGACTTTTGCCCCATTGCATCCCTACCTGTCTCTTCATGTACATATATACATACATGTGTGTACACATGCACAATGTGTCAATGTGTGTATAAATGTGCGCACATATATGGGTCTTTTTTCAGAGCCTTTTGAGAGCAAGCTGCAGATGTGATACCCTGTTATCCCCCAAATATTCCAAACACTCCAGTGTATATTTCTCTAAAACTAGAACATACATCTGTATAAGGACCACATAACCCTCCAAATCAGGTATTCAACACTGATATAACACCACCGACGTCTCAGACCCCATTCCAGATTTGTTTGCTGTCCCACTGCGGTACATCAAAGACAGCTGCAGTAACTTTGCTATTTCTCCATTGGGATGTGGTATCTGACGCTTCTACTCCTGAATCAGGATTGACATTAATGATTGCTTATCAATAGGATTCATGAAACTCTGAGTTGCGATACAAGTCTGATTCCCTAAAACCACTAAGCTGGAGTGGCCACAGTTAAGCATTTTCTGTGACAGTCGCAGCTGAGCACAGACTCCCCACCAGCCCTGCCAAGTCTTTAACAATGTGATTTAGGCCTTACTGGGCTCTCCATACCTGCCCACCTGCCAATGTTTAATACCACGCTTCACAGAAAAACCGTTCAAATAAGTCTGGCCCAAATTCCTGACCTAAAATATCCTGAGATATAATACAATGTCTATTACTTTGTATCACTAAGTTATGGTGTATCATTTTGCCCACAAATAGGTAGTCAAAATAGGTCTTATTTTTTGTTCTAGTTCAGTATCTTAGAAATAAGCTTCATTGGGTTATCACGTATTACAGACTCCTTCAATCTGGAACGATTTTTGAGTCTTTCTCTCATGTTCATACAGTTTTGAAGAGAAGAGGCCTGACACTATGGAGGATGGTTTTTAGCCTGGATTCATCTAAAGAGTTCTCATGATGAGATTCAGATCATGTATTTTTAACAAGAAAACCACAGAAATGATGCTATGCTCTTTGTGCTGCATCACATCAGGACTCACATGTCAACCTACCCCAACACGAGTGATATCCATTTGGAAGACCTGGTCACTAATTTTGGTGGCATCTAACAGCTCTCTACATCTTAAATTCACAAGTTTTCTCTGGCAATTAATTAGTATTTGGTGGGAAGGGATTTCAAGATTATAGTAATATCCTGTTCCTCAAACTCTGCCTACTAATCTTAGCATTCCTGGGCAATTCCCTACTGAATCAGCCTCATCTGATGGCTATCCAACGGTGATTTTCTACTTTCGGCATTTACTGAAATTATAATGTGAGGAATAGCTTTCCTATTGCTGTTACTTACTTACTTGCTTACTCATCAATGTATATTAGAATGCATTAGCTTTTATTTTATGAAATGGGTGGCGACCTATTACCATCATTATTTTGTTACCCAAGTCACTCTTTTTTTTTTTTT
>NW_024412413.1:36131998-36296445 GCF_014898765.1 Herpailurus yagouaroundi
GAGAGAGAGAGAGAGGAGAGAGAGAGAGAGAGAGAGGAGACAGAGACACTCTTGTGTCTCTTAATTTCCTGTAAGCTGTCCTTAACTCTCACCTCTAGCCTCACTTCTTAGATCTCCCCAAGTGTCATACTATAACCAGCCTAAATGTCTTTCCTTTCCTTGACTTTAGTGGGTTTTCCTTTCATGCTTTCTACATATGATTGCCCCAAATGAAATTGTTCTTTTCCTAGGTACCCAATTACTGTAAACCTTTACTTACATGTCAGGACTCAGAGTAAGTTTATGTCTCTGTAAACCTTCCCTGACCATCTTCAAAACAAGTACAATTATCCTTTTTATCCATTGGACATCGACCAGTACTCTCAATTGCCTTTACTATTTATAGCACTTGTCATAACATGCAGTTAACTACATACACATGCACCATATTAGACTGTGCACTCTCATTGAGGATAAAGACTATATCTTGATTGTTTTGATATTTGTACAAGATGCACAGTTTCCAGCCAAAAGTTCAGTATTGCCAATAGACTTTCCATAAATATTTATCTAATAAAAAATTCTTATAATGTTTATAATGACCAATTATTGATCACTTGTAACTATTAGTTATTCAGTATCATACTTTCTATTCTTTGTAGAGAATCAAAAGCATAACCCATTTATATTCTTTCTAAAAGATCGCTGTCCTATAAATTAAGAAACTAACACTCAGAGGAATTACTAATTTGTATAAGTTCACAGCATGTAGTAAAACTGACATCAGGAGCAAAGATATTAGTATGTTTGTAATATAGAAGATACTAAGCATATACATGGATTCCAAGGTAAATATATATATAAAAAAAAACTATCATTTTAAAGGTAGGCTTGTCACAATATTATGCACTTTATTTTCACTTTGACACAATAAATCATTCAAAATAGTGAAAGTAAACACCGTGTTTAACTAAACTACTCTATAGTATTACTGCCTCAACCACATTTTGCATGGCTGCGGTCCCGCAGGGGTCTTGAATGGACAGCAGCCCCTCCATAGAGAATGTGACCTAGATAACAGCCTACAGAGCCAAAAGTAAATATAAGTTCCTGGTTTGGATTCTCCAGTGACCTGTGTGATAGAGTTTCCTCCACCTGCCAGGGTTCCCTTTGTATGCCCCTTAAATAGGATTCCCATGAGGCTTATCAAAACCCAACTCTATTTGGAATGAATTGACCAATCTGGCCTTAGTCTGGGAACCCCAAAGCATTCTTTCTGCCAACAGACCTCAATGAAGCCCTATGACCCAGGTCCTGCTATACTCTCTGACTGTACCCTGCCTTGACCTCTTCATGTGGCCCCTCAAGACATACCATGGATCTGTGAGTAATAAACTTTATTCCAATTCCCTGTGATCTTTTGTTAAACCACTAGCCAATAATCCAGGGATCTTCTTAGCAAATGATAATTTTACAAAGTCACAGAGAAAAACCATGTGCAAAGGGAATATGCTAAACATTTCCTATGCATTAACTCAATGAGTAATAGATGAAAGAACTAATGTTCAGAGAATCTGAACCTCACAGAGCCTCTGAATAGCAGAGTCAAGAATTCCTTTCTATCAAATTCAAACTTTACTTTGCTGAACCACCTTGCAATCCTAGAATTATCAAAATATGAAACACAGTAAGCCCTAGAATCCAAAAAGACAAAACCGAATCACCAATTTAGGCGTAAAAAATTTACACAGGAAATAAATTTTAGAGAGAGAAAATGATAATGGGCTACTGCAGAGTTTGGCAAGCTTTTTCTGTAAAGGTCCAGGTAGTAAATACTTTAGGCTTTTGGGTTCCTAAGATATTTGTCACAACAAATTGATTGTGTGGTTATGGCAATAAAGCTTCCAAAGGCAATACATAAATGAATGAATGTGGCTGTGTTTCGATAAAGCTTTATTTACAAAAACAAGCAGTGGGCCATGGTCTGTGGTCCCCTGGACTAAGAAACTATATATCCTTAACCATAAAATATAGTGCAAACTATTGAGACTCACATTATATTTTTGAGGCCTATATTCCAAAAAAGAAGTATAGGAATGACATGATGATGATAATCATGATGATGATAATTAAACACAACAATAAAAATATAAATGAACCCCGAGGCAAATGTGAAAATTGTTGGCTTTCTTGAAAAGGAGAAAAACCTGCTATTAGGCAGGTTATGTGGAAGACATTGTGTAAAGATACAAGCTTGATGGAGTTTTAAAAACATATAGTTACTAGTTTACTATCATTTGGAAGTTACAAGTAAATACTTTTTGTTTCTTGGTACCTATCTGTGTGGAATTATTTTAGTGTTAAATATAATATTTTAGCATAGGGGCACCTGGATGGCTGAGTCATTTAAGCATCTGACTTTGGCTCAGGTCATGATCTCACAGTTCTTGAGTTCAAGCCCCGCACCGGGCTCTGAGCTGACAATGCAGAGCCTGCTTGGATCCTGTGTCCACCCCCGCCCCCATCCTCTCTCTCTCTCTCTCTCTCTCTCTCTCTCAATGACACCACCCGCCTCTTGCACACACTCTCTCTCTACACTAAAAAAACATTTTTAAAAAGCAAAAAATAATATTTTAGCATCTAAGAAATCTGTGAAAACTCTTTTCATACACAGGGTGGTAAGTTAGAACAAGTGACCTCAAATGTTAGTATATATTAAAAGCACTTGAAATTCTGATTAAGTATGTTGATACCAGAGTCCCAATCCCAGAAATACTAATTTGAGAAGTCTTGGGTAGAGCACCCCAAGTTATTGTCAAGAGGACAGTCCCAGAACTACATGCAAGACAGGGGCCTGGGTGGCTCAGGCAGTTAATTGTCCAACTTCGGTTCAGGTCATGATCTTGAGGTTTGTGAGTTCCATCCTTGCGTCAGGCTGTCAGCACAGAGCCTGGAGCCTGCTTCTGATTCTCTCTCTCTCTCTCTCTCTCTCTCTCTCTATCCCTCCCCACACACACACACTCTGTCTCTGTCTCTCAAAAATAAACTTTAAAAAAAAACTACACAAAAGAAATTCTCAACTAAAGCAATAATTACATATTATTGTAATATATGTCACATATTGAACCAAACAGCAAGGAACATCTGGGAAGCAGAAAATGAATTCTACTGGCCACCAGGGATAATCAACAACCAGGAATAAGACTTAAAAATAACACTGGTTACCTTATAGGATGGGATATGGCTCTCAAGAGAGAGATTTCTGGAAAGTTCTGTGTATTGAGAAGCTGCTCCTATCCAGATTTATAGTAATTCAGGGCCCTGATCATTTAGCAACTATCTTTATTGGCTTGCTAGGTTTTCCACGGTATTCATTTCCTATTATGCCTGTAGGAAAAAAAAATAAATAACTACGAATTTAATGGCTTAAAGTAACAAATAACTGGAGTGCCTGGGTGACTCAGTTAGTTAAGCACCCTACTCTTTTTTAAAATTTTTTTATAAGTTTATTTTTGAGAGCAAGACAGAGAGAAAGAATCCCAAGCAGGCTCTACACAGACAGCCCACTGTAGGGCTTGAACTCACAAACCCTGAGATCATGACTTGAGCCAAAAAACAAGAGTCTGACACTTACCCAACTGAGCCATCCAAGCACCCCTGTGTCCTACTCTCGATTTCAGCTTAGGTCATGATCTCATGGTTTGTGGGATTGAGCCCTGCATCAGGCTCTACGCTTACAGTGCGGAGCCTGCTTGGGATTCTCTTTTTCTCTCTCCCTCATCTTTCACTCTCTCTCAAAAACTGAATAAACATTTTTTAAAAAACCAAGTAATTTATTCTGCATATCTAGAAAGCTGAAAGAAGTCTCACCAGGCTAAAACAAAGATCTGGACAGGGCTGCATGCCTTCTAGAGGCATTAAAGGATAATCACTTCCCTTGCCTTTTCCACCTTCTGGAAGTCACCTACACTTCTGTGGCCCTTCTGCCTTCTATAATGCCCACAGCAGAGCATTTTCATATCTCTGACTCTGACCTTCCCTTCTATCGCCTTCTTCTACTTTAAAGGGATCTTGTGATTACACTGGTCCCAGTCAGAAAATTCAGTTAATCTGTTGAACTTAAAAGTCAGACTATATACAACCTTAATTAATCTGGAGTTTAATTCCTTGCCATTTAACGTAGCATAGTCACATGTTCTTGGGACCTGGACATCTTGGAGGTGAAGACACATCCAATTTTCTTCCTGCCACAACCATATACATACCCTCTCTCTCCAACCACAGAAAAATGAGGAATAGGAAAAAAAAAAAAGAATTCTATAAAAAAGTGAGATTAGGCTCCTAGAATATTAGGGGTATTGAAGTTGCCATCTAAAGCAACACCTGTACATTTGGAGTGTGAGTTGCTGCCTGGTACAATTCAACAGTGGAAACACTAAAAAGAAGGAAGAAACAAACATACCATGTATCACTGCAAAGTGTCATATAAAAGGAAGCATAAAAGGAAGACCTATTATCCAGGAAAGCGGAAATACAAAAGTTGTTATAGACTGAAGATTTATGTCCCCCCAAAATTTATACATTGAAGTCCTAATTGCCAGTGTGGTTAATTTCAGCAATGGTGCGTCTAAGGAAATAATGAAGGTTAAGTGAGGTCATTTAATAAGATTAGTGACCTTAAAAGGTGTACCTGGAATCTTTTGTGCGTGCATGCAGTCTCTCTCTTTGTCCCCCCAAACTTACTCCAAGAAAGAGCCATGTGAGTTCACAGAGAAAAGTTGACCCTCTGCAAGTCAGGAAGAGAGACATCTCCAAAAACCAAATGGGCCAGAGTCTTTGTCTTGGACTTCTAGCCTCTAGAACTGTGACAAACAAGTATCTTGTTTAAGCTATCCAGTCTATGGTATTTTGTCATGATAGCCTGAGGACTAGTACAAATGGAGAAGGGACAAAGGTAGGAGGTAAAGAATTATGGGCCCAAGCAAGGAATCAGATTCGCGTGGGTACCTTATTGATCTGGAAGTTTAGAAAATGTACTCCCATGATTAAGCTACTTAGTCAAACCTTATGCCAGGGCAATGAGTCAATTTATTCTTTTTTTTCTAAGTAAATTTTTAGATATATCCCTTGGAAAACATTTTCTGTACTAATAGATTAATACTTCATCCTTCTGGGGCACCTGGGTGGCTCAGTCGGTTAAGCCTCTGACTTCAGCTCAGGTCATGATCTCGCGGTCCGTGAGTTCGAGCCCCGCGTCGGGCTCTGTGCTGACAGCCCAGAGCCTGGAACCTGTTTCCGATTCTGTGTCTCCCTCTCTCTCAGACCCTCCCCCGTTCATGCTCTGTCTCTCTCTGTCTAAAAAATAAATAAACGTTTAAAAAAATTAAAAAAAAAAAAACTTCATCCTTCTAATGAAGGTCACTTGGAAAAATAAGCAAGTGTATTGTGAATATTTACTGTGTGTTTATCCTTATAGGTTAACAAAGCATATAACATATGAAAGTAAATAAATCATATCGATATATTTGATGCATTCATTTTACAGTTAAATGGAATGGATTCATAAAAAGGACAAAAGGAAAGCCTTAGAGTCCTATTATCCTAAAATCCTAAAAATCCTAAAAATCCTCTGTTTTTCTTCTTTCCTGTACTCTTTCCACCATTTTCCTCTGGTTTTCTTCTTCCCTATATTTATACAATAGACAGTATGGCTGCCATATAGAAAAAACTAGACATTGTGGTACAGACTACAAAATTACTCAGAAAGGATATATAGGAAATGAGCTTGCTGGTACCTTGTTTGAACTTGAACCAATACCACCTTGCAGGTGTCAGTGAATCTAGTAAGCTAGTTCTGAACACGTCAGAACTACATATAAAAGATGCTACAGAGTTGAGTCCAAGAACACTGGTCATGCGTTGGACATTTCTTTTATACAGTGCCTACCAACTCGTGCAAAGAAGTTAGTCATGGTGAATGGGATGGACAGGGCTCAAAGGACACAGTTGGTTAAACAAGTCACACTGATACGTTATAGTCTACTTAGATTTTCAAACACATCTCAAACAATCATGAAAACTTTAAGTATTTCTATTTGTATCTAAGGAAATGCAGAATTGTGGAATATCTTATATAGTTCCTGCTTATGGCTGAGTTTAAGAGAAGAGGAGGTTCTAAAATGCTGGGTCATGAGGCAAATTTGTACCATTTTTGTCATTTTCTGAGTCCCTTTGGGACCAAGAGCTTTGATTAAGAGTGGCACATACTCCTTCAGAATGCACAATATTCAGGAAGAATGAACATCAGACCAATAATTCAGACTGATCATGCCAGTTGGTTCCAAAGTTTCAGTCTTTTCATACACAATACTGAATGTTTTTGAGAGAGTGAGCGAGCATGAGAACAAGAGCATGAGAGAGCTAACAATTCATTTTCTTACTTCCTCTGACATATAAAAGGAAATCCCTAAATATGGTTATGCTGCCACACCAATCACATATTCCTGAATGTTACACTGATCATATACATTACTGTATTTGCCACATCCATAGAGATTGGACTTGGTATTTTGTAGCTTTGCATTGGGGTTTGACTACCAAGAAAAATGATTCAAACCAACACTTTCTGAAAATTGCTTCTTTCTTTGGCCAACTAATTTGACCAGCCAATCAAACTACTTAAACCATTTGCCAACATGGATACCTCCCAAAATACACTATGAGAGCATTGTCTGGTTTTTCTTTCATCCACTTCTTCTCTTGTAGCTCATTACATTTTAATGAGGTAAGGGTAGTAAAACAATCATCCACATTTAAACAACCACCTCATTCTTACCATAAGCAAAAAGAGAGAAATTTTATAGTGAAAATACTAATGAAAACCAGAAGGGGTCAAGCCTAAATTGAAAAAAAAAAATGATAGATGCAAAATTGAGAAAGAAAACAGAGTTCATTCAGATCTTAAATTTTATTTATGGGTTTAAAATTAAGCAAATATGTATTTTTTAGTGTTCTAATGATATGTATTTAAGAATGTAAACACTAAAAATGATATGTAACTGCTATTTAAATAGAATTAGGAGTCCCCCAATCAAAATTGAGGAGATAGAATAGGAAAAACCATAGGCACACCTCAAGTGAAACTCTTCATTGTATTACAAAACATTTCAAGGGATATATTCAGAATTTGTAATTCCTTCATTAGTCTGAGAAGGTCATGAGGAATTTGTGCTAACATATCATGCCTGTGTCATACATTACCAGCTCGATATCAGGATGGTCAGACCACATTAATGTTAATTTATTCTCCTGAGATGATGAAAGGATATTGGCACTGTCCATTCTCTTTTAGACTTCTTCCATTTCAAAATTACCACAGCAAAATTACTAAGCTCTAACTTTAAATACAAGAACCCCAAATTTTGTTTGTGTGTTTCAATAACATGGTGCATCATTGCTGTTTTATTTTCCTAAGATACTTGTTAAAAAATGATCACCAAACATTATTCATAAAGGCACATCTACTACAATAGCACTCACAGATATTTTAACTTGCATAGTGTCCATAGTTTCACACTACTGGGTGCAAAGAAAAGAAACATTTAAAAAGCTAAATCCTGAAGGATTGTGCAAGGAGATCACAGCATAGCTGTGGACAAAGACATTTTAGAGTTTGGGGAGGCTCAAGAAAAACCCCACAGGGTCTATAGGGTAGAGAATTGTACAAAATTTCTACTTTAAGGGAAGGGTGGAACTTAGGCAAATTAAGGAAAATTCAAGAGTAAACTTAAGGCAGCAGAAATGTGATGTACAATGATTTAGAAGTGTGTCCGGTAGAGAACACAAACCCAGCCTCTCTAGAAACCAGGAAAGAATTTAAAAGGTAAAAAGCAAAATGTAGGGAGACTTAAATTTCATAGTTAGGATTTGGAGGTTTGTTCTTCGCCCACATTCCCAAACCTGAGTTCTGCTGTCAACAAGTAATAAATGAAATTCCTTGGCATGGATGTGAGGGTGGTGGAGAATCTGAGCAATGACTATGAGATTTGAAAGATAAAGGAGAAAGCACACTTGGGGTGGGGGGGGGGTGGGGAAGGCTACTTTCCAAGCTTATAGGTCAATAGCTGGGAAATATTCTAGGCATTGGGAACAATCACAAGAATGTAAGCATAATAACAACTTAAATGATACATTAAAATTTTTAAAACATTCTTATATGATATTTCACTTAATCTCTCAGGAAGGAGTGGTCCTAGCAAAGCAGTGTTTTGGAAAATTTGGGTAGAACTTGCAGAATCTATGAGAAGAGAATAGAGGCAGGAGTTGTACTAGAACACTGACTTGAAACAAAATAAAAGACACTAAGATGACTGTAAAGGAAGAAGGCTGGTACCCCTGAAATCAATTAAATATTTTAAAGTTATTTTTGAAATAGGAACCATTCAATGAAATTTAGAAATGTGATGAACCTACCGTTGACTTCATAAGGACTGGATTGGTGTACCCCTCCTGCTCAGATTTCCGTTCATCCTAAAGATGGAAATATGAAGAAATTCCAAACCAGTAGGTTCAGAGGCAGGCACCTTCAGGTCTAAAGAGAGAAAAAAACAAGACTCTAGAAGCCACGCAAGGTATATAAATCAATGGTCCTCAAAGCTACTTATCAGCATCACCGGAGAACTGTGAGATACTCAAATCACCTGGCTTGACCTTTCATCTACTAAAACAGTTATTCCTGCAGTAGGGCTCCTGCCTTCTGTGTTTTCACAAGCTCTCCAGGTGCTCAAGTTTGAGAGCCACTGGTATAGCCAGTGTTACAGATGTAACGGAAGTTACTGATTTCTGCTGAAGACCTGAGAAAGCGTCTTGGTGAGAAAAGAGGCCTAGTTAAGAATCATAACTTTCTCATTTCATGGGTAATTAGGTATTTCAGTTTGCACACACCCAAATGATGCAATCTTGTTAGAAATGTTCCCCGTGAAAAGACATACTTGATGATAAATTTATTACAGAAATCAAAATCAAGAATATTTTACAAAGCAAAATCAATTTGATTTTTTATTGTGCCTTCTTTGAGATAACCCATTGCTAAATCCTGCTCTTAAACATACAATCTGTTATGTTGAAATAAAAGAACTTGTATACCCAGGGAAATAATGGTATTTAATAATGTTTCATTCTATCATAACATGTAGTAATACTTTTCTACAGATTCAGCACATTCCGCTGAAGAATATGCTTCTGATGAGGGAGCATGAGGCAGGCTGAGGGGCAAATCACAAGCTAGCACCCCACCCGCACCCCAGGTGGGATCTGTGTGATATTCCTTGGACACTCCTGGCTACCCAAGAACAAAGGAAAGGGGTTGAAGTGCTTGCCATGCTGATGTGGGAAACTAAGGCAAATGAAAAATTAAATTCCCTTACTGCCTACAACCCATTGATAAGTCCTTGAAACCGGCAGAGTGACCTCCCTCTAGGAGCTCACCTGCCTCGATGACACTGCTAGGGGCAAAAGAGAATCTTGGCTTAACATTGTCCCAACCTCGAGGATCCTGTAAGTCTACTTCCTTTACCTCAACTGCCCCAAGATATATGCTGGCAATCATATTCCAAGCTTATGGCTCCCAAAAATGCATCTGAAGGGTCTCATGACAGAGGTTTTATTAAATGGTAATAAATGGGGTTTCCCTAGTAACAGCTAGCCCCTCCAGGTCCTGGAAACCTTGCTCCAAAAATTCCTTAGAGACTTACTCTATCCCTGACCCCCTCCCAACCTGAGGGTATATAATGAATTACCTGTCAAACCCCAGTGCAGTTGTTCCTGCCCAGGGGTCCTGTCCCCATGCTTTAATAAAATCACCTCTTTGCACCAAAGACATCTTTAAGAATTCTTTCTTGCCCATCAGCTTTGGACTACCCCACCATCACCCCAAAACTTCATCACTTTTATACCATTTTATTTAACAATATGCTTTATTATTATTATACTCAGAATTGCTTGACTCCTGGGTATTTTTTTCTTTTTAGCACGGGCCTAGTCAACTTTTTCTAAACTAGCTTGACAAATACAATAAAAATAAAAATAAATGAAATTCTATCTTTAAAAAAATTTTTTTAACCTTTATTTATTTTTTTTTTTGAGACAGAGAGAGACAGAGCATGAACGGGGAAGGGTCAGAGAGAGAGGGAGACACAGAATCTGAAACAGGCTCCAGGCTCTGAGCTGTCAGCACAGAGCCCGGCGCGGGGCTTGAACTCACAGACCTTGAGATCATGACCTGAGTCAAAGTCAGACGCTCAACCCAATGAGCCACCCAGGCGCCCCTGAAATTCTATCTTAAAGTACCTATGAATCTTCACTATTAGATGACCAATATTATACAGTGACTAAATATATAATTTTGTTTCGAAGTATGGATTGTTCTAGTTTCTCTATAGAACACCAGCCTTTTCAAAAGAAAAGAGAAGAAAACAGAAGTCATTAAGCTTTGATCTCTTACTCATTTCATTCAGTTTCAAAGTCACGCTAGTTATAAAAGTTCTAGACATGCCACGCCATGTTTTATTTCTGCATTATTACTTTACTCTTATATAGAATTTGGGACTCATATCAAAGGAAATATTTTAAATCATTCCAGACTCTAGGTTACTATGATGCAGCTTTTATTTATTTTTAAAATTTCCCATCCTATAACTATCTAAGCTTTATTAAAGTTGGTGATTTGAAAAAGAAGGGCCAGTTACCAAATATACCCAAATTATGAGGGTTTATATGAAAAGATGTATCCTCCTGCTCTAACCTAATTGTTTTAGGGACCCCAATAAAATTAGCCCTGGAAAACTTGTGCTTCCAAAGAGTATACGTACAAGCTCTTTTGTCAGGAGCGGAGATGCTCAGAAACTCCTCCATGAGAATTGCCCTTTCACTGTTAAGGAAATTCTTCCTTCTGTCATTTCAAAGTTATTTATGCCATATCTTGAGATCAGGTCTTTCACCTTCCACAAGAATAACAACAACAACAACAACAACAACAACAAACAACAAAACCAACTGGGAAATAGCTATCACCATTACATTATTTTCCCCAGGTAGTAGTCAGGACTCAAAGAACTGAGACTTCAAAATGTGCAAATGTCACTAAAATGATATGCTTGCTTTCCTAATGGGACAGGGTTAGTTGAAATATTTTTAAATACAGAGCTTTATTAAATCTATTCCATTTAATCAGACGTTTGTTACACTCATATGTAATGGATAGGAGAAATGGGATTTCAGAACGTTGTTTCTAAGATTGTCTATTTTGGGTGAAAGAGGGAGAGAGAAAGTGCAGGAGGGGGTGGCAGAGAGAGAGACAGAGACAGAGAGACAGAGAATCCCAGGCAAGCTTCTGATGCTCAACCAACTGAGTCACCCAGGCATCCCAGAACATTACATTTCTGTAGTACACAGCCATATTGAGTCACTGGGTCTTGCTATTATACAAATACCGTAGACAGCAAAGGAATAGCCATGCTTTAATTTAAAATTATGCCAAAGTTAAAATTGTCACACTAATAAAGTATTATCACACTTAGACTTACCAAATTTATTTTTTAACTCATTCATATTTTGGAGGAAAGGGTACGAGCCCTAAAATATCATTAATTCCAACATGTGAAATTTAATATCTTCTCATCCTCTTTCCCTTCCAACAAAAGAAGAGGAAGTCTCCTTTACTAATTTTTCAAATTAGAAATACACACGCGCATGCAGGTGTGCCCACACACACGTGCCCACACTCAGGAGCCAGGATATATATCACTTCATACAATTCAAGTAAACAAAAATGTCAGACAATATTTAGGGCACTGTGTTAAATGTTAAAGAAAAAGCACAGATGAGTAATAAGGAATCTCTGAATCATAGATAGCAAGACTTAATATTATCAAAAAGCTCATTATCTCCATTATGTCCTATAAATTCCACATAATTATAATTAAAAACCCAAGGAAATTTTCTTATAAAACTTAAGATGGTGCTGAAGCATCTCTGTACAATATACCGTGGGAGAATACTACAGATATAAGGAAAAGACAACACCCCTATTTAAAACTAGGAAAATAATACTGGCAATTAACAGAAAAAGAAACATGTAGAAAGCAAATATATTAGAGGATACTCATGGACTTATAAGTGATCAAAGAATTATAAATCAAGGTGATAATGGCATCTTATTTTTCCATCCAATGGAAAGAAAGAAAGAAAGAAAGAAAGAAAGAAAGAAAGAAAGAAAGAAAGAAAGAATTTTATAATGCTGATAAAGCTGTGATGAAATAGGTTCCAATAGGGGAATGTTTCACACTACTTATCAAAATTTAAAATATTTACAACTTTTGACATAGTAGTTGTGCTACAATGGATGGGGGGTGATGCAGTTAGAGTCAAACCATTCCTCTTATCTTCTTTAATGTATCTGAACTTAATTTTTTTTTCTCCAACACTGTTTTGAAGCTTCTCTGCTAGAAAGCAATGCTTCCACAAGACTCCTCCATCCATGGGTGATTGCCTATGAGAATGTCGACCAAGGACTCCTCAGACTGCAAATGAGAGGGGCTAGAATCAATTCATAGACTACTACATGGTCCCCAGCTAGGACCAAGTTGTGTATGCCTATTACTCAATGCAAAGGTAGGCAAGATTCTCTTTGGGTCTCTTGATATATGGTGCTGGATCCCACAGGCCTTACAAAGATAATTTTGTCTGTGGGTGGATGCCAAATTATTGTTGTTGTGGGGAGGGATATGATGAAGGAGGATTTATTCAGACATGTTGCTGATGTCACTTAGGGGAGGTCTTTAATTCCGGTTTAAAAAAAGAAAGATATGAAAAGATTATTTTAGAACAGTTGAAACTTCACTGCAAAATGAATAATTATTGCATTTTCTAGCAATTAATCACAGTGGAAATATGTGAATCACTGCTCCACATAGATTACCCTTGTTTCCTTGTAGCTACCCCTAAATTGACTCTGGAAAATATCCTCATCTAGTCAGTCATGTGATTTCTGTGGAATTGTCTTCATCCTCAAAACTTGCTGAGGGCTCTCCGTGCTTAATCCAAACATATAACCTAGTAATTGCCTTAGGGAATGGTACTGTTGGCAGATTATATTATTTTGGCAAATATTCACATACTCATGCCCACACGCAAGGATTCTTCCTCATCCCAATGGGGTTCATCTTGGCTATGTGACCTGTTTTGGCCAATGCCAGTAAAATGTAGAGAGTGGATATCTATGCCACATCCAAACAGTTACTTTAAATGTAATCTTTTTGCCCGCCAGACTACAAATGTATTAGGATTCAAAGGCAGTGTGGGCAGTTTTACACAATAAGGGATTTATTTTAAGAATTTGAAACTATACAAATGTAGAAAAGAAATTTAAAAAGTGCAGGACTTGACAAAAAATTTTGAGAATCACAGAACTCATTAATGAATTTGAGAAATCAAGCACATCTAACCACGGAAGGGGAAGTCTTTGCCATGTGCATCCACAACCAAACATTTGCCAGTGAGCCTGAGGTCAGGATAGCACTCAGGAAGGATAATTAAGTTTAGAGCAGAAAAGAGCAAGAATAAACTAGAGTGCACTCAACACTTCCCTATTTACCATAATTGTATATTATTTTAATATTCTTCAGAGAGTAATGGGAATTTCTTACTTCTGTCTTGCAGATACCAAGCAAAATCCTCTTCTGGACAACTCAGAAATCCCCCTTGACTAGTGCAGATATAATTTGGTACTAGTTTCCTCTAGGCTTGCCAATGAAAAAATATTCTTTTTATTAAAGCTTATTTATGGGTTCCTTAGAGCCCATCCATTTCTGGGAACTCATTAACAGTGGCTTTAGTCCAGGCTCTGCATTCTGTGGGTGAATGTCATTTATTTAAGGAATTCTATAAGAACACTTTATTTTGGGGTCACCTTCATTCCTCTTAACAAAAGCTTACATTGTTTGTTTGTTTGGGGGGGTGTTTTTTCTCTCCTGGGGGATACAAAGGATGGTTTTTGGCCTGGAATAGCTCTTGACATACAAGGTATTCCCAGAGCTACTATGTCTCATTTCTCTACCATCAAATCTACAACCCAGTCACAGTTTCTTGCTTCTGGGTTTTCTCAGGTGTGGTTAGAAAACCATCTTCTTCATAGTCCACAAATTACTGGAGACATAGGTGAAGCTCTTCATCCAATCTTCCTGAAGCCCCTCTAGGCTTAGGTGATGAGAAAATACCCTCTTCCAGGTAGGGGAAGAGGTCAACAGCATTCTAGCAACTCTTTCCAAAGAAATCCCCAACCCCCAGCCAAAATTTAGGCACTTCTATGACAACGCTTTAATATACCTGATGAAGGTGAGGGACTGAGTATTACACAACCTATTTTATTGTATGTATGTATGTATTTTCTTATTGTTAAAGTACACTTCATACCCAACACAGAGTCCAATGCGGAGCTCAACACAGAGACTCAGGACCCTGAGATCAAGACCTGAGCTGAGATCAGAGTCTGATGCCCAACCAGCTGAGCCATCCAGGTGCCCTACAAACCATATTTTAGATCATCCCTCCTTTGCAAGTACTGTTGAGTATTCTACCTTTGCTTGGGAATACAAAGGTATTGATAGAAAAATAACAAAAAACAATCTGATTAAAAAATGAGAAGAACTGAATAGACATTTTCCCAAAGCAGACATAAAAATGGCCAACAGGTACATGGAAAGATGCTCAACATTGCTAATCATGAGGGAAATGCAAACCAAAACCACAATGAAATATCACTTCACACCCATTACAATGGGTATAATCAAAGAGACAAGAAATAACAAGTGTTGGGAACACCTGTGCACTGCTTGTAGGAGTGTAAATTGGCGTAGTCAATATGGAAAACAGTATGGAGATTTCTCAAAAATTTAGGACTAGAACTATCCTATGACCCAAGCAATCACACTTTTGGGTATTTATCCAAAATATTTGAAATCAGTTCTTGAAAAGATTTCTGCACTCTCATGTTCATTGCAGCATTATTCACAATAACCAAGACATAGAAACAATCTAATTGTTCCTGTACAGATAAATGGATAAAGATGATATATTATATATATAATATCCACATCATCTATTATATATAATAATCTATTATAATATATATATAATATAGGCATGCATACACACATATGTATATTATACACACATAAGCAATAAAATATTATTCAGCTATGAGAAAGAAAGAAATCCTGCCATTCACAACAACATGGATGGAACTTGAAGGCATTATGCTAACTGAAATAAAATCAGACAGAGAATGACAAATGCTGTACAATATCACCCATATGTGAAATCTACAAAAGTCAAACTCAGAAACAGAAAGTAGAATAGTGAGTGGTTGCCAGGGGCTGAGGTTTAGGGTAAATGAGATGGTGGTCAAAGGGTACAAACTTTCAGTTTTAAGATGAATATGTTCTGAGGATCTAATGTACAGCATAGTGTTTGTAGCAGCCACAGTTAATAATACTCTATTATATACTTGAATGTTGCTGAGAGAGTAGATTTTTAACATTCTTGGCAGAAAAAAAGAGATTGCAATTACATGAGGTGATGGAGGTGTTAATCCTATGTGGTAATCGTTTCTCAATAGATAATTATCAAATTATCACATTGTACACCTTAAACTTACACTATATTATATGCCAATTATATCTCAATAAAACTGAAAAAAATAAAAATTAAAAAAATTCCAAACCTATTTTTAAGGATAATCATTTGAGCTAAATATGCAAAGTATTGAAACTCTATTCTCATCTGAAATTTGGTACATCAAGTAAACATCCCTTATTACCAAAAATACTTGTTTTTTGCAGGGCTTGTTTGGCCCATAAACTAGCACCATTCACGTTAGTGACTGTTACTCATAGTCTACAGGGCACCCGATCTCTCTGTAAACATTATATGTGCTTAAACAAGAATTTAAAGGCAATAGTTTCTTAACAGTTTCTTAATAGCTTCTTAACTTCTCCATGCTAATATTCCCACTTCTTTTCATACTGCAGTTAAAACCATACTTCTGAAGCAGGGATCTTGAAGGATCTTTTTATTTGATGATAGTGACTAATACACAAACCCTCCTTAAGCATCCTTGGGAACAAACCAAACAACTTAGATCAGGTGGCCGAAAAGCTACTTTTTCAAGGTTGTCCCCTTCTGTGCCATTTTCATTGCTTTCTGAGTTTCAAAGAAAGCTGACGTTTTCAATGAAGACATCAACACCAAGGCAGAGCCAACCCATGTTTATATACAGCATCACATTTCAGACTTTTACCGATATTTTTAGCTGGATCAAGTCCATAGTGCTAAATATGCTCTATTACATCCTTTCCCATGGAAAGAGACACGATATCACAAACACAGTATTATAAATTCACTGCCTGATTGAGGGGAAAAATAAGAAAATCTTCTTTGGCCAGAAGAACAAGTGCTCTTATTTGAACAGCAACAATAACAAAAACCCCGGGGCAGGAGCAAGGAAGACATAGGAAACGAAAAAAAGATACCTTTCCTTTAAAAAAATTTAGTTTCCCAAAAGGAAAAAAATGTAGTTTGAAAGTTGGAATTGCCTATTAGATATATATTTAATGAGAAAATAATTCCAAGTAATGTCAGCTACTTAAGGCTGGCAATTATTTTCAGGGCTAGTCATTCCATTATTTTACTGAGCAGCTGCTTATAAGGAAAACCACACTCAGTATAATAGCCCATTTCTGAACGATTACACCAGTAGCTAACTCTGCCTCTCCCCTTTCAACTATGTCGCTCAGAAGCCCTAATGACTCTCCTCATCTAACAAAGTAACATGGGAAGTCTTTCATCTGACCTTTAAGGTGCTCCAGAGTCTGACTACAAGCCTACCTAGTAACATCAACCTTTAGGACTTTTTTATATGCACCTTCTATGCAAGTCAAGTCAAAAAGAGCTGTTTAGGGGCACTGGGGTAGCTCTGTTGGTTACGCATCCGACACTGGCTCAGGTCATGATCTCACGATCCATGGGTCCAAGCCCTGTGTCATGCTCTGTGCTGACAGCTCAGAGCCTGCTTCAGATTCTGTGTCTCCCTCTCTCTCTGCCCTTCCCCCACTAGTGCTCTGTCTCTGTCTTTCAAAAATAAATAAATGTTAAAAAAAAAAAAAAAGAGCTGTTTAGTCGTGCACAGTACTTGTACATTTCGGCCATCCATATTTTGTTCCTGTTTTTCCCTCTAAAGTAAAAGTTCTGACCCATCACCTCCATATTTAAAATCCTACCTATCCTTCAAGTCACACATCAAATGTGACTTCCACTTTGAAGGCCTCCTTCGTTGTCCTAACCAGAAAAAATATCCTTCCTATGGTTCCTTATTTCTAACCCTCTCATAAACCCAAGACACTTCTTTGAATTGCCTTTCTTAGACATTTTTTTCCCTTCATCATTAGACTGTAAGCCAGTATAAGGAATTTGAAAAACACTTACACATAATTAATGTGTACTAAACATTACTGAAACGAGCAAGCAATTGAGACGTTGAAATTTTTCATCTATATAAAAATTTAATTTAAATATATCAAATCCAGGTAGAAATATATATATCAAATCTGGGAAAAAAGATACCGCACTTGTAAATCTCAGCGCTGTATTGAAGTGAATGAGCAAATAACTCATTTGGAACACTCATATTTCATTCAGAAGAGTTCTGTAAGCTGTGGTGAGAAGGGTTAGCATCCTTCTTTTATAGATAAGAAAACGTATGTGCAGAGAGGCTGTCTGGTTTACCCAAGTCACAGTGGAAATCAAAGTTAAAGCTAGGATTAGAGCTGACAGCTTTCAGGTCAACAGCTTCATTCACTCAGCTGTATCTCTTAAGAAGCCATTTCTGAACTTCCAACAGATTGGTTCTGAACTCTACCATGATACTGAGTAGTTTTGTTTTTAATGTGAGTAGTTCACATGCCTCAGTGTCCCCACTGAAAATCAGTCTGCTAATCTGCAGCATTCTATTTAATTTAGAACACTTTTCATTATTCTAAAGAGCATAACTCCCACATTCTCACATATTTGAATAATTCAGATTAAGAATTTTAAGTCATTAAGAAGCACCCTGAACCTTTTCCAATTAAGTAAAAAAAAAAATATACCTCCCAGAACAGTGACAGTCACAGAATGCACACATTATAACTAAATATTGATATATAATAATTTAGCTAAAATAAACTGCAATGAAAGTAACAGATAAACAATTCAAGAAAACATCAACACAATTTAATTTTATTATGATTGCTTTGTAATAATTAAACATCAAAGTCAATGTGTATAAAAGGATACTTCTGAAGCAGCAGCACAAATTGCTTCAAAGCCAACTTTGTTTGAAGATAAGCTGTAAAGTCTAGTAAATAGAAAAATTAAAAGGCCCCTTGTGTAAAAAGGTTTGGAAATTGAATGCAAGTTTAGATAGCTTTTGAACTGTATAAACTGTGTGTGTTGGCGGGGGGGGGGGGGCCGCGGGAGATTTTCTATAAACTTCAAAGAATTTTCAAACAATTCAATACTATACTCTTTTCTACCTAATTGCTCAATTTATTCATAAAAATTTCTATTAGAGTACATTATCTAAAAGAATCAGAGAAAATTAAATCTGAAAGTTACAAGAACAAAGAAAAGGCATGCAGGTCCTCATTAGTGAGAAAATGGATCACAGTTTCTCTTCTGTGATGGGAAATGAATCTGCACAGCCACCCACCCAAGTGGCAGACCAGTTTCTGTGGTGTCTTTTCAAATGGACAGATCACAAATAATCTGAACCAAATTTCCTGCCCTGTTTGAACAAACCACCAAAATTTTGAAAGTTCTGGAAAACTCTAATATTTTTCTGTAAAATTGCAAACATCAAGTATTTTTATAGTAAAATAAAGAGTTCTACTGAGATAATTACCAAGAAAAATATTTTCCTAAAATCTATTTAGCCAATTCTACTGCTGGAAGGTAAAGCAATTAAAATTAAGCTCTCTTGAGCTTAATATGTTCTAGGTATCGTTTTAATATCAGTTACTTGAAAATAATGACTGTGGTGTTGCACTTTTGTTATTATCTTTCTACATTTTTCTACAACTGGTGACATAAATGCACCCTTTCTTCCCACCTAAAAACTATCCCCAAAGAAAACAAGATTTCCTTCTTAGAATAAGTCTATAAATCAAGTCATAATAAATCAGGACTGAGATATACAAAGTCACCTTAAGAATTCTGAATGCATTCCAAGTCAGTAAGTCTTATCTAAACACAGTCTGCCTGAATCAGAGGCAGAGGTGCTCAGCTATGGAATCATAGATAAACCAAGAAGCAGAGTGGTACCTTCAAGGACTACTCAGGCCATCATGTTTCCATAGCTGCGTGGGTCTCTAACTTGCCGCGCTTTGGAATCACCAAGGAGTTTTTAACCTGTTGATGTCTAGGTCCTACCTCCAGAAATCCTGATTTGTGCCTAGGACACTGGTTTGTGCCTAGGACACTGTAGCTTTTTTAAACTTTCCAGAATTGCTACCTTACCTTATCTCCAAGCTGTGACCAACTGTATTGTAAAAACAAGCCCATCAAGTTATTGGAAGAAGTAAAGAATGCTTTTCCTTATGCATTTTGTTTTATAGAAGCATTGTCATAGAATACCATGTCATGTTTTGTTTGGAAAATTAAAGAGTGAGCAAGGCCATTTGAGAAGAAAGCATCTAAAATCTATTGAGATTCAAGGTAAAGTTTGAAACAACAAATTCCTAAGTAAGACTTTTTCTTTTACTCTATCCTCACCCTTTTCTGTGAATCTACTGGTTACTATGAAAGGAGGAAGAATTGAGAGGAGACTGGAAAAAGTTTGGTAATTTATTAAATGAAACTTTGCTTAACTCCTATAGAGTATCACAAAAATGTGGCCAAATCATCATCATCATCATCATCATCATCATCATCATCATCATCATCAAAGTTTCCTCCACCCAACTGGTCTCTGCTTTAATTTACATTAATGTGAAACATTAGCAGCCAGCCATAGCTGTATGGGGAATAAGGATGGGCCCTGTACATCTTAACTGATAAAGTGAAACAAAGAGAATGAACATTGGAATATACCAGAAATCATCAAATATTGTCTTTTTTTTTTCTATACCACAAGGGATCTAGGACCATATGTGCAAGAGTTGTGATCCTAACCCTTACAAGAGCTTAGTTCAACTTTTTTTTTTTAACAGATATTTAGATATTTATTAAGTGTTAAATATGTGAATTATCTTTTTACTCTATATGTGTTATAAACAAATAATATAGAAAAAGCTTAAAAAGTTGATTGCATGATTTTTAAATCCACCCAATATTGAGGAAAAAGATCAAACAGGGTATATAAATGTGGGAAAAAATAAACAGTTGCCTCATGTATTCCCTAGCATCAGAATTTCTTTCACTGTTTACACGCCTGTCCTCTCTAAGCTTATAATCCCTTTTTGTAGAATTACACATTTTCTCATTGTTAATAAGAAATAACCTATGTGAAAGCAATATGCAACTAACATTTTCTCAAGTTCAACAACCTGTTGGATTCAAAATAAGTAGCACAAACAGTAATAATTCAAATTTTACTTATATATTTCTACCTCCTCTCTAGTCCTAAATCTCCAGTCTTATCCCTAGCATATCATCCTCAGGGTATCTCAGGGGTGTTAACTGACACTTAATTTTGCCTCTGTCTATCATTCATTCCACACATATGTTTGAACACCATACATTTACCAGATAAATCCCTTCATTAATGTCTACCCCTTGAAGATGATGACTCCCATAAGCTCATTTCACTGACCTATTCTGGAACAACCCTGATTATCTATTCAGGTCTCTCATTTCACCTCAGAAGTTCCAAAGAAAGAGGTGGCAAAAGTGGAATTGGATACACTTCATCGTACTGGGCTGAGGCTATCCTGTCTCTACAGCTCTGAGGAGAATACTCAGCTTTTTAAAGTTCTTAAAGCACCTTTCATTATCTGACTACTGAGGCCATATAGTTTTTGTCTCTACCTTAGAGAATCCCTTAAAAAATTAGACTTGGGTGCCTCAGTGGCTGTGTCAGGACCAACCCAGGTCAGGATCTCATGATTCGTGAGATCAAGCCTCACATGGGACTCTGTGCTGACAGTGAGGTGATTCTCTCCCTCTCTCTCTGCCCCTCCCCAACTCTTTCTCAAAAATAAATAAACTTTTAAAAAAGTCAGACTTTGCAGCTTTTTGAAAAGCTACAATCTTTGTTTCAATAAAGGCTCATACCCAGGCTTCTTAGCTGTGGTATAAAATACTCATCCTCCTCCAGTCTCTGTCTACAGGAGCTTACCTACTTTGCTTTCCTTTGTCCAGTTCAAACCAATGCGTCCAAATAAAAGTCTGGGAACAATTTGCCCTGCCATTTTATTACCCACTTCCAACTCTAAATTACAGTTTTGTCTTAGAGATGACTCTGCTGTATTTGTAAATTTAGGTAACAAAACCAATGCATATAAATAGTAAATAATATTTGACAGTATAAAAAATACTTTCTACATGTCCTAAGTTAATACAAATAATAAATAAAATTATCCAATTTTTTAAAACTATGAATATAATCTAAAATAATATCAGGCTGGCTTCTTTGCAAATAGTCCGAAGCAATCTGCAAAAATGAGGAAATTACATGTTGATGTAGATCACAGTGCTCCTGGATGGGCATGCTTTGGCCAGATCTCAAGCAAGATATGCAAGTAGTTAAATTGAGGAATAAAGCATATTTATAATGAAAGGAGTGTATATTTGGCATAAAAAATGTAGCACACAACATGTGTTTATACTGGAGAATATATTATGCAAGTGTTTCTATTTTAAGGAGCTATTTCATGACTCTGCCATTCTTGCTACAGATCATTGGCCCAGGCTTGGGCATCAGACTAAAAAGCTAGACATCTGTATAGATTACTCCAAAACTGACTCAAAAGCTAGCAGTCTTATACAGATTGATATTGACCAATGGAACCAATCAGAATCGCCTTCTCAGAGCGTTTGAATGTAGAGAGTCCTCTAGAGAGGACTAGTAGGTTTTAGAAAAGGCAGACAAAAACAAAAACATATAAAGAGATAAAGTAGAGAAGATTGTTGATAATGACGAGAGAATCATCAAGTTACCGTTCTGATGCAGGGGCTGGAGAAAGAGTGGCAGAGTGCATGTGGTAGGGAAGTTGACACTTAGGACTTACTAAGTGCCAGGCACTGCTCTATAAATTTAACAAGCAGTTAAGAACTGCTCCAAGAACTCCTCTATTCTTAAAAAACAGTGAGAGGGGCACCTGGGTGGCTTAATTGGTTAAGTGACTGCTTCTTGATTTCAGCTCAGGTCATGATCTCCTGGTTTGGTTTGTGGGATCAAACCCTGTATCGGGTTTCACCTTGACAGTGTGGAGCGTGCTTGGTGTTCTCTCTCTCCCTCTCTCTCTCTCTGCCCCTCCCCCACTTGCACACACTCTCTCTTTCTATCTCTCTCTCAAAATAAATAAATAGGCTTAAAAAAAATGAGAAAGATACCATTTTTACCTGCGTTTTACAGCCTGATATCTTAGAGCCGAAAACAGGTTGAGGATATGGGCTCTGAGACAGGCGGCCTGGGTTGGAATACTGGTTCTGTGGTTGTGAGAACCAAATGAGTTAATATTTGTGCATGTGATTAAAATATTGCCTGGCACATAGTAATCACTATATAAATGAACAGCAATTATAAAAGTATGAATAAACATGTAAAAATGTCAATCCAGTCAGCTATTAGTGTTTATCAGAGAAACAGAGCCAATAGGATATGTAGAGACATATATAAACGAAATTTAGGAACTGGCTCATGTGGTAATGGAGGCGACGAAGTTCCATAATCTGCTGTCTGCAAGCTGGAGAATGAGGAAAGCTGGTAGTGTAATTCATTCCGAGTCCAAAGGCCTGAAAATTAAGGGAGCTTATGGTGTAACTCCCGTTATATGACTGACGATGTGAGACTAGAGAGAATGTAGGTGAAAAGTCCCAGAGTCTGAAAGCCCAAGAACCAGGAGGAGAAGATGGATATTCCAGCTCAAGAGGAGAGAGAGAAAATTCACCTTTCCTCCACCTTTGTTTCTATTCAGGCCCTCAATGAAATTGGATGATGCCCATCGTATCGGTAAGAGCGGATCTTTTGGGGCACCTGAGTGACTCAGTCAGTTAAGCATCTGACTCTGGATTTCAGCTCAGGTCATGATCTCACAGTTTGTGAGATTGAGCCCCATGTGGGCTCTGTGCTCACAGCCTAGAGCCTGCTTAGGATTCTCTGTCTCTCTGCCCTCCTCCACTTGTAGGCGCTCTCTCTCAAAATAAATAAATAAACATTAAAAAAAAAAAGTGGATTTTCTTTAATCTACTGATTCAAATGCTAATATCTTCTGGAAACACCTTCATAGGACACAACTAAAAATCATGTTTTACCAGCTATGTGGGCATCTTTTGGCCCTGTCAAGTTGACATATCAAATTAAACATTACAGACTCCATACATATGCTCTTAATAGTCGTGTTGTAGAGTGAGAGGAGAAATTGACAGCTGCTATTTTAGGAGGCAATATAACCATGTGTAGTAGACCTATGTCTATTGTACAGGATGATGCTTTGCCCAACTCCAGGCATTGGGGGAGCCATCCACACAGGCTACAATATAAACGTTGTACCTACCAAGTACAACAGTGTAAATGGAGTCTCCCATTTACTCAACATGCCAATCCAGATCCTCAGTGAAGTCCCCATTCTGTGTCCCATGCAGACTATATAATATTCCTGTGAAGTTGGTTTAGAGTGAAGAGTTCAGTCCACCTCTCTTGCCGATGGATCCTTACTACAAGTCATGGTTATTGTAGGACTTAAAATTATTTAGATAAAATTAGAATGGGTCTCTTCCTCGCAAACCCAAAGAGTCATATTAACATATGCATATTGAAATAAAAGTTTAAAAGGAAATTAACAACTGTTTTAATTTTGTGTAGTTAATGTGCATATATTCAAATGGACATACAGGCTCTAGAAATCTGATGTACACGTAAGTAGATTTAATTAATATCTGTCAACGAAGGTGTTAAATAAAATGTAGCCATTGTATAGTCTTCTGGCTTTTTAATGAGAGGAAAAGAATAAAGGCAATGTGGCAGTCCTTGAAACCTAATGTCTTGGGGCATTTCCTGAAGCTACCAGGTCTGCTTTTGCCTTATTTTGCATCAAGCTATCAGTAAGAAAACTCTACAGAATTTATTCCTAAAAATATCTTCCTTCTTTATTCTGGATGTGTGAATGATTCTCCACTGCAGCAGATTTCATTGTTTTGTTATGTGGCAAATAATCAGTATTGGTAAATAAATTTTTCTTGTTAAATGACTTAGAAATTATCAAAAAAATTCATGCATAGGCTTGACCAGTGAAAATGCATCCAGGATGTATATTCTTTCAACCAAGACATACTCCGGAAAAGTTATTTTGGGGAAAAGAATTTAAATTAATATACGTCTTTTAAAAAAATCAACATTTTAAGCATTGCCCATCTATTTTATCACTAATAATTATTGCAAGTACAAGAAAATAGGACATTTGAATCTTTGAATTTTATATTTAAAATTTTTCACATGAGATATTGATAAATTATGCTTATGAGATATAACTCATAATATTTTAGCACAAAGCTATAGAAAAACGATTTAGAAAAAAGATCTACTTTATATATTTATAAAGACAATAAGTAGAGAAAACATGTACAAAATTAAGATAATTGTTAAGTAAAGTCTTGTCAAATACCAATTTGCCAGTTTGCCAATTTGCCAATTTCTCAATTATGTAGTTGGGTAATAGAAAAGATTGTTCTTGAATTACCTAGACATTTGTGCCAAAATTTCCAAGATTAACAGTATTATGTCTATAGCAATAGGAATAATTTTTTTTATCCTATTTAACATTTTACATAGGGAGTTACTCATGTATTCATCTGTAATGTACCTGTAAACACACGTCAGTAAGGCAGAATGGACAAAATTCAGCTAGATCTAGGCTGGAACTATGGAAAAAGAATTATTTCTCTGCTTCCTCACCCTACTGAGATAAGAGAGATCTCAATTTCAATGACATTTTATCACATGTTTCTCAAGCGCTTGGAACAGTTAGATATTGTTTGATCTAATACCAAATTTATGTATCCTTTCTTCTACACCAGCTGGTTGCTCAAGTTCAAATACAACTCATCTCTTATTTAATATGAAATTTTAAAAAGGAAAGATTATTTCTGTATTTTTTCTTTCCATTGACTTATTACAAACAAGACAGAGCAATGATGCATACAATCATGACTGAGAAAACATCTCCAAAAAGGAATGTTTTCTAAAAACCAGAAATTCTCGGGGCGCCTGGGTGGCGCAGTCGGTTGAGCCTCCGACTTCAGCCAGGTCACGATCTCGTGGTCCATGAGTTCGAGCCCCGCGTCAGGCTCTGGGCTGATGGCTCAAAGCCTGGAGCCTGTTTCCGATTCTGTGTCTCCCTCTCTCTCTGCCCCTCCCCCATTCATGCTCTGTCTCTCTCTGTCCCAAAAATAAATAAACGTTGAAAAAAAAATTAAAAATAAAATAAAATAAAATAAAAACCAGAAATTCTCTACAGGAATAAAAACATACTGAGTTGTTCTTGCTGAACATAAATTGGAAAAAGACAAATGATAAGATAGTATTGTAAAACTGTTGATATCACTTTTTAACTTCCTAATTTTGCTCCCTGTTTTATTTGACTTGAAAGGTCAAGACTATATTAGTCTTGAATCACTAAATTAATATGGATTGAGTAGAAAGAAAATCACCCTCACATATTTATCAGCTTTGAAAAAAAGAGCTGAGTAAAAATTATATAAAGTTTCAGGCTTACAATAACATAATTTAAATAAGATTAGTGTATGTGAGTATCACACAAAAACGATTTGCCGAATTTTGACTCACAAAAAAATAAATACCTAATACCCAGGTTGTGACTGACATCTATTCTTTGAAGGAAAGTTCAAGTATTGCCTATAACAGAAGTTATAATATTTAAGTCTATTATGTAAATTTGGGGATATGGCATTCATGAGCAGCTTAAAATAATTAGATTTGGGGTCCTCAACCACTATATCAGGTCAATACTGGTATTTACTCTTGAGAGCAGAAAGCAAAAACAATCTGCCTGTAGAACTGTTTGCCTAAAGAAAAAAAAATCTGATTGAAAGGGGAGGTTCTAAATCAGTTGTTACTCAAAACTAGATAAAGTGAACAAAACAAGTGTATTATTTATTTCTGTGATGAACCATATAGTATAGTAGTGATCTTGAGCAGGCTCATACCTGTATCTGCAGTCTGATTAATTTTCAGGAACGTTTCAAGCTGATTGTCAAACACAGCTATTATTGAAAATTAAATTATATAAATTTACAATTCAGTAAATTTTGCCTGTGTTAAATACTCAAATCTCATCACCTCCTAGTTATTTTAGTATATCTTACATTATCTTTGCTATTATTTATCTCCCTCAGTTCTACATGGAAAAAAATATTAAAGTGTGCCAGTGCACACCCCTTCCCAGTATTATGTTCTTTGACATAAAGTCAGTAGCCAAAGTCAGCCAACGCAAGAATATACCACAGTAATGGCAAACATTACAAATCAAGTCTTCCTAGAGCAGAGTAAACAAAGTATATTATGTCTGCATCTGTAACATTGTGAATAGCACAAAATATTAGGAAATAGTCTTCTAGAATTTAAAAACTGTTATTCAAATCAGCAAAGAAGTTGGTTATGTCACTGGCAAGTGAATGAACTTCCCATATGTGTTTGTAGTTTCATTTTGTCTTATTCTTAACACAAATAAAAATATCAACCAACAGTAATGTTGAAATACAATCATCTATCCGTTGCAACTACAGATTCTCTGTAGATATATAAATTTGGCAAAAGCAAAACAAAGCATTATGTGAGAATCAATTGGCTCTATGAAACCTACAGTAAAGATACAGTAAAAACACTTCACTATTTGTAAACTGTGTGCTACACACCCTTTATGTTGTTTGTAAATTTTATAATATGTTTCTAAATGTTCACTGTTTTATTTTGTTTTAGGGAAACCGGTTGCTAACTTTTACCAGCACCCCCGAGATTTTGATGTTGTGTCATTGTCTTGGCCTACATAGGTGGGTGAATAGGGTTGCTTTTTGTTTGTTTGTTTGTTTTTTGGGTTTTTTTGTTTTGTTTTGTTTTTAAGTGTTCTGAACCTGTATGGAGCAGCTGAATCTGCTCCAAATGAGCTGCGAGCATCTGGCCCTTCCCTAAATGCTATAGAAGTTCCTGGTTGTTTGCCAGTTAGAAGAAGGAATCTTTTCTGCCACAACTGTGCCCACATTTGGTTGTGTAGAAAAATTTATTATAAACTGAGGTGAACAAATGGCAGATTAGGTAATTGCTCTAATTAAATCACTTATGCCAGTAGAAGGGATTAAGAAATTTCAATGGCTATTGCCGAATTTTGTTTAGAAAACAGTGTAGTCATATTCTTCCATCTTTCTGCTCTGCCATTCTCCTTATTTTGGTTTTTATATTTAAAATGGTTGAAACAGCTCCAAAAATCATATTCTCACAGTGAAACATGAAAACTCTTTCCTTAATTTAGGCAAGAAAATTTTGTAGGAAATGACACTTTCTCTCATTTTGCATTGTATCACACTCCTAACTCAACTACGGACAAGAGAATTAAATTATCTTGACTGATTCCCTCTCTGTCTCATACTCCTCCAAAACACAAAGCATACTGGCACCTCAAAAAAACTGAAATTAAAATAATAAAGTAACTACAAAGATAGAAGACCCAACTTTGGCCTCAGAGAACTCAATCTTTTTTAATTTTTATTTATTTATTTTTTTAAACAGGTAAATGAGCAACAATTCATTGTGATCAGAACTCTAATAGATATTGTCTCAGCTAGGTCATCTCAACATTGACTGTGAATTAAAACGGAAATGAAATCTGAGACATACACAAACATAAGTTAAAAAAAAAACAACTATATTAGTATATACATTCTGATGAATGAGCCCAAACATATGAGAATTTTATGGTTCAAATCCCTACTTCTTCCTATAACTTCATGTGTAACACTGAACAGTTTCTTTAAATGCTTGGGAACTCAGTTTCCTCCTCTCTAAAGAGTGGATATACATAGGTGTACCTGGGTGGCTCAGTAGTGGTTAAGCAGCCAACTTCCACTCAGGTCATGATCTCACAGTTCCTGAGTTGAAGCCTTGCATCAGGCTCTCTCCTGTCATCCAGAAGCCTGCTTTGGATCTTCTGTCTCCCTCTGTCTACCCCTCCACTGCTCTTGCTCCTTCTCTCTCTCTCTCTGTCTCTCTCTCTCTGTCTCTCTCAAATATAAATAAACATTAAAAAAAAAGGAGGTGGGAGAAGAGTGAATGCACATATTAAATCTAATTTAAAAAGAGAAAAAAAAAAGAAGTAACATACATGAAGTGATACCTTGTGGGACCACAATGAATGATCACTGTCTTCATAATAATAGGGGTTTTTTTGCCCCCCCCCCCCCACCAAGGAGAAATTTACGTAATTGTTAGAGCAGAGGAACATTGAAAGTGCAGGAATATTTTCAACTAAATTAGAACAATTTCCTTAGAGTGACCTGAAATTAGGGCTCTCAGAGAGTGAAAAGTGCGTATGGAAAATAAAAAGCAAGAATGGAGAGACAATTTGTCAGAGAATGCTCCACTTTGGCATCAATATACTTTCACCTGGCTAAGATTTCCATTGTTCAATCAACAAATAAGAATTGTGCGAGATGGTTGTCAGAATATTTACTGTATTTTCTAGTCATCAAGACTCCAGAGAGGTCCTGGCTCTGGAGGAAAAGAAAGAAAAGGTCCTAATTGTAAGATGATTGAATAAAAGAAAGAGGAACGAGTGAATTACTTGGCAGTGGCACACTCTCTGCCCCCTCCCAGCTACAAGCCAAATGACAGGATCAGCTCTTTAAGACATGAGCCAGAAAGTGAATTTCTTCTTTCCTTTTCCTTTGTTTCTTTCTTCATTCATCTCCATCTTAATCGCAGGCATCATGCAGCATTGTACTAGGTGCCGGGAATGCAAATGATTTTAACCATGAACTTGGCTGTCATTAAGTTACTATCTGAAATAAAGAAACATATAACCCAATACAACATATTGAATATCTCAAGAGATGCATGTGCAGCATGGTATGGGAAGCCATTGAAGCCAACTATAATTTTAAAAAAGATATTAGGTGACTGTTTATAATAAATACAATCATAGAAATGTATCATCTGTCTGTATGCTTAATTTTTGAAGAAGCAACTATATCTCTTTGAATATGTTATGTCTGCTTCAATAAAATGACTGAGCCGTAAATTTAAAAAAAAAATCACAACTTTCATTTCTTCTAGGGATTTAGTATCAAGTACCACTGCTTAAATCATTCAAATCACATAGTTGTCTATCAAAACTTAGTGATTCCCTAGGGATCAAGAACTCACAACAAACTAACAACCCTTGGCAACTTATGTCAGAATTTGATCTATCACACTGGAAATCACATTTTTCTTATGTCTTTCCTGCCTTAACAATAAACACAGTCCATTTCTGCCTTCAGTCCAAACCTGGGAAGATGAAGAACAGGTGAGCAAGAGAATGTTACCTTATAAAATAGCTTTTTTGTATTTAAACTGAGTTATTATTAATTTACCCTTCTGATTCATCTTTCTAGAACAAATGCCAACTTTATTTGTATTATTAGCTTAAAAACATTTTCCCACCCATTCAATCATGTTAAATGGTCTCTAGCCTTCTCATTTCCTGAAATATATTATTTTAAACCGGATACAATAGTTAAATAAAATTCTCTTTCAAAGATCTGTGGAAAATGGTTTTTATAGGGGGAAGCAGAATTATCTTTTTTCTGAAATTATTAAAAATATATACAAATTTGGATGTTAAAATAACATTGATTTTTTTTAAATCTAACATAGAAAGACATTTACAAAGGTATTCCTTTACTGTAATTCAAAGAATATATGAGAGGTTGTGTATTTCCAAGAGACAGTCTATGTTAAATCATTATTACGTGCCTTATCAAGCACTAGTTTTCTAGAAAAGTATAATTCTTAAATTAAAAAAAAAACTTTTAAATGATTGGTAATATCAACTTACAACTTCTTTGTCAGCTGCTTTTGAAGTGCTGATACACTTCATTTGTCTTGGCCTACTCCCCTCCCATAACTTAACTTTTTGTTCTGAGCTCTGACTGATTATTAGTCTATCTCTAGTGAGTGTAATTTTCTGTGATAGACTTATTGGCTAAGAGTAGCAAACCTTTGAAAGTTTCTAAAGAAGCTGGAACGTTTTGGTATGCAACATTTATTCATCTATGTATACACAACTATTACGCACAAAAATGAGGGACAGCTGACACACAAGAACATAAAAGTAAAATTAAAGAATTAAAACCAAAAAGAAAATTATCAGAAGGAAAAGTCAAGACTTAACAACAAAAATTCTCATATATAAGGCATAATAGGTATAAAAAAACAACTAGACTTTATTTTTGTGTTTAAGGTCCTTGATAATCAAAGTGAAAGGAGAAAAATATGTTCACTTCCATAGCTGCATATCTCCGAAAGGTTTGTTCTTGTTGTCGCTAATAGGACTGAATTGTAAAGAAAATGCCTTACATAATATTTGAAGTCCACAATCTGAACTGGTCACGTGGAATAAAACCTTAAACTATTCAGAAAGCAAATAGAGAGACAAAATCTCACAGGATGCCAACTTTTGTTAACATTAAAGCACTGCTCAGTGAATACGTGCTGTGGATACAAGAATGGGGCTTTCCTATATAGGGCTGGTCATCTTGAAATAACAAGAATAAACACAACCAATACTTGAAATGCTTGAACCTATTGATAACTACAGTTTTATGAAATGTTCTCTTGTTTCTGATAATCTCATCCGTTTTCTTTTTGATATTTTTGCAAATGGAAAAATAAATGTTCAAAAATCTTTTAGGCTTATAGCAAGAGAATGTGGCTTATCTCAGATTTTTTTGTGGGCAAACTACAGGAAACTGCTGGACACCTGCATAACTAAAGATATTTTTTATTTGGTATGAGATGAGAGATCAAGAGATAAAGCCCTTTTGTCACTTTCAACTTAAACTAGCTGTCAGTAAAAGTGTTTCCACATTAAGGAAGAGATAACACAGGTAGCCCTTATCATATTTTATAACACATAAAACTAATGAAAACAGATGTCTCTTCATTTGTTTCTAGAAAGTAAGTGACTCAATCAGAATGCCTGAAAAGTGAAACACTAAAAATCCACGTCATGAGCAGAAAGTGAGCAGCCATCCTTTTAACCACCGATCCAGGATGACTTTGGTACCACTAGTTAGAATTCTGTACAAGAAAACTGCTAATGTGATATTCTAGAAGGGAGTCCACTGACTCTCCTTTATGCCAACCAAACCTGAAATATTTCTTTGTGAAATTGTCTGCAGTGTAGCCCAGGCATCATTGACAATAAATGCAGAGATTGTTTAATGCCAAAATAGCTTCACATACTAACACACACACCTTTAATATTGTTATCATTTCCCTCCTACCACGTCCAAGAAACACAGAAAATTTAGCATAATTCCACGTATTCAAAATAGAAAAGCTTGTTATATTCTTTGTCTCGGACCCACATGTTACAATGCAAATTTTAAAGACAATAAAATACTGTATTCCTGATTTATCTGATCACTTTTAGTGCTAGAGACTAGATTTCCTGCCCACATTTTAATATTTAAAATTACCTAAGATTATCCAGAATAGCCAACACAATATTGAAAGAGAAGAACAAAGTTGGAGTTATGGCACTATCTGTCTTCAAGACTTACTATAAGGCTGCAGAATCCAGATGAGTGGTATTGACAAAAGAATAGCCAAATCAATGCAACAGAATAGAGAGCCCAGAAATAGACTTTTTATAAATACCATCAATTGATCTTTGACAAAAAAGCAAAAGCAACACAATGAAGAAAAAATAGTCTTTTCAACAAATAATGTGTGGGAAAACTGGATAGCCAATGCAAAAAAAAAAAAAAAAAAAAAAAAAAAGGAATGAAGAGACAAATCTTATACTCTTCACAAAAATTAACTCAGAATGGACCACAGACCTAAATGTAAAACACAAGATTACATAAGAGGCAACCCAGATGACCTTGGGTTTGGTGATGACTTTTTAGACCCAACATCAAAGGTATAATCACCTAAAGAAAGAATTAAGCTGCACTTCATTAAAATTTAAAATTTCTGCTTTGCAAAAGACAATGTTGACAAAATAAAAAGGCAGGAAACAGACTGGGAGGTCATATTTTCAAATGACATATCTGATAAAAGACTGTTACCCAAAATATACAAGGAACCCTTAAAACTCAACAGTACAAAAAGCAGCCTGCTTAAAAAAGTGGGTCAAACACCCACTTTACAGACACCTCACCTAAGAAGATACTTAGATGGTTAAATAAGCGTATGAAAAGATGCTCCATATCATATGTCATCAGAGAAACAGAAATAAAAGTAACAATGAGATATCACTACACAACTATTAAAATAACCAAAATCCAAAACACTGACAATACCAAACGCTTAGAGGATATACAGCAATAGAAATGTTTGTTCATATTTGATGGGAATACAACATAGGACAGACACTTTGGAAGATAGCGTAGCAGTTTTCTTACAAAAATACTCTTACCATACAGTGTGGAAATAGTGCTCCTTGATATTTACCCAAAAGCATGCAAAACTTACGACTACACAAAAACTTGCATGTTTATATCAGCTTACTCATAATTGCCAAAACATGGAAGCAAACAAGTTGTCCTTCCATAGGGGAATGACTAAACAAACTATGATACATCCAGACCATGGAATATTATTCAGTGTTAAAAAGAAATAAGCTACCAAGCCATAAAAATACACGGAAGAAACCCAAACGCATATTAATAAATGAAAGAAAGCCAAGGAAAAGCTACATATTGTATAATTTCTGCTATATGACATTCTGGAAAAGAAAAGCTATGGAGATAGCAAAAAGATCAACGATTGTCAGGGGATAGCAGGGAGTTAGCGATGAGTAGGTGGAGCACAGAGGATTTTTATGATCCTATGTTGATGTATAGATGTCATTATACATTTGTCAAATCCCATAAAATATACAACACTGAATTCCTAACATAAAAACTGTGGGCTTCGAATGGTAGTAGTATGTCAATGTAGGTTCATCCGTTGTAACAAATGTAGCATTCTGGTAAGGGCTATTGATAATGGAGGAGGCTGTGCATGTGTGGGAGCAAGTGGTATAGAAGAAATATCAGCATCTTGCACTCAATTTTACTGTGAACCTAAAATTGCTCTAAAATGTAGTCTATTAAAAAAAAGACCTAATATTTACCCCCAAGAGAGCCAGGTTTGCTATGAGGCTCAAGTAACCATTGAGAAAATCTGCTAAAATTACATGATTGAAAATTTACATAAATAAGGTATATGACTAGATAAAGTTTAAAAAGGGAAATTTACATTTCTTACAAATATTATACATATTCTTATGGCAATGTTCTTGCTATGTAATGACATATTGAAATAACTTTAACAATAATATGCTAACAAGTTTGGGTATTTACTATTTATTTACCAAAAGTCAACTGAATATTTTATACATTATTTCATTTACATTTCATAATAATTTTTAAGACAGGTGTACTGTTTTCCCCAATGTACAATGCTCTTTCTTGTGGTGAAAGATATTTCACTTTACAATAACCCACTTAAAGTTCCCTTCTTTTTTTGTTTGTTTGTTTTTTACTTTTGTTTTTTGTTTTACAGATACAGAAAATGTTTGAGCCTTTTGTACAAATTCTCTAAATAGAATCTTCCATGTTAAAGTTGATTCAATATTTCTTCCTAAAAAATCTCCTAATTAAGTTTCCTTCAAGAGCCCTTTCTTAACTTCACTCAGAGTAAGCACCAAAGTGCTTATTATAACCTTTAATTCTACATGTCTGGTGCCTCATTAACTTTCAGATCTTTGAAGATCATGTTATTCAAATATGTTAGACAAACTCCTATCTCTGGGCATTCACATTTGCTGCTTCCTCTTCCAGGAATAATTTTGTCCAGGTATCAACATGGCTAGCTCTTTCACATCCTTAGGTTCTTTATTCAAAAATTGTCTTCTCAAGGAGTTCTTCCCTGGCTACCCTTTTCCTATCTAGAATCAACCTACCCAAATACCTAACTCCATTGTCTAAGATTTTTTGTTTTGGTTTGGTTTTTTTGTTTGTTTGTTTCTTAACCCTTAACATTTAGCATTGACTAAATCAATACATCTACTTGTTTACCTTGTTTATTCTTTAGCTCTTTCTCTAGAAATTCTAGAATACCTGGCATAAATTAGGAGTTTAAATATTTTTGAATAAATTGTGTCAACAGCAGCCAATATTCTGCTTGGGAATGAACAGCTAAAACAAGGAACAAGAAAATGATACTTGTTTTTTATCACCTTTTAATAGTATTCTAGAAGTTCTACATATGTGATAAAACAAAACAATGACATATAACAATTAGAAAAGAAGATAAAATCTGTTTTGTAGATGGTTCTGACCATCCTTGTGTATAACCTGCAAGTTTTGTAAAACTTATATGAATAGAATTGTAAAATATTAAAATTAATTAGGAATTTCAAGAAGCTTATTAATTATATAGATAAATATATAACATGTATATATGTAATTCATATCTTGTTTGTAGTCTAGAATAAAATAAAAAGTTGGACAGCCAATGTATCTTTTTCATAACTGCATCCAAGATACATAATATTTTGAGATGAAATTCGAAAGAAATCGTAGACTTCATACGAAGGAAGCTATGAAAATTTAGTGAGAAGCAAAAGAAAGCAGTTTGTAAACTAAAAAAGTCAATATTTTTAAGATATGCAAATTATTTAATATCACTTTTTGCCAAAATATGTTCCAGATCAATTAAGCTAAAAATAACTTACGAAGATATTATTTTTTTCCAGTATTAAAATGAGAGTAGCTGTTCTCAACATGAAAATAAAGGAAGAAACCATCAAGGCAAATATTGATACGTTTAAACTGTATTTAAAATTTTTTATTTAGAAACCATGTTAAGCAAAACAAAGACAAACAGAAAACTAGGAAAAATATTTATAACTTATGAGAAAGTCAAGGGTTGTTTATTCTTGCTATAGAAATGATACCTGGAATACAATAAGAAAAATATGTTTATCTCCCATGCCAAGGAAAATAGACATTTGCAGAAGAAATTAAAACGGCACAGTAACATAACAAAACTTTTGCCCTTGCTAGTAACAGAGAAATGTGAATGAAATACCCAGTGTTGTTGAGCTTATATAGCAAAGGGCACCTGTGCACTATTTGTGGGGATATTAAGCAAGACTACTTTGAGGAGACAGTCTGGGAAAGTGTTTCAAAACCATATATGCTTTTATAAGATTTGTCCCATAGATTCGCTTTGGAAATGTGTTTTAAGAAACTGATCACAGGAATACAAGAATATTTTTCTCTATCTTTACCTCGAGCTGTGAAAAAATGGGAACTATCTAAAACTTCATATAATTTACAATATAAGCTTATATTTTAAAAACTGCTGAAGTAGAAACTTCTCATGATGTCAAGTTAAGTGAAAAAGTAGACCTCCGCATTGTACTTCCTTATGATCTTAATGTTACATAATACGAATAAATATCAGATATGTTTTATGTAAGCATCACATGAAAACTAATTTTAAAAATTTGTTTTTAAGGTTTTATTTATTTTTGAGACAGAGAGAGACAGAGCATGAACAGGGGAGGGGCAGAGAGAGAGGGAGACACAGAATTGGAAGCAGGCTCCAGGCTCCGAGCCATCAGCCCAGAGCCCGACGCGGGGCTTGAACTCACTGACCGTGAGATTGTGACCCGAGCCGAAGTCAGACGCTTAACCGACTGAGCCACCCAGGCGCCCCATGAAAACTAATTTTAAATGCTTTGAAATACTTTTTCCTCCACTAGGCATAAAATTATTAATTTGTTTCTGAAATGGAAGCTTATGCATAAATTTTATATGAATTGGATTAGGGAAGGATGGGAATAAAGGTAACAACTAGGGTGTTAAGTGGAATGGTTAAGAGAAGCAATTCAGTTTTCAAACTACTAGGTTCAAATCCCAATCAGCTTCCCTTGAACTATGTGAACTTGGACGATCACTGGAAGTCTCTACCTCAGTTCTCTTAACCTATAAGTGGGGATATTAATAAAAGCAGCCGCAGTGAGTTGGAAGGACTGAAACAGTTAATACCTATAAAGCCCTTAAAACCATCAGGGGACATAGTAAGCACCATATAAGCATTAACTATTATCTTCACTGCTAGCACAACTCTACTGAACTGACAGAACCCTCAGGCAGTCATTTATTCCAATCCCCTGTGTCTAGTCTCCATCTTGTGCTTTGAATATTTTTACACCAAGGGGTGAAGATGTGTTATGAACACTATACCACATTAGTAAATGGCAGTATAAGTAAATTCAGATCAAACTGGCAACTCAGTTTTAAATGTTCTGCAAAACCCGAATATTTCTCAAAGGAAGAATTCTTTCAACAGATGTCTGAATACAATGAAAGTTGGATGGGGGACTACCATTTATAAGATTTCATATGTGGTTTGATAGCCATGAGCTCGCTGATAAAATCAGGATTGTAGAAAGGTACGGTTCATTTAGAAATATACACATACTACAAACAGCATAACCTCCACCTCCTGTGTGGTTCACTTGCCTGCTGAGGTTTCTCTGTGAATCAAACACAAAGCCTGTGGATTGGAAATGACTGATCCAGTGTACATTTTCCCCTTTGTTGGTGTCCCGGTTCTTCTGGATGCATAATTCCAAACTGAACTATGGGTACGAAAAATTCCAGGTGAAATTTGTAAGCAATGAGACAAGGTAATTTACTGAGCTATTAATTTGTGTTCTGTTCTCACTGTGTTTTTTCCATTCCCCCATTCCCGGAAGGTATCCAGATCTTTTTGCCCCTTTATCTCAGAAGAGGTTTGCGGTTGCAGGGCTCAAAGCATTAATTGACTACAGATCTCCTCAATTTTTGTGTTTTGAAAACTAGATTTCAAGGATCAGAGAACAATCATAGGGTAAAGAAGCAGCAGCAGCTTTTTGACAGGGATAGAGACAAGCAAAAATGAGATGGAAAATGCTGGGAGTCCTTACAACAGGGTGATGAAGGTTATCGGATTCTGAGAAGAGTGGGATCCCATTTCCTGTCCCTGGCAGCACTCCATTAGGTGGCAGGATTTCACCTGTAGGCTGCATTTGGGAAGCCTTCCATATGAAATTATGGACTCAAAAAATATTCCCATGTCCACGTTTGGGATAAAGGCACCAGGGATGATTAACCTGCAAGCCTCCATGAGGAGTGTATCGGCAACTATATGTATACACTTAAGTCTAGAGGGCTGCATTCAGTTTGCCAGGTTTCTGCACAACACCAAGAAGGATGGTTGCCCCTAATAATGAAATGATTGAAATTTTATAGTTTTCAAGCTCCAAGTCTGATCTAATTCTATGTATATGTGTGTTTATGACGTTTCTTTTCCTTCTGAATTTATAGACGATGATCCATGGCTGATAACATGTAATATAAATATCAATATGGTTAATATAAGCAGAAGAAAGTATATTATTAACACATCCAAACGTTCCAAACTTGTACATCCGTGATTCCCAAGTTGTTGCAAGATTGAATGAGAGCTTATGTTGTATCTCCGGATCAAATGCAGTATAAGAATAATAATAAAAATATGATGGTGTTCTATTTTCCACTTTAAAGAAAATGATAGGTTTCTTTTCAAAGTCACAAGTTAAATTGCCACACTGTGATTTTTTTTTAAAGGAGCAGAGTCGAAGCGAAATCATTCACTGCTTGCCTATTTTATGAACTATCTAGTGAAAGGAGTCATAAACTGGAATTTAGCATCTCTTTATTATCTATTGAGCAAGTTAAGCCCATTCTTTAGAAAAGACTGTGTGATAGCATTGTATAATAAGTATCAAATCATTATGATTTCCTTTGCTATTCATTCAAAGGATGCTAATCATAATTAATGTGCATGTAATGTGTAATTTCATAGGAGTAAGGCCATACATTAGCATTAATTATAAGACTTCCAGCTCCTTCATCTATTAAAATACTTAGCAATTTCCTTCAAGCCTTAGCTTTCAAAGAGCCACTTGGTTAATTTCACGCTTTCAAGGTGAATCTCGGGTATGCTGGATCTTTCAATCAGCAAGAGATAAAAGGAAATGTAAATTGTTTTTCCTAATCTCTGTGCTATCCCTGCATCTTATTTGAGACATGTTGCATAGCTTTCCTAGTCTGGTACAACCTATAACTGACAGAGGAAGGGAAATTTTTAACTTGGAAAGTGCCCACTTAATGACTGGAAAGAAGTGACGAAAAGACACTTGGTCTTCATGAAGCAACTTCTCCTTACTGAAAGCATCTCTACAGGAAAACATGTCATTTGAAATCCTGATTTTTGAGTTATATTCCAAAGTTGTCTATCTTGGTATCTAAAAGTGACTGCTCTACTGTAGGGTGACAACTATGAATATTACTGGAAATTATTGTCTCCTTAGTGAGAGATTTAAGACCAAGTGCAAATACGTAACTTTACCTAAAGCAATCCTATCACCTTTTATTTTTGAAACAAGCCATATCACAGTTCATAGTGATTCAGATGCTTAAGTCAGATTATTTTCTACACTTGACAGTGCAAGAACTATGGTTCAGACAGGCTTCTCGTGTCCAAAGGCATGATCCGCTGCGTCAGTAAACCAGGAGCACTGTCACAGCATATTACGACGTCTGTGATATGTCTTACTGACAACATTACAGTCTTTTGATTTACATGGACTGGACTTGAAATAAATGAGTGGAATATTCTCCAAGGCATATAATCAATTGCATCTGTTGCAATCCTGGTATTTCCTTTGCCCTGTTTATACCATTACTGCCTCTACTGAAGCAGTATTATCGTTAAGTGTTTCCATGAATGTATCCTGGCACCAGCCCTTAGCACCACTGGTACACTACAAACCCTTCCAGCCTCAAAGGACCACAGCAGTATTAGCATTGCTCCAATACTGTATTGATTGTGATAAATGTTACGAGAGAAAAGAATATACATTTCTTATTACATTTCTTTGTATTTCTGTGTTTGATGAAATAACAGCAAACTCTGGTGGAGACAAAAACATCTGTTAACAATGGTGAGGTAATCTTGCTGTACTGCAAAATAATGTAAAAATAAATTACTGGGTGTTTCTGAACAACATTTTCTGAAGTCTATAAAAATTGGAAGCATTTGACTTTGTTGTAGTAAGATTAGGAAATATCAGACAGGAAAATGTGCTTTGCATTTAAAACAACATATGGTGGATTCAGACGATATTTGTGCAACAAGATGTATTCCTAGAAAATGACTCTATCTATGTATATATATAGTTTAATCAGTTTACCTCACTGGTAGGCTCTACTGATTTACATCCCCGATATATAGTTTTGGTATCCAAATGGATGGAAAAGTTTAAGCTGAAAACAAGAGGGGTTAATGTCAGTTGGAAAAAAAAAGATGAAAGAAAAGCTATTATTCTGTCAAAGTAAACAATAGAAATGAAGTCTATAAACTTTTTGAGCTTCCATGGATATTTGCTTTAATTTAAAAATAGCATCATATATCTTATTATATGTTTTAGTATATACAATGGTTCATAAAGAAAGACATGGTTTCACAAAGAAAAAGTCTTTCCTAATTAAATGAGTCATTATTCAAACCTATAAAAGATTTTCCTAGTAAAAATGAGAAAAAAAAGAAAAAATAGTAATGAAATGATTCCATTCTGTTCGATCTAAAAATCCTTTTTATTAAACTTTATATAGAAATAACATTTTGCTCTTCATGTCGGAAAATATATTAAGGTTTTATTACTCTACAGGTTTTAATATATGTTCAGTAGCTTATGTTGAATATGCCATTGCAAATGCTTCCTAAGAAGTTAACAAAGTTGTAGTGATAATATTTGTAAAAAGAAAACTTTAATTCTAAACTAATGTTAAATGTTTTCCCTTAGTTTGAATATCATAAATACAATGAAGTATCTTCTTTAAATTTCTGCTAACATTTAAGATTTAAAATCCTCTAAGTTAATTTATCTAACATTGACATCTTGTGTTTAAAACATTTAAAAGTGAAACTAACCATCACTGAAATACTCAAATATTTAAAATTTAAAATATTATTTAATACAAGTGAATGTTATTTAAAATATAAACTTTAGATATTTTCACTTATTTTGTGTTCTCATTTGTTAATCACAAATGCAACCAAATACAAGTAAAATAGAAGTATAAAAATGTGATATTTATTAGTGGCAACCTAATATTCATTAAAATAAAAATAAATTTAAATATGCATAATACAAACACACACACACACACACACACACACACACACACACACATATATATATATATATATATATATATATATAAAATGTATTGGTGATCATTCATACTAAGGGAACATCGTTGATTTATTTATGGCATCAGTTCCATCACTGTCACATGACTTCATCATTATGACAGGGCTGAAACTATTCTAGGAAGTTTTGTCATTAGTCAGCTTCACATTTTACCCAAAGGCACAGCAGGGTCATGTAGGACAGAAATTGGGTAAAGAAGCATCGAGGCGTACTATAGCAGTCTTATTAACTGACTAGCATGCTTTAGTCAAAGTTGCACAAAACTTCCCAGCAGGCTTTCACATCCCTCAGAGTAAATGTTGAAAACCTTACAGTGACCTACAATATCCTACATGATCTGACCCCATTAGTTCTCTGACCTTGTACCTTGTACCTTGGCCTTACACTCCCTACTCCAGTCCTACTGCAGTCCTAGAAGTTCTAAGTAGTTGCCAAGTATGCTCCAACCTTAGGACTTTGCACTGGTTCTTTCCTCTGCCTAGAACATTCTTGCCACATACACACTGTGGGTTGAAACCTCCCTTCCTTCACTTCCCGTCTTTGTTGAAGAGATTTTCTCAATGAGACCATCCCTTCCACTAACATCTCACCTAACTACCTCTGATCACACCCTACCCTCCTTTTCTGTTTATTTCTCTGTAATAGACTGTGTACCTTCTAATGAACTGAATAATATCCTTAGTTTTTAATTTATTGCACATTTCCCTGCCAGAATGTAAACCTTTAAGAATGGAGATTTGGGGTAGGGGGGATGTGTGTTTTACTCTCTTATATCTCCAGCACATTTGGCACAGAGAAGACAGTAGTATGTTGAATTAAGAACACTGTAAAATAAAAAATCAAGTTTGAGAATCAAAAAGCATTTTATTTTCTTGCTGATAAAGATAGCACAGGGTTCTTGTAGCACAGCAAACCTCTTCTGAAGATGCAGTATATGATTATTTTTTTATTATTGTTTCCAAGATGGCCAAACCTTGAGACCAAGTTACTTTTTTTTTTTTAATTTTTTTTTCAACGTTTATTTATTTTTGGGACAGAGAGAGACAGAGCATGAACGGGGGAGGGGCAGAGAGAGAGGGAGACACAGAATCGGAAATAGGCTCCAGGCTCTGAGCCATCAGCCCAGAGCCCGACGCAGGGCTCGAACTCACGGACCGTGAGATCGTGACCTGGCTGAAGTCGGACGCTTAACCAACTGCGCCACTCAGGCGCCCCAAGAGACCAAGTTACTTTTATTTTAAATGATGAAAATACTGTACAACTAAGGCTAGACTGTGAAATTCTATGAATCTAGGTTCTACCCTTTATTCTATCACTGTCAGAAACTAAATTATACCTGAGGATCCTTCTAGCTGCTAAAGAATACTTTACCAAAATATTGTTATCTTAAAAACACTATATCCAGCCAGGGATTTTGTAATACACAAAGAAGTTACAGTCCAACAGATAACCTACATCCATGAATTCTTCCATTCAAGGCTACTGGGCTATTTAGACTTAAGAATCATTAAAATAAATTGCAGGTCAAAAGCCCAGAGTGTGTTATAGCATATCATGCCAATTTAAAAAAAAAAGGGGGGGGGATGTCCATTATATCTTAAAAACTGATTCTAAGAATAGAAAAAAAGTAGGTTCTGTAAATACAATCTTCAAACTTAAAATACCTAAAAATATCTGCCCTGATTCCTTCCTTTGATAAATACCCAGCACGCAAGAGACAATAAAGAAGCATCCAAGGAATAAAATGAGAGATTAAAGCTAACTACACAATTTGCCTTCATTCATATTAAGGGGCAGAAACAGGAGTAGACCCAGACCTCTTGATTTTCATTCATAGCAAGCTAGCTCAATAATTTAAAGAAAACGTGCAGAAAGTTGAAAAGAAAATTGTAAGAATTAGTCAATTCTGAAATACAATCCTATGTAAAAAGGACAATTTTGGGACACCTGGGTGGCTCAGTCGTTTAAGTGTCTGATTCTTGATCTCGATTCAGGTCATGATCTCTCTGTCCCTCCCCAACTCGTGTCCATGCACGTATTCTCTCTCTCTTTCAAGGTAAATAAATAAGCTTTAATAAACACATACATAAATAAAATAAAAGGACAATTTTGACAAAGAAAAAATAGACTAGAATAGTATTTTCAAAGTTACCTGATCATAAGAAGGGCAGAACTTTATTTTATTTTTTATTTTTTTTAATATGAAATTTATTGTCAAATTGGTTTCCATACAACACCCAGTGCTCATCCCAAAAGGTGAGAAGGGCAGAACTTTAAAAACACATGAATGAAAGAAAGATTCCCAAGAGTCCCATCATGGATCAAGCAAATCAGAACCTGAAGGAGAGCTACTAGAAATCTATATATATTTTTAAAGTTTGTTTATTTATTTTGAGAGAGAGAGAGAGAGTGGCGGGGGAGGAAGGGGCAAAGAGCAAGGGAGAGAGAGAACCCCAAGCAGGCTCCATGCTGTCAGCTCAGAGCCTAACATGGGGCTTGAACTCACAAACAGTGACATCAAGACTTGAGCAAAAAACCAAGAGTCAGATGTTTAACCGACTGAATCACCCAGGTGCCCCTGGATATCGACATTTTTAACATACATCCTACATACATCCTAGATGTAGGATAAACCAGTTTGGGAAACAATGGATAATGGTCAGGTAGTTCCATTTCTTTTTGCCCCACAATCAATGTTGATAAAATTAAAAGATTGCTTTCGCTATCAGATCTGTTATGAAAAGTGAAGAACCAAAAATTGCAAGGTTTACTACAGGATGAATTGTCACCAACCAGTTCTGAGACAAATACCTTCTCATTAACACTTTCATATTTTATACTCAAGCCACAGAAGATACATCTTTGTTTCTCCCTACTTGTTCCCTCCCTTTTTTTTCTGAGTTTCTTGGTTCAAAAAAGTCCTCAGAATATATAAATAGAAGCAAAGTTTAAACTCAGAAAAATCTGGGCTATCTGTAGTTAAGCTTGAGAGTATTGGGAATTTGCATTAATTTGCCAAAATTCAAATATAATGTTTACTTTCTCAAACATAGGTTATTTCTCTTCAACAGATGCTCATTCTCAGAGCTATGTTGACTTTAAATGTTTATTTTTAGAGAGAGAGAGAGCATGTAAGAGTGTGGGGAGGGGCAGAGAGAGAGGGAGAGAGAGAATCCCAGGCAGGTTCTGCACTGTCAGTACAGGGCCCCATGTGGGACTTGAACCCATGAACTGTGGATTATGACCTGAGCCGAAATCAAGAGTTGGCTGCTTAACCAACTGAGCCACCCAAGCATCCCAGAGCTATGCTAATTTTAGATTCAAGTTTTAAGTTTGTGAAATTTGTCCACCTTGTTTAGAGGAAAAATGAAAAAGAACTATTAAAAAATGAATTGCTTCTAAGCATAGTTAAAAAAAAGTATTGTCCTATAAACCATTCCTCATAATGATTAAATGTTTTTATTTTAAACCATATTTCAAAAGCACTATTGGTTTGTCAAATTGTCATACTTGATCTTTAATTTCACTTCTATCTCCTACTGACAAAAACTCCAGGAAAAAAAAAATAATAAAAAGTTTCAGGTAAAATTTTACAAAGTATTCATAATCATCACCATTCAACACATAAGGTGAGAAGTTAGACTGAATTTTCCCTGATATCAAGATGATCACAATATAGAACGTAACGTATTCAGAAGAAGAAAAAAGGACTAAGAAAAATAGTAATTTCTTAAAGAAGAGGGGAGTTTTGAAAATTTCCTAAAAGCATCCCAAGATAGGCCTTTAGATAAATGTTCACAAACCTTAGAAAGTCCTATAAAACCAGTAGTCCTTTTTAAATGTGCAGATTCCAGGGTCTGAACTTCACAGATCCTGATTAGATAGGTCTGTCGTGTAGCTCAGGAAACTTCATTCTAACAAATACCTTAGGTAATATTTGGATCACACTATTGACACTATAAATTAGGATCTTTAACTCAGTCTCCCTTTAGAACATTACACAGTACTTAAGAATATAGTTGTGTACCTGGGTAGGTACCTATTCCCTACTAGATACCTCAGTGTCACACTCTTTCCTGCCTGAGTTCAGCCCCAAGGATAAATGGAAAATATGACTACTTGTGTTCCATTCTTGGTCCTAATACTAACAAAATAACATCTGGCCTGGGCAGACACCTTCTCTCACTAGATCAGAAAAGGCAATTTCAAATAAAGATCTTCAGAGTAATGTTTTCTTTGGATCATCCAATTCTGCCTCCCAATAAAACCAGAAATCTTATCTCTTAAAGTGTTCATTTCTCTATCAGATGGGCTGTTTGTTAAAAATACTGGACCAAGTGAAAACCATGTGTGCCTCCCCAGTTTAATTTTTTCATTTACAAAGATGTTACCAGAAAGAATCCGTTATGAGTAGTAACCAAATATGGAGCTACTGAAAGAAAAGTTTTATGAGAATGGTCACTCCAATCTGCTCCACTGGAAGGTAAACTCATTTCTTCAGTCTACCCTTTTATCTAAACTTACATAACCAGTTAGAACCATTTGTTTTCACTCAATAAACCCTAGCATTTAAGATAGGTGTTTTACAAACATCAAGGGAGTTAGAAACAAACACCCCCTCTTAACACTCCTTTCCTTTTCACAGCCACGCTTCTCAGAAGAGGTCAAGCTTTGCCAAAACCCAGGAGATCCATAATGATTTTTCTTTGCCCTCAGATTATGCTAGATAAAAACGGAAGCTGATAGTAAGAATTAAGGATTTCATCAGGCAGGATAAATACATCTCCACCATTCCTGTTATGATGTAGACAATGTAAAGATTCAGTGTTTGGAAGGAGGGTGCTATTGAAACTCAATTTGTCCTTTAAAATTTGTGAATACTTGACATTAACGTAAAAAAATGTAAAAGTGACCATTGAAGACTAAAATGGCACTTATTTTTAAACATTCACAAATAAATTTAAGAATACGAAAACTTCTGTGTTAAAATCTCTAGTTTTCAATTAAACACACAAAAAAAGGGGTTATAGGAAGATATAGGATATTTTAATGGCCAGGGGATTATTTTCCATAAATGGGCATGGTAAAGAGACAGATTCCAGTTTTAACTTTTCACCAGCTAACTGCATGAACTGGGATCTCATTTATTTTCTGTAGACCTTACGTTAATGGGAGTCTATTACCATCAGCAGTCTCTAAATTCCTTAACACATTGAAGATTCTCTCATTCCCTTCAGAGAAGGGCTTTTACCACCAGTTTCACTGAGCAGTTTATAAAAAGAAATGCCCATTCTGGTAAGCAGGCAAATAAAATAAAAGAACTTATAAGAGGCTACTTAGAATCACTTCAGGGTCTTATTTCCTAAGCCAAGTGACTGGGCATATGTTATGTTGATTTAATTCTGACAAAAATATACTCCTCAGTATCTAAGGGGAAAGAACATTTTAGCTGATTAAAAAGAATTCAGGGAGCTTTAGGACTTCAAACAGTTCTCACAAATCATTTTACTGATTTTAAGTGATTGATTCTAGCATGTGGATTAGATTTGTATAAGAGTATAAACAGGTCAAATACTAAGCTAGGAAAGCCTTGAGAAAAAATAATTTAGATTTTTGCTTGCCTTCAGTTGTTCATAACTGAATTATCTTCAAATGTGGAAAGGTTTTCCTGTTCCTTGTATATATCATAAAACTTATCAAAATACCATATTTTTCTACCCTTCTTCACTCATTGTCATTAAAAGATTTAGCTGAAAAATGCCGCCTTTTCCATGAAAATCAAGAAGCATCATAAATAATTTCATGACTATTTTCAATAAGATTTATATAACATTTTCAATAACATTCACTCATTCAATAACATTCTAATGGGCAGACACAACTGGAGTGTGTCCAGGCACCCTCCAATTTACAGATGAAAAGGCAGCACATTGAGGTAAAGCAACTTATCCAAAAATCAAACAAATATTTAGTGACCAAACAAGGTTAAATTGTATGTCTACTTACACCTAGAGCTCTGCTCTTTTTACTGATTTGTTTTAAATTATTCAAGGTTTTCTAGGTTTTATAAATTGTTCAAGGAAAAACAGCTCCCTTTTAAAAGTATGGAAAATACTGTATACATAATTCTCCTCTCAGAAATTCACTAAACACGTTAGCAAAACAAAAACTTCACTTACTTGATTTTGTTCAGTGCAATGTCCTCACCCTTCCTCCATTACACACTTTCACTGTATACTTTTCATATCTTGCTATTTAATACATTATTATATTGACTATTCAATCTAACTTTATTTGCTTTAATCTCGGGCCAAATTTTGTCTTAAAATTTGTAAACCAAAGTAGCTAAATTATTTATGATATTTATCAATAGAATCTTGGATAAAATATGTGGAAATTGCTTCAAAAGATGTTAGTCCAACAAATGAAGAACTTAGATGAGGCCAAAGTTATCTACGCTGTACTCATCAGCATTTCTGGAATGGATGTGTTAAAGCGAATGAGCGTATTTCTGATATTTGTTCAATTGGCTGCATAAAACTTGAACTTGACCATGGCCTAGGTTTAATACTTGTTTTTTGTTTTCCTTTTTTTTCTTTGTTTGTTTGTTTTTGAGAGAGAGAGAGAGAGCGAGCAGGAGAGGGACAGAGAGAGGGAGAGGCAGACTCTTTTTTTTTTTTTTTTAGTATTTATTTATTTTTGAGAGACAGAGCATGAGTAGGGGAGGGGCAGAGAGAGAGGGAGACAGAGAATCTGAAGCAGGCTCCAGGCTCTGAACTGACAGCACAGAGTCCAATGCGGGGTTTGAACTCACGAACTGTCAGATCATGACTTGAGCCAAAGTCCAATGCTTAACCAACTAAGTCACTGAGGTGCCCCTGGAGAGGCAGAATCTTAAGCAGGATATGTGCTCAGTGCTCAGTGCAGAGCCTGAGGCGAGGCTCTATCTCATGGCAAAGATAAAGGTAATGGATCTTCAGTGATTATACATCATAAGGTCAAAGTTATGGGAAATCACTCCTATTTTATGTGCTGTTATATACACACACACACACACACACACACACACACACACACACACACACGCCCTCTTGTTAGAAGAGAGACTATAGATTCTCTATGGTGTCTTTGATGAAGTAAATGGTGAGGTTGGAGAAGTCCATAAGTTAAGAAATTGTAGGGCCACCTAAATGGCTCAGTCAGTTAAGTGTCTGGCTGTGGCTCAGGTTATGATCTATCTCACGGCTCATGAGTTCAAGCCCCGCATAGGGCTCTGTGGTGACAGGTCAGAGCCTGAAGCCTGCTTCGGATTCTGTGTCTCTCTCTCTGCCCCTTTCCTGCTCATGCTCTGTCTCTTTCTCTCAAAAATAAATAAATGTTAAAAAAATTTTTAAAGAAATCATAGAAGTCTTCTAGGAACAAAAGAGCAGTGTCCAGCTGATAGCCAGAACAAAATCCAGGTCCCTCAATCTCGTAACTATAAGGAAATTAATTCTTTTAAAAATTTGAATGAGATTGAGTCCTGGAGCAGCACACCCAACTAAACCATGCCTACATTCCTAAACCACGAAAACTGTAAGACAAATATATGTGTGTTGTTTGAAAAGGTTAAACTTGTGGCAATCTGCTAGGCAATAATGGAAAATTAGAACAGAATTAGATGGATGACATTTTTAAAAGGACGGGGAGGGGCCTGTATGATCTGAACAAACAAACAAATAGACAAAAAGTCTAGGTTTAGGGAAATACATCCTCAATTGATTTTACATAATGTAATATCAAAGCCTTTGATCCAAATCTTGGCTCTGTGCTGCTGTACATGGCCCTTGAATGAAAGTGATTCTAGCTACAACAAAGGAAGAATTTGGCAACAATACCACAAATAATGCAGTATTCACTGGTGATATTAGCAACTTCTGAGTGTCAGGTGATTAATGCAGTTTTAAAATTAATTTGTCTTCATAATAGTTTATAACATTCTGAAAAATCACCCTGTAACTTCCCCCAATAGCTCAGTATGTGAATAGAGTGGACAAGCTCAGCAATTGGAAGGTTTACCATATTGACTCTGAGTCATAGAGTGAAAGGCATTTCATAGAGTGAAAATTAGAGGAGTCAGATGTAAGTCCATAGAAGTGCTCCTTTCTACTAAAATATATACACACTTAAAGTATGGAGTCCTCAGTGAAATTAAATATAGTATCCCCATTAACGATCTCAAAGATGCAGATGATTTCTAGCATATCCCTATTTAACTCACTTGTTTGTCCCATCAGAGGATAGATCTTTGAACATCATAATCAATTTTCACAAACTTAACTAAAATTTCAGCTGCTGCTATTCTGGGTATAGTCTCTTTACTCAAAACAGTCTCTGGGGCCTAGTATGTATCTACATATGAGAAAAAAAGCAAAACATCAAACAAACTTCCCCCTCCCCCCCCCCAGCTCAACATATAAGAATCAGTTTAATTCCATCTGGCAAGGACCACAGGTCACTTCCACTCTCTTATCTCAGGACTACATCTACCCTCTTGAACTTCATCATATTTCAGTTCTCAGAGATCTTTATCATCTTACTGACCAGCTATATTGATATCATGCTCATTGGACCTAATGATCAAAAAGTACCCTAGAAATCATGGCAAAGCTGATATATTCCAGAGTTGGAGGCGGGGGGGGGGGGGGAGAACTCAGAGACAATGTAGCTATTTGTCCCCATTTGATATACAAATATTCTAGGTCTGGACTTTCCTAGTTAGCCAGGCATGTTTTTGCCACCATCAGCAACTGAGGACTTTGTGAATTTGTTATTCATCTGTTTAGTATCATATTGTATATGACTATGGAACTTATTCAACAACACGAGTATATCAATAGTCTCATGCCTTGAAGACTCATGGTGTTAGCATGTAACTCAGCACCCCAAAGCAGCTTGACTTCAAGGTCTTGTTGACGAATCACTTAAGCATCTAAAATGCCAGGGTGCTTTCCTACGTGTTGCGATTTGCTTTGATTGCAACTTTCTCTGTATGAAGTTATTGACATAGCAAGAACACATGGAACTTGGAAGTAAGAGGTAGAAATAGCAATACTACCTTTCACTATTGCACCCAATAATGCCAACAGTTTTGTTTCTTCTCCATAGGACTCTGTGCTGGTTAATTTTTAGGTAAAACCTAAAATCCCAACACATCCTGGGGGCATAGCAATTATTCCACTGAACTGGAATTTGAGACTGCCACCTGGTCATTTTTGAATCCAAATGGCAACAAATCAACAACTAAAAAACGAGATGACTGTAGTGCCTTGTGGGTTTGATTCTGAACATCATAAAGACACGACATTACTGCCACAAAGTGAGGGGTGAAAGGAGGGCAGCTTATATCTGCTATCCCCTAAATTTCCAAAGGCCAGTATTAAATGTTAACAGGAAACTACAACAATACAAATTGTCCAAATCCCTAAAATTGTTCAAATCCCTGATGAATGCAGACATGTGTGTCCCTATACCAGGAAAATAAACAAACTATCTAAGGGAATAGCTAAAGGGATAGACTTTGCCAGATTGGTCTGCCCATTGGTCAACAGCGCTCATCTAGCACACTTTCCTTCTCCCTCCACATGTCTTCTCTACTGCAGATTTCCACCTCTACTTACAACCCAGGATCTACATGTAAATTTGCTTCTGCCAATTAGAAGTACTCAGGGCACATTTAGAATGCGGAAGTGAAGCATAAACCAATATCTTGCTGTTGGTCCTCCTGGAAAGTAAGGTAGTAGAGACATGAGTATTAAGAAGTGGCTCATGATGGGGCAGCATCAGTTTTCTGACCCCTGAATTACAGACATTGCAATGCCTGTGTTCTTGAAATCAATACCTCCATTGTTAGCTCACTGAATCCTGTTCCTCTAGTACTTCCAACAATTTTATAAACAGTATTACTTAAGCACAGTATTTCATAAGCACATTATTATAGTCCTTTCTGCCTAAAATGCTTAGATTGTTCCAAGCTTAGGAAAGAATAAATTGCTCTTAATCTGATAAATAATACCTACAAAAAGAAAACATAACCACAAGAAACATATGCTTAATGGTAAAATATTGCAAACTTTCCCTGAATTGGGAACCAGTAAAGATGCCAACCACTACCAATTCCATTTGACTTTATACTAAAATTCCTAACCAGTGCAATAGGACAATAAAAAGGAATAAGAGGCATAGGATCAGAAAGGAATAAATAAAATGTCATTACTCACAGATGACATGATTCAAAAGAATCTATAGGAACCTGTATTTAAAAAGAGTCTATAGAATTAATAAGTAAATTTAACAAGGTCTTTGTATACAAGGTCAATACACAATCAATTTTATTTCCATATACCAAAAATAAACAAATAGAAAATAACATCTTAAATGATAGCTTTTACCATAGCATCCTGCCTAAGAATATCTAATGAATTATGTGCAACACTTTAAAAGAAATTGAAGATATAAATAGAACAAATGCAGTGTTTTTGTTTTTGTTTTTTCTCTCTCTCTTATACACCTAAAAGTTCCTTAGGAGTAGGGGCGAGACCATTTATATTTGTATTCCCTCAGGATTTGGCACAGTGTCTGGCATATATTAGGTGCTCAAAAATAGGTGAAACACATTTAAACATGCAAATTTTGTGTAATTTTAACCATTATTTCTCAGTCCCTATAGGATGTGATACTTACATTGAAATCTGACATTTCCCATCTCTTCATAATTTCTCCATTCTAAAGAATGACATCATGGGGAAAAACACATGCTAGTCAAGGAGAAAATAAAAATGTTTTCAGAGAAAGGAAATCCAGAGCACCTGGTGAAATAAGCTTGAGTTAGGGGTAAAAAGGAGTATAATCTCCCAATCTTACATTTAAATTTCTCATTGCTCTATAAGAAATAAATTGCACATTAAAAAACATCTGCTTTAGCAGCTTTTATGTAAATTACATATCTGTTTCCTAATTATTTTAGACTGCTACCTTTGATTAAATATAGTAGGCTTGGGAAATAACATAACTCCTTAAATTGCTTTTTATCTTAATTTCACTGTCAAAAAGAATGGGAGCCGAACTGATGGACAATTTAAGTACTCGGTTATTTTGATAAGATGTTTGCACTAAAAAATTCAGATATCCTGTTGCCCTAGCACCTATTAAGACAGCTTCATGAGAAAAGTACTAGTTTTGTAAAAGGTTTAAATTTTGCAGCTGCTTAGAAATTTAAGAGCAGAACTGTAGTGGTCTCCTTGGACAGAGGGACCTCCCCATATCTTCTAATAGTAATGATGCCTGGATTAAGCAACTTCTGACATAAATAATAGCATAAGCACATATCATTGTATTTACTCCAACATCACATGTGTGTTAGTGTCCCTACTAGGGCTTCCAGACCACCTGGTAGCTATGTTATTCTTCATTGTGTTTATTCTATGAATAAAGAATAAATGCTGTATCTTCATTATTTAGTATAAATAAATAATATAGGCAATAATATCCAATATAATTAAGATTTTCTCCAATATATTACATTTTATACTACTGGTACATTCCAAAAAATATATAAAATCTATTTCTTTTTATCTAAACTTAGTCCATAATCTCCCAGTTCCGCCTGGTTTTAGAATATTTAATCTTACAAATGCAAAAAAAAACCTCAGTCTCTTTTGATTTTAAAACTCAGTTTTTCTAAGTTAATTCTTAGCCAGTTCAGGGTTCTTCCATTGCTTTTTGCCTCTTCCCTGTGTGGCATCTAGATTTGGAATAAGCCTAAATATATAATTGTACGCATGAGGAGGGGAATGTACTTTGTGAAAATCAATAAAGATCACTCACACAAGAGCAAGCAGAGGCTATTTATTCAGAGCTGCTATATAGCAAGGGAGTCAGCCATCATCACTTAACATTTGGCAGAGACTCAAATGCAGACGGGATTGGAAAGCTCTGTAGCGAAAAAGAGAGGCTTCAGCTAGGCTATGATTAGATAGTGTTGGCATGGGAAGAACAGAGTAGACTAGAAATGGGGCGTCCTATGTGATTGTTCAGGGGAGCATTATTTAGCTTCTTCCTAAGTTAGAAGCAGAGGAGAGTATGAAAACTAAAAAAGCTGGCAGGTATTAAACCAAGTCTTAACCTTTGGGGGCTGATTGCTACAAAGGTTGCGGTTTGGTTTCTTGGACTGGTTGCTGCAGAGATTATGGGTCAGAGTTCTGTTTTTATGTATGGTCTGGCCATTGTCCATTTGTATACTCAATATTTCTACATTTAGCCCAGGATGGTATTTTGCCGTTTCTGGCTTCTGCTGAGTTGCTCTTTGTTGCTCTATATGTTGTACTAAATCATCTGCCCCAGCTAAAAATATTTACGTTTGCTGTAGCCCAGAAGCTCTGGTTGTCAGAAACAAGCACATTGTGAGTTCCTTTCCAGGCATCCATCTTTCCTACTCATTTCTAGAATCCTCCTAGGAGTAGCAATGGGACATAGAATGGGACTTTAATATGCTGCTCCCAGACATGCTGGATTCTGGTCATCTCAACAAGATTTCCCAGTTAATTTTCCTGATTCTTTTATCCTGTTTTAATGGGAAAAAGGGGCTTTCACATCTTCAAAAGTTTCTCCATTCTATAGTTTATGGAGTATATTCTAAGCTCTGGGTTCTCTAATATTTAGTGCTGAAAGTCTAAAGCAAAGATTTTGGAATTAGTACCAGGCTAACAAACATATCTTTGCTCAGCAGATGGAGCATTCCTATAAAAATGAACACCATGGCTCTCAGTGCAGGCCTTTTCTAGAGCTTTCCAATAATCTTCTTAAAAGATCAAAAGTCAAAAACTTAATTCTTTGTTGACTCTTAGTGTCTCTATCTGCAGACCATGAAGAGAAAGCCATCATTCCCTAATTACTGTTTGAATGGTGTGAAGGAGAAGAGGACAGGCCAGTCTATAGTGAGTGGAGAGAAGAGGTTAGTAAAAAATACAAAAATACAAAAATTACATTAAAATATTTCTCATTATTTCTTTAAAGCACTACTTTTGAATGTGCTTTCAAATACATTGATTAATTTGATTCTGAAACAGTCCCTCAAAGAGACAGAGAGACCATTTGTACTAATAAAGATAAAGGTCCAGTGACTTAACCAAAGTTCACACAACTTAAAAATAGCAGTGGAAATATTAAAATTCCCAGTGAAGAAACTCTCTTTTAACAAACTTAGAACATACAACAGGAATACACAGTAATAAAAGTAGCTTGTGTAACAGACATCTCATTTTTCTAATTTTATTGAGAAATAACTGACATACATCACTGGATAAGTTTAAGGAATGCAGCATGATAGTTTGGTTTACATATATTGTGAAATGATTAGCACAATAGGGTCAGATAACAGCCATATTCTCATATAGATATAATAAAAATAAAGAAAAAGAAAAAACTCTCCTTGTGATAAGGACTCATAGGATTTAGTCTCTTAACTTTCCTTCATGTCATACAGCAGTGCTAGCTATAGTCATCATGTCATACATCACATCCCCAGTCCTTATTTATCTTATAACTGGAATTTTATTCCTTTGGATTACCTTCCTCCAGTTTCCCCTCTAGCCTTCATCTCGGGTAACCCCTAGACTCATCTCTTTTTCTAGAGTTGGGATTTTTTTTTTATTTTTTTTTCAACGTTTTATTTATTTTTGGGACAGAGAGAGACAGAGCATGAACGGGGGAGGGGCAGAGAGAGAGGGAGACACAGAATCGGAAACAGGCTCCAGGCTCTGAGCCATCAGCCCAGAGCCCGACGCGGGGCTCGAACTCACGGACCGCGAGATCATGACCTGGCTGAAGTCGGACGCTTAACCGACTGCGCCACCCAGGCGCCCCTAGAGTTGGGATTTTTATTTTGTTTGTCTGTTTGTTTTCAGATTACATGTATAAATGAGATTTTCCTGTATTTCCCTCTCTCCCTCTCTCCCTCCCTCTCTCTCTCTGACTTATTTAAGTTACCGTAGTGCCTTTAAGGTCCATCCTTGTTGTCACAAATGGTAGGATTTTCCTATGTTTTCTATGGCTGAATAATATTCCATTATATACATATTTTACTATGTATATATGTTTATACACACACACACACACACACACAACCCCACAACTTCTTTATCCATTCATTCATCAGTGAACGTTAGCTTGTTTCCACGTCTTGGCTATTGTAATACATAATGCTACCATAAACATGGCCATGCAGATATCTTTCTGAGTTAGTGTTCATTTCCTTTGGGTATATTCCAGAAGTGTAATTGCTGGATTATATGGTAGTTCTTTTTCTCATTTTTTTCAGGGTTCACTATAGTGTTTTTCATAGTGGTCATGCCAGTTTATAATCCCATCAAAAGTGCACAAGAATTTTCTCTATATCCATGTTAACATTTGTTATCCTTTGTCGTTTTGATGATGGCTATTCTAACAGGCTTGAAGTAATATCACATTGTGGTTTAATTTGCACTTCCCAGATGACTAGGCCTGATGATGGCCTTTCATATATATCTTCTTTGGAGAAATGTCTAGTCAGGTCTTTTGCTCATTTTTTAATCAGATTGCTTTTTTTGGTTATTGACTATATAAGTTCTTAATATATTTTGGATACCAACCCCTTATCAGATACAAGGTTTGCAATTTTTTTCCCATTCCATGGGTTGTATTTTCACTTTCCTAGTGGTTTCCTTTGCTAGACAGATCTTTTTGATATAGTCCTACTTGTTTATTTTTTACTTTGTTACTTGTGCTTTAGATATCATATCGAAAAAATCATTACCAAGATTCACGTAAAGTAGCTTTGCCTCTGTTTTCTTCTAGGAGTTTCCTGGTTTCAGGTGTTACATTTAAGTCTTTAATCCAGTTTGAGTTAATTTTTGCAAGTGCTATAAGATATGGTTGCAGTTTCATTTTTACCATATGTGAATATCTAATTATGCCAGCACCATTTATTGGAAGACTGTCTTTTCTCCTTTGATTATTTTTGGCTTTCTTACAAAAAATTAGTTGACCATATATGGTTGGATTTATTTGTAGGCTCTTGATTCTGGTCCATTGGTCTATTTGTTTTTAAGACAAAACCATACTGTTTTGATGATTATAGCTTTATAGTATAGCTTTAAATCAGGGTGTGTGATGCCTCCTGCTTTGTTCTTCTTTCTCAGGATTTCTTTGGCTATTCAGGATCTTTTGTGGTTCCATATAAATTGTAGAAATATTTTTGCCTACTTCTGTAAGTAATGCCATTGGAATCCTGATAGGGACTGCTTTAATTCTATAGATGGCTTTCAGTAGTATTGACATTTTAGCAATATCATTTCTTCAAATCTAGAACATGGGTTACCTTTCATTGGTGGATTTTTAATTCCTTTCATCAATGTCTTGTTGTTTCAGAGCTCTTTAACCTCCTTAAACTTATTTTAAATATCTTGTTGTTTTAGATGCTATTGGATATGGAATCAAATTATTTTTTTTTAGAAAGTGTGTTGTTAGTGTATAGAAATGCTACTAATTTTAATATATTAATTTTGTATCCAGAAACTTTATTGAATTTATTAAGTCTACTAAGAGTTTTGGTTGAGAAGCTTTTATATAGAAAATTTTGTCATCTGCAAATGGAGACAATTTTACATCTTCCTTTCCAATTGTGATAACTTTTATTTCTTTTTTTGCTGATTGCTCTATCTAGGACTTCTAGTAGTGTATTGAATAGGAGTGGCAAGAATGGGTACACTTGTTCCTGATCTTTGAAGACAAGCTTTCAACCTTTCACCATTAAGTATGATGATGTTACCTGTGCACTTGTCATATCTGATCTTTATTGAGATATGCTCCTTCTATGCCTGTCATTTTAACAGATTTATCATTAATGAATGTTGAGTTTTGTCAATTGCTTTTTCTGCATTTATTGAGATGATCACATGGTTCTTTCCTTTTGTTCTATTAATTTGATATTTCATTTGATTTGCATATGTTGAACCATCCTTGCATGCCAGGGATAAATTGCACTTGATCACTGTGTATGATTCTTATTGTGCTGCTGAATTCAGTTTGTTGCTAGTATTGCTTAAGAATTTTTCCATGTATATTCATCAGGTATAACGTCCTATAGTTTTTGTTTTTGTTTTGCTTATAATGTCCTTTTCTTGTTTGGGTATCAGGAAAATACTGGCCTCATAAAATGAGTTTGGGACTATTCCATGCTCTTTGAATTTTTGGAAGATTTTGAGAAGGATTGGTGTTAATTCTTCTTTAAATTTTTTGGTAAAACTCACCCATGAAGCTCACTGGTGCTGGACTTTTCTTTGTTGGGAGATTTTCAATTATTGGTTGAATCTCCCTACTAGTAATTTGTATATTCAGATTTTCTACTCCTTCCTGATTCAGCCTTAGTAAATTGTATATTTCTACAAGTCTTTCCATTTTTTTACGTTGAGCAGTGTGTTGGCATATAGTTGTTCATAGTAGCTTCTTATAATCCTTTGAATTTCTGTGGTATTGGTTGTAATGTCTCCATTTCATTTATAATTTGTTAATTTATGTCTTTCCTCTTTTTCTTTGGTTAGTCTAGCTAAGAGTTTGTCAATGTTATCTTTCTAAGAACCAAATTTTAGTTTGTTAATCTTTTCTACTGTTTTTTTTTCTGTACTCTATTTTATTTATTTCTGCTCTAATCTTCATTATTTCCTATCCTCTCCTAACTTTTGGCTCCATTTGTTCTTCTTTTTGTACTTCTTAAGGTGTAGAGTGGCTTATTGTTAACTTGCTTGCTTTTTCATATAGGTGTTTATTGCTGTGAAGTTTCCTTTTAGAAAAGTCTGCTGCATCTCTTAAGTCTGGTATGCTGTATTTCTATTTTCATTTGTCTCAAGAAACGTTTTTATTTCCCCTTTAATTTCTTCTTTGATACATTGGTTATTCCGAAAGGCACTGTTTAATTTCCATATATTTGTGAATTTCCTAGTTTTTCTGTTGTTATTAATTTCTAGATTCACGTAATTGTGGTCAAAGAAGAGACTTGGTATATTTTCAGTTATCTTGAATTTGCTAAGACTCGCTTTGTGGCCTAATATGTGATCTATCCTAGAAAATGTTTCATATACACTTGAGAAGAATGTGTATTCTGCTGTTGTTGGATAAAACGTTCTGTGTATTTCTGGTGCCTCCATTTGGTCTATAGTGTTCACATTTGCTGTTTCCTTATTGATTCTCCTTCTGGATGATCTATCCATTGTTGACAGTGGGGTATTAAAATCCCGAACTATTGCTGTATTACTGTTTATTTCTCTTTTTACCTCGTCAGTTTTTGCTTCATATATCTAGGTATTCCAATGTGCGGAGCATAAATATTTATAAGTATTATATATTCTTGATGCATTGACCCTTTATCTTTTTATAATGACCTTCTTCAGGGGCGCCTGGGTGGCTCAGTTGGCTAAGTGATCAACTTCCACTCAGGTCATGATCTTGCGGTTTGTGAGTTTGAGTCCGCATCAGGCTCTGTGCTGACAGCTCAGAGCCTGGAGTCTGCTTCGGATTCTATGTCTCCCTCTCTCTCTGCCCCTCCCCCACTCACACTCTGTCTCTGTCTCAAAAATAAACATTAAAAAAAAATGACCTTCTTTGTCTCTTTTTATTTTTTCAACGTTTATTTTTGAGAGAGAGAGAGACAGAATGCAAGTGTGGAGGGACAGAGAGTGAGAGGGAGACAGAGAATCTGAAGCAGGCTCCAGGATCTCAGCTGTCAGCACAGAGCCTGATGCAGGGCTCAAACTCATGAACCGCAAAGTCATGACCTGAGCCGAAGTTAGACGCTTAACTGACTGAGCCACCCAGATGCCCCTCTTTTTTTTTTGTTTTTTTTTTGTGTGTGTGAAGTTTTTATTTATTTTGAAAGGGAGAGAGAAAAAGAGAGAGTGAGTGAGAGAGATAAAGTAGGTGAGGAGCAGAGAGAGTGTGGGGGAGAGAATTTCACACAGGCTCTGACCTTAGCTGAAGTCAGACTCCCAACTGACTGAGCCACCCCGGCACCCCTCTTTGTCTCTTTTTACCATCCTAAGTTTAATGTGTATTTTTTCTAACGTGATATAGCTACCCCTGAGATTTTTGGGTTTTGTGGGTTTTTTTGTTGTTGTTTGGTTTGGTTTAGTTACTATTTGCTTTTGTGTAATTAGGTTTTTCCTTTGTGGTTATCATGAGGCTTACATAAAATACCTTTCATTTCAAACACCGTATTTTATTTTATTTTATTTTATTTTATTTTAATTTTTTTTTCAACGTTTATTTATTTTTGGGACAGAGAGAGACAGAGCATGAACGGGGGAGGGGCAGAGAGAGAGGGAGACACAGCATCGGAAACAGGCTCCAGGCTCTGAGCCATCAGCCCAGAGCCTGACGCGGGGCTCGAACTCACGGACCGCGAGATCGTGACCTGGCTGAAGTCGGACGCTTAACTGACTGCGCCACCCAGGCGCCCCGTCAAACACCTTATTTTAAACTGATAACATCAGTAAAATTTATAAACTTTACACTTTTACTTATCTTTCCCTCACATTTTAGATAATTACTGTTACAATTTACATGCTTTCATACTGTGTCACTAATAACATTATTCTGGTTACAGTTACTTTTACTGCATTCATTTGTTTGTTTTTATAACCCTTAAAAGTTATAGTTATATACTTTATATAGTTATAAAGTATCGAGTTATAAAGTTAAACTATATAAAGTTATATAGTTATAAAGTCTATAGTTATATACTATTAAGTAGACTTATAAGTACTTATAAGTACTTATCACCACTGTTACCATATTGCAGAATCTAACCATGACCATATATATATATATATATATATATATATATATACACCATTGCCAGTGAGATCTATATTAACTTTTTATGTTTTTATGATGTTTATTAGTGTTCTTTTACTTCCAAATGACTTTCTTTAGCATTTCTTGGAAGGCAGGTCTGGCAGTAACAAACTTAGCTTTTGTTCCTTTGAGAAAATCTTTATCCTTCCTTTGTTTCTGAAGGACAGCTTTACCAACGATAGAATTCTTGGTTGGCAGTGATTTTCCTTCAAAATTTTGAATATGTCATATTCTCTCCTGCTGAAAAGTTTCTGTTGAGAAATTTGCCAATAGTCTTATGTTGGGGAGAGGCAACACACAATGCTTGGTGGGAGATTGGTTGTCCACTAGGAACAACTGTCCCACTGTAACTAGAGACTGTAACTAGGCACTGGAGACTCAGGGGAGACCTCTCCACATGGTGCTGCACTCACTGGAGCAAGGAACATGCAGCCAACACAAACACCTTCTCTTACTCTTCTAATGGGGTCTTTCTTAGTCTCTGTGCTGCAGGGAGTTCTAGATTCTCCACATTCTAGGATTCTCTCAGTGGTATCTTGTCCTTGCATAGCTGTTAGTTGTTCTTCTTGGAAGTGAAAGTGAAGTCAGGAACAACCTACATTGCCATCTTGGTCATGTCCACACCCATTACCTAAAAATGGGTTTACAAAGCTTTTCTTTCACTAAGCATTTAATATTCTTTCCCTTATTCTGCACTGAGCATACTTTATAGAAAAAAAAGTAGAATCTGAAAGCGAAATGATTCTAATTATCAGGAGAGAATCCTGAGAATAATCAAATTGGCATTATACTGCTTTTCAAAAGTCTGGTTGCAAATGGTTATTTGAAATTTATAATTTATACTATTTAACTTTACTTTTAAAATCTTCTGACACTTAACTATGAACACATATTTATTACTGTTCAGGATAATTCTGTTCTAAATTTATTTCTCTTATTGCCTTTCCTTTAGAAAGTGATATACAAGAACTGTATAATAACAGTTTTAGAGTTTAATTTCTATTTTAAATTCCTTTTCCATAAAAAATCTTTATTCACTGTCACAGAAGTCATCAAATAAATGTAAACTAAATGAATAATTATATAACACCTTTTTTCTATTAAATTACTAGATTTTCAAAGTGATAATATTTAACGCCACGAGAGGAAGGTGAGTCGGGACCTAATGTAGAATGCTATTGGAAGTGTAAATTGGCATAAACTTACAAAAAAATTTTGTCTGTTTCAGTGGAAAACTATATCCACTGTAGCACATTTTTTTGGATTATCACATTCCAGTCTTATGCTTATTGATGTTATTTTGCAACTCTTTGTAAGTTGTAGGGAACTAATACAGCTATATAAATGCTATCCTGTCTGCTAGTGATTTCAATTGGCTTGCTCTCCTCTGTGGAAAAACTAGTGGTCTATTCCATATAAGCCTGTGCTCTTTTTTCCTCTGAAATGTTTATATCATTTGACTGGTCCCCTCATTTCTTATAAATAAAATAAGTTGTTTAACATGTGTCCATTTCATACTTGTGTGAAAGTAATGGTATTACATTTTTCTGAAAATTATCTTTTAACAAACCTTACTGAAAGGCTATTTGGCAGTAGTTACCAATACTAATAAAAAATCTTTAGACTATATACTCAAATCACTTCTAGGAATTTGTCCTAGCAATGTAGTGAGAGACACATTGATGATGACACTTATTTCAACATTATCTGCAATAACAACAATTTTAGAAACATTTATTTAAAAATTAGAAAAAATATTAAATAAACTTTGGTTGCATGTAAAAATAGTAAAGGTTGTATACTATTAAATAAATTCAGCAAAGTTGAAGGATAATAATCAACATACAAATATTAATTGCATTTCTATATATTAACAATGAACCATCTATAAAGTAAATTAAGAAAATGCATTCACAACAGCATCAAAAATCATCGAACAGAGAAATAAAATGAACCAAAGAGAAGAAAGACTTGTACACCAAATACTGTAAAATTTTGCTGAGCGAATTCAAAGAAGATGCAAAAAAAAAAAAAAAAGGAAAGATATGTACATTCATAGATTGGAAGACTTAGAATTCTAGACAGCAATACTACCCAAAATAATCTATATATTTAACACACTTCATATCAAACTCCCAGCACCATGCCTCACCAAAATAGAAAACTCCATCTTAAAATTAACACATATTCTAAAAGGACCTGAAATAGCCAAAACAACCTTAAAGAAGAACAAAGTTACAGTTCTCACACTTCCTGATTTCAAAATTTATTGCTGAGCTGCAATCATCAATACAGTGTGATACTGGCATAAAGACAGACCTATAGACCAATGAAACAAAATAGAAGCCCAGAGATAAACTCTCACATATGTGATCAAATGATTTTCAACAAGAGTGCTAAGACCATTCAATAAGGAGAGCAAAATCTTTTTAAGAAATGATGTTTAAAAAAACTGGATATCCACATACGAAAAAAATAATAAAGTTGGATATTTATCTTAAATCATATACAAAAATTATCTCAAAATGTATCAAAGATGTAATGTAAGAGCTAAGACTATAACACTCTTAGGAAAAAGCATAAAGGGAAAAGTTCATGACATTAAACTTGGCAATAATTTCTTAGATATGACATCACCAGCACAAGAAACAAAAGAAGAAATAAAGTGGACTACATCAAAGTTTAAAACTTCTGTGCTTTAATAACACAATTAACAGAATGAAAGGTAAACCACAATGGGAGAAAATATTTCATCTATATGAAAGGGTTAATCTCCATAACATATAAAGAATTCCTACAACTCCACAATCAAAAATCAAATAAACCAATTAAAAAATAGGCAAAGGACTCAAACATCTACTTCTCCAAAGATATACAAATGGCCCATAAACACATGAAAATATCCTCAACATCACTAATGGAAATGCAAATAAAAATGAAATGTGATAGCACTTCATACTCATTAGAATGGTTACTATCTAAAAAATTAGATATAGAGAATTGGAATGCTTGTACATTGTTGGTGGGACTGTAAAATTGTGCAGCCATGATGGAAAATTGTATGGTGGCTTCTCAAAAATTAAAATAAAATCACCATATGATTCAGCAATTCCAGAGTATTAAACAGATATTTCTGGGGCACCTGAGTGGCTCAGTCGGTTAAGCATCTGACTTCGGCTCAGGTCATGATCTCACGGTCCGTAAGTTCGAGCCCAGCGTCAGGCTCTGTGCTGGCAGCTCAGAGCCTGGAACCTGCTTCGGATTCTGTGTCTCCCTCTCTCTCTGCCCCTCCCCTGCTCATGCTCTGTCTCTCTCTGTCTCAAAAATAAATAAAAACATCAAAAAAATTTTTAAATAAAGAGATGTTTCTGAACCATATCCATAGCAGCATTATTCACAATAGCCAAGAGGAAGAAGCAACCAAAACATTTATTGATGGATGAATGGATTTAAAAAGTGCAGTATATACATAAAATGAAATATTATTCAGCCTTTAAAAAGAAGGAATTCTGATACACACTATAATGTAAATGATCCTTGAAGACATTATGTTAAAAGAAGTAAGCCGGTCATAAAAAAAAAAAACAAAACAAAACAAATACTGCATGGTTCCACTTACATGAGATACCTACAGTACTCAGATTCATAGAGACAGAAAGTAGAATAGCAGTCGCCAGGATCTGGAGGGAGAGGGTAATGGGGAGTTACTGTTAAATGGGCATAGAGTTTAGTTTGCAAGGTGAACAATTGGAGTTGGATGGTGGTAATGATTGCACAACAACATGAACGCACCCAATATCCCTAAACTGTATAATTAAAAATGGTTACAATGGTAAATTTCATGTATGTGTATTTTGCCACAGTTAATTTTTTTTAAAAAGAAGCAAACTATTGAGTATTATCTAATGTGTATTTCCTCTGTGCATTATCTCACTTGAAAGCCTTATACTCACTCTGAGAGGTATGCAATTTCTGTGCTATGAGACAGTATGATGCAGTTGGTAAAAGAGCTCAGGCTGTAGAACCCCACTGTCTGAAGTGTGATTCTAGATTCACCATTCTCTAACCCTATATCTTCAAGCAATTAAAACTTCTCCATGCCTCAGATTTTTCATTTGTCAAAAGGGGAAAATTGATTTAATATATGTGAAGCAGTTAGAACAGGGAGGCAAATTATAAACATTCAATAAAAGTGAACCATTATTATCTCCAGGAATTTGAAAACTTGTCCAAAATCATACTGCTAGTAAATTGTGGAGTTATAATATGAATCCAAGATGTATTGGACTCCAAAAGTCAAACTATTAAAAATCAAGTGAAACAACACATCAGATGCAGTAATTCAAATTATGTTTTTTAAAAAAAAATTTTTTAATGTTTTTTATTTATTTTTGATAAAGAGAGAGAGAGACAATGTGAGCAGAAGAGGGGCAGAGAGTGAGGGAGACAAAAAATCTGAAGCAGGCTCCAGGCTCTGAGCTGTCAGCACAGAGCCCGATGAGGGGCTTGAACTCGTGAACCATGAGATCATGACCTGAGCTAAAGAGGAGGCTTAACTGACTAAGCCACCCAGGTGCCCCTCGAATTGTGTTTTTAAGAATTTGTGACAGGAGGTGTGCCTGGGTGGCTCAGTGGGTTAAGTGTCTGACTTCAGCTCAGATCATGCTCTCACAGTTAGGGAGTTCAAGCCCCACATCGGGCTCTGTGCTGACAGCTCAGAGCCTGTCTCCCTCTCTTTCTGCTCCTCCTCTGCTCATTCTCTATCCCTCTGTCTCTCAAAAATAAATAAATGTTAAAAAATTTTAAAAATTTGTGACAGCAGTATGCATATGTCTACTTATCACTCATGTATATTCCTATTATATACATATTTACACATCTACTGAAAAATAGGGAAAATAAAAATTTCTATTCAGATGAACAATTTTTAAATAAAATACATTCATGAAATATGAAATTTTATATAGAAAACTGTTCAGAGGGTATGATGAAGTTACTCTACCACAATATAGAAGTTCCCACAGAAAAATTTGATCAAGTACATTATAATTAACCCATATTTTTAATTAGCTCTTTATAATATTTCCAGTTTATATATAATAATTTATATTGCATGGAAACAATTGAATGATAATGCATCATTATTGGTGATGAATAAGCGTCAGGTTTTTTAGTTCCTTCTTTGAGAGCTTATAGAAATTCTTCTCTGTCATTTAAATGGCAGAACTCACATAGAAAGCAGCTGGAATTAATGTTGAGTAGTTTTTTGTTGATGTTTTTGGTTTTTAAATTTTTGTGTACTTAGAACAAACACAGTAAGACCCCAAATGTCTTTATCTAGCTATTCCTCCTTTTAAGACTCATCAGGGTATGGGGTGCCTGGGTGGTTCAGTCAGTTAAGCATCTGACTTTGGCTCAGGTCACAATCTCATGGGTTGGTGAGTTTGAGTCTAAATCAGTCTCTGTGCTAACAGCACAGAGCCTTCTTTGGATTCTCCATCTCCGTCTCTCTCTGTCCCTCCACAGCTTGTGCTCTCTCTCTTTCTCTCAAAAATAAGTAAACATTATTTTTTTTTAAATGGCTCATCAGGGTAATGCATGGACATATGGTTGTACCTCTAAAGTCAATTGGTGGTTGTTTAAGTCAGGGAAGCATCCAGCCTGTGTTTTTGCGTTCATTGTCTTTATAGTCCTGTGTGGCACAGATTATTTCCAGATGTAGCTATGGTTGCATAGTCATAAGAAAGAAATTAAGATATGGGGAACAAGTATGGGAGGAAATTTGATGTCACTGTAAACCTTTTATATCTTCTGAATTTCATAACACATACAGGTATTATTAATCTTTTTATAAATAATAATAGTTAAAATGTTTAAAATTGGGGAAAAAATAAGAGTGTTGTCTAACAATGCCAGAAAATGAATTTTTATGCTATAAAATCTTTAGCATATAATTTTATCAAAAGCACAGAATATTTCTTCACAATATAGGTTAAAGTTTGTTGACAAAACTAATTATAAACTATGATATAGTGATTATGTATTAAAGTCAGTAAAGTTAAAATTAAAACGTATAATTGAACAAACATTTGTCTCATTATTATAGAAGTGGGTTAGGCATGGAGAACAAAGACATATAACACATAACATCCAACTTCAAGAAACATGTATTCTGGTTAGAGAAAAATATATACATGTTAATACAGATTAAAATTAAAATGGGGTGCCTGGGCAGCTCAGTCGGTTGAACGTCCAACTTTGGCTCAGGTCATGATCTCACAGTTCACGAGTTCAAGCCCCATGTTGGGCTCTGTGCTGACAGTTCAGAGCCTGGAGCCTGCTTCAGATTCTGTGTTCCCTCTCTTTGTCCCTCCCCCACTCACACTGCATCTCTCTCTTTCTCTCTCTCTCTCTCTCTCTCTCTCTCTCAAAATAAACATTAAAAAACATTTTAAAAAATTTTAAAAACAATTAAAATCACATACAGTGATTGACAGTTATGTGCTAAGCACTATTCTAAGTGCTTTAAATGTTTTTGTTTAATTCATCATCACAATAGGTACTATTATTAGCCCTAACATCCAGATGGGAGAACAATGGCACAGAAGGGTACAAGTAACTTGATAGTCACAGAGCCAGTAAGTGGTAGAGAAAATGTGGATCCAAATTTGGATCTAAAGAAAATTCTCTTAACTATTAAGCTAAAGTAAGGTCCTTACTTCTGAGATGTACATATTAGATGGAGTGTCCCTGACATAGGAGAGTTAACTAAGGTACCTTCAATATTCCAGTGTTCTACCCCTGTAAGACTAGAAACAGCTGAAGGTAATTTCTAATACCCAGAGCCTTAAGTTCCTCTGAGTCCCTCTAATTCTGCACTCTGATACTCCTAAGTTTTGTTTTGCTTCTTCGTTAACATGGGTGCAAAACTGAGCTCACTCTCAAGTAAGCAAAAAAAGAAAAAAAATGTATCCAATCAATTTTAGTGAGTTAAAATCTTTTTAATGAAGACATGCATAGAAGTGTCAGAGAATGCAGTGTATAATATAACACTATTTTCCTTTCCTTTTTTTCTCAACTTGTCTCTTACTACTCTCTTTATCCCTATGTCCCAAGTAATCATCAAACCATTTTTACTAAGAAATATTGTGCTTTCCCAAGAATTATGGTCATTAAAAACTACCTTCACTCTGTTTTCCACACAATGAAACACAACAATGCAGAATTTACCATGCATTGAATAACTATTTATTGAGCATCTACTATTGGCCAAGTTGGAAAGATTTGTACCTCTAAGGCATTTAGATTTTGCTGGAAGAAGAAGATAATTAACAAATAAATATAAAAAAAAAATCATAGAGTGACCAGGGCTTTGCAAAAAATTGTAACAGGCTTCAACTCAGACTGTAAATTGGGCGCTCAGATAAAACCTCTCTTAGGAGATAACATGTCAACCGAAAGCTTAAGGAAAGGAGGAGTCAGACAGGTCAGGCAGAGGGAGAAGCTAATACAAAGCCCTAGAGAAGTAAAATCATTATGTGTGTTGAGAACAGAAAGGAAGCCAGTGTGGCAATAGTGGGGGACAAAGAAAAAGGTGCTACATCACAAGGTCAGAAGCATGTTAAAGAACAGTTTATAAGAGAGTTTTTACTAGCTTAGCTATAAGTACGTACAGTTGATACCTAGAAAAGTTTGGTTTTCATTCGAAAGTGTATCAGTTAGAATCGATCTGAGAAATAGAATCACTAGGAATGATACAGTAAAAGGAATCTTAATGCAATTGCAGGAGTTGGTTAAACAGTTTATCTAGCTGTTACTTCTTTGTCTGGCTCTGAGCTTGAAGTCATTAAAACAGACATTTGAGAAGAAAAGCAAAGACAAAAGAAGTAACAAAGGAAAAACTGCGGCTGATAAGGACGAGCAAGGATGAACCCCTACAAGACACTTGGGCAGCAGTGGCAAGAACATCTGTGCATTGACCTTCTGAGCATAAGTATGGCTGCTGCTTCTCTTCCATTTCAGGGATCGCACAAATTTCTCCTGTGGCCAATGCAAGCCCAGAACCATATAGGGAAAGGAATTCTAAGATATACAGTTCCAAGTTAATTGACACAGTTTAACACTACTACAAATTTGCAATGAGAGGTCATTGGACAGTTTTTTTTAAAGTTTTAATTTAAACTTGTTAGTTAACATACAATATTATACACAATTTCAGGTGTATAATGTAGTGATTCAACACTTGCATACATCACCTTGTGCTCATCACAACCAGTGCACCCTTTAATTTCCATCACCTACTTAATCCAGCCCCTGACCCACCTCCCTTCTGGTAACCATCAGGTTGTTCTCTATAGTTAAGAATCTGTTTGTTAAGTTTGTATCTCTCTCTTATTTTTTACCCTTTGATCATGTGTTTTCTTTCTTAAATTCCACATATGAATGAAATTTTACGGTATTTGTCTTTGACTGAATTATTTCACTTAGCATAATACTCTCTAGCTCAATCTATGTCATTGCAAAAGGCAAGATTTCATTCTTTTTTTTTTATGGCTGAATAACATTCCATTTTACATATATATATATATATATATATATATATATATATATATATATATATCTCCATTCTTTATCCATTCATCAATCTACGGACACCTGGGTTGCTTCCATATCTTGGCTTTTATAAATGATGCTGCTCTAAATAAACATTGGGGTCCATGTATCCCTTTGAATTAGTATTTTTTTAATTCTTTAAATTTATTTTTTATTCTTTTAAACACTGAGTAGTGTTATTGCTGGATTGTAGGGTAGTTCTATTTTTAACTTTTTGAAGAACCTCTATACTGTTTTCCAGAGCGGCTGCACCAGTTTGCATTCCCAGTAACAGTTCACAAACATTCCCCATGCCCCACATCCTTACCAATGCTGACTGCAGTGTCACCTGTGACTCTTTCAGTACCAAATATCAGAAACTCATTTCCAGTTAGCATTCTTCATCTCCCAGCTGGACTCTCTTGTGTGCTGGAGTGAACTAGTGCCAGCATGTAAGAGCTAATTGTTAAATTTTTAGGAATTTGGTGACCTGGTTGCTAAAGTACTGCTAGCTTGAAATTGGCCGTGGTAGGTGGTTTTATAGCATAGAACTTAGTGAACATGCAAATAATCTTTTCCTCCTCCCCTAGCATGTTCTTAAACCTTTTCTAGAACACCCCTACCTAGCTAGACTTGACTCCCAACTGGCCTTCCTGCATCCATCTTTGAACTCCCTTTCCAAATTAATCCATTACCACTACAATAGCCATGGTGATGATTTTTACAAATTTAATTATGGCATTCCACTGCTTAAAACTACCCATGACTAGTCATTCCACTAGAAGTTGGAAATAAGTTTCTAATATTTGAGACTGAGTCACAGCTGACATTATACTCAATGTTGATTTTTCTCTGTACCCTGAGCAAGCTCGTTTACCTTGATTTTGTCTGTCTTGAGCATGAGATACTTTCCTGGGAGGTTCCTTCAGCATCTCTGAAAATAGATCTTTCATGTACAATTTCAACAGGCCTTATAAATATTATAAATCAGCCTCAACTCAAGCAGGAGATCCCACTGGAATAGATGAAATGAGGCGTGGATTATTATGTTCAGCCATTGCACACTGACTAGAATTTGGAGGGAAAAGAAGTCTGTATCTCAGTGCAACAGACATAACTGAGCTTCTCACATTGGTTACCTCCCTGTGCTCTGAACAAACTACAGCCTATGCCTTGGTCCAGAGAATCATAACAGGTAATCCATAGTCGGGTGCAGGTTTTGAATTAGCAACTTCATATTTGTCCTTGAGACAATATTTTCTGACCAGTCTTTGCCCCTTACATCACCATCTTCTTGAAATGCAGAATTCATAGCAAGGCAACAAAATGCAGAGTTTATCTAAGCAACAGGACACAAGACAGGAAAAGAAGTGTCCCACTCTACAAAGAGAAGCAAATACAAATAATATTTGGATATTATCCAAATATTATATATCCAGGATGTAGGAATATATTAATAGTGAATGTCTCCTCATTAAATGGCATTCACAATCTTTATTTACTAGCTAGAAAAAAATTATGATTTTTACACTGTCACAGAACAAGTAGAAAAAATGAGATATGACGTGTAATTTATATAGCTGATTTAACGTACAGTTACAAAAATCTCTCTTCACTTTGGGACAACATGCAATATCCCAATCGTGTAGGGTCCATGGCTCTTCTTGCCCTCCCTCATCATTATTGCTGGTGGAAGCTATGTCAGTTTAGTGAATTTCATACAGAAAGAAGCCTATTTAGAAGCTCTCAGAGAAGACACAGCATTTTTTTTATAAACTGATTTCTTGTTTGGGGTGAATCCTAGTTCTTGAAGCAGAATTCTACACAACAAACCTCAAAGTTGAGAAAGTCATTAAAAGGACACTTAACCATAAAGAACTTAAATAAATCAACACCAAAAAAAAAAAAACCCCACAAATAGTCTGGTTAAAAAATAGGCAGAGGACCTGAATAAACACTTTTCCAAAGAAGACATACAGATAGCCAACAGGCACATGAAAAATGCTCGACATCAATAATCATCAGGGAAATCCATATAAAAACTATGAGGAGATATTGCTTTACATCTATGAAGATGGTTAGAGTCAAAAAGACAAGAAATGCCAAGTTTGGGCAAAGATGTGGAGAAAAAGGAACCCTTATGCACTGTTGGTGGGAATGCAAACAGGTGTAACCACTGTGGAAAACAGTATGATGGTTCCTCCAAAAATTAAAAATAGAAGTACTATATGATTCAATAATTCCACTACTGGGTATTTTCCCAAAGAAAATAAAAAACACTAACTTGAAAGATATATGAACCCCAGTTTATTTCAGCATTATTTATAACAGTCAAGGTATGGAGGCAACTCAAGTGTTCATCAAGAGGACATATATATGTACATACCATATGTATTACACACACAAACACATATATATACAATGGAATATTATTAGCCATAAAAAGAATGAGATCTTGCCATTTACCACAACATGGATGGAACTTGAAGGTATTATGCTAAGTGAAATAAGTCAGAAGAGAAAGACAAATACCTTATGATTTTGCTTATGTGTGGAATCTAAAATGTAAAACAAACAAACATCAGAAACAGACCCATAAATAACGAGAACAAACTGATGGTTGCCAGAGGGGAAGGGGATAGGGGGATGGATGGAATGAATGAAGGGGAGTGGAATATACTGTCTTCCAGTTATTGAATGGAATATTAATGAATGAATAAGTCATGGAGAAGAAAGGTGCAGCACAGGGAATATAGTAAAAAAAAAAAAAAAAGGGGGGGGGGAGATATTTAATTTAATTTACTACTCCCATCCAATGTTTGCACTACCTCTGTAGTATTTCTACCTACCCTTGAACATTTTCAAGGCAGAGCTACAAAGTAAATGACAGTCTTTGAGTTTCTCACCATTTTTTTTTACTACAAGGGTTCATTTACATGCTCCTCATTTTTTAAGAGAGGTCACAAACATACACACATAAATACATACATAGATGGACAAATAGGTAGGCACATACATACATACATACATACATACATAAAATTAACAATGCTATGGGTATATGGGTGACATTTTTAAAGCCCCAGGTGTGTGGAATTCATCACATCTATGCTACATACTTTGTACATTCAAGGTGAACATGCTTGTGGCAGTTAAACAGTCACACGAAATTAGTTGATTGATGAAGTGGTAAAAGTAAAGTAATTAAGATAATGGTCTCAGTAATTAGTCATCCAGTAGTCCAGAATTAGTTGAAAGATGGCTAAAGAATGACCAAAGGACTGTGAAGTTGCTGAAATTTCTAAGATCTTTCTTTGGATACCTCAGGAATCAGTCTATTAAAGAATTGAGCTATTAGGCTATAAATGGAAACAGGAAATTGCAGTAACTATAGTGGCAAAACAAAACTCCACAAACTTAGTGGTGTAAACTACCATTTTGTGATGCTCACAGATTCTGTTGGTCAGGCATTCCGAGAGGGCCGAGCCAGAACAATCTTCCTTTCTACCCCCTCTACCCCCCGCCCCGTCCTTACAATGTCTGGTGCTTTAGCTATGAAAACTCAAAGGCTAGATGTAACCAAATGTCTGCAAACTCATATGAAGGCTTAAAGTCTTGTTAACTCATATATCTGATAGGAAATTCAGTCAGCAGGATCCAATCTTGGCTAGGATAATTTTGCTTGAGTCTTAAGAGCATCAGTCCCAAGAAGACTAAGCTTTCTTTCTTCTTATAATCTAGACTCAGAAGTGACATGCATATGACTTCTGCTGGCATCACAGGTACACCTCAGATTCAAAGGGGAGACCACATAGATTCCCCTACTTCTCAATGGGAGGAGAGTTAGGGATATGTCATGAAAAGGGCACGGAAGAGGGAAATATGTTTGGAACTATTTTTGAGAAATACAATTTCCTACTGTCTGCCCTCTGCCCCCCCCCCCCAATTTATATATTCATATGGAAAATGTACTCTTTATCCCCTCTAAAATCCCTAAATCTAATCCAATTGTAACATCAGCCTCACATTAAGAATCTTATTATTTAAATCAGGTCCAGTGTATATGGGGCTAAAAATTTTAAATGTCATTACTTGGATACAGCACCTTCAGTACAATTTCTGTCAATCAGAAAACCTATGAGCTAATGAAGTTACCTGCCTACACACATCCAACAAACAAAGGTGGGATGTTTACTAAATAACTCCTATAGATACTGCTATTTCAAAAGTGAGAACAGGAGAAACATAGCAAGCACTGCTCCATGGCAGTTGTGAAATCCAGCATGTTTCTTAGTTAAGCTAAGTCCTACTGCCTCTTCCCTCTAAGCTCCTGGATCCAGTTTCTGGGTTCTTGGCTTTGCCTTCCAAGCCTTCCTTCCTTTTATCTTCCTTTTCTATGATTTTGCAGCTGATTAGTCTTTTTGGCCTGCTTCCTCATAACATAGTGACTAGATTCTAAGAGTGAGTGTTTCAAGAAAACAAGGTGGAAACTGCATTACCTTTTATAACCCAGCCTTGGAAATCACGTGATATTATTTGTGTTATGGACACAAGCCCTCCAGATGTTAGAAGAAGGGACATCATAGACCCTACATCTCAACAGAAAAAAAAAAAGTGTTAAAAATTTTAAGAAGCACTTTTAGGATTGCATATAATGTTGTAGGAATTTGGGGAAAATATGATCAGCTATACTGGACATTTGAGGAGATTTATTTGGTCATTTTAAACCAAAAGTTTTGGGGAGCCTGGGTGGCTCAGTTGGTTAAGCGTCCAACTTCAGCTCAGGTCATGATCTCACAATTCGTGGGTTCAAGCCCCACGTTGGGCTCTGTGCTGACAGCTCAGAGCCTGGAGCTTGTTTCAGATTCTGTGTCTCCCTCTCTCTCTGCCCCTCTCCTGCTCCTGCTCTCTCTCTCTCTCAAAAATAAAAGACTGAAAAAATTTAAAAAATAAATAAACTGAAATGTTTTACTGGATCTGCAGGTTCTTAATCCAGCTTAGCTAATACTAAGCAAATATAGGTACAGAGGCAGCCATACTTGAAGGCAAAGTGGTCAGTGACTTCTTGTGTATAATAGGGAGCCCTATTAAATACAATACAATAGAAAACAAAGCTTTTATGCATGTCCTCTTGTATAAGTAAAGATAAGCTAGGATAAAAGAGGAAAAAACCCTCAAGAAATATAATGTCTAAAACATAATCATCTGTTTCATGTTTTCTTAACAATTTTGAGTGGCTGCATGATTTCTGCTGCTAGCTCTTGCTCCATATAGCCGTTCAGGGACGCATGCCTCTAAGGGCAGTCCACCAACTCCAACAGTCAAATTGCAAAGTGTTCTTGTAGGAGCACCATCCAACACAGCAAGAAGTAGAAAAGAGCATAAATCAAAGAGCAAACAAGGTTTATATGGGCCAGATCTGGAAGTGATCTGAGTTTATTCTTTTTCCACTGCCGGAACTCTATAATATGGCATACCCGACTGTAAAAGAAGATAGGAACAGTAGCATAGTTTGGGCCCAGAATGAAGAGGCCATCTGTTTTCCTGAAAAGTAGCATCCAATTTCCCTCAAATACACTCTACCAAGTCTTTACCAATAACCATCTTCCTATTGGTAGGCTATACTGAATCTCCAACTGTGCTGCTCAGTCTCTCTTCACACTGTTGTATCTATAACACATCCTTCTCTGTCCTCTGTCTCTGTGCCCTGACAGATTGACCTCAGGGCTACATCCTCCAGGCTTGCTTGCCCCATGGCTTCTGATTGGGTCTGGCCAATGGGAGATGGAGAGAGAAGACCTAAAGTCAGGAAGAAAGAGGTCAACGTATTGATTCCCTCCACCATATCCTCTCCCAGTCTTGTTGATGCTCTGGGAACTTCATTCTATGGCAAAAGCTCCTAGAGGGAGGCCAGTTTTCCAAAGCTTCAGTCCTTTTCTGGACTCCAATAACACCATTCTCTTTCCTGGTCACTTCCGACCTATATGTGTTAACAGCTTCCCACTAGGTTACTTTCTTAGTATTTCGCTATCTTTTGCTTGTTATAATCATTCCCACCCCACTATAAATAGTTCCTTCATTAAAGTGTTCTTAGGGAAACTCTTTGAGGTGTCATCTATTTCCCACCTTGCCTCTGAATGATACAATCATTGTGTGGACTTAATTTGGTTCAACATATAATTACAGGATACCTATTTTTGCAAGCATGGGATTCATAATAGAAATAAAAAGGAATTGTCTCAGTATTAGTTATCCATTGTATCTATTGTAGGTAAGGTATGTAGGTGCAACTTAGATGGCGTTTTTTGGCTCTGGGTCTCTCACAGGCTAGTATCAACCCAGGCTGCAGTCATCTCAAGGTCTGACTAGGAGAGGATATGCTTCCAAGCTCACTCATAGATCAGTTTCTTGTCATATTATCTTTTAATAGGGCACTTTACAATATAGCAGCTGGCAATAGTCATAGAAAGCAAGTGAGGGAGAAAGAGGACATTATGACAGAAGGCAGAATCTTTTGGAATCCAGTCTCTAAAGTGACATCTCATCACTTTTGCCACATTATATTCATTAAAAGTCACTGGTCCAGCCCACAGTCAAGGCAAGGGGATTGTACATGGACATGACGATCAGAACGTGGTCCTCACTGGGGCACTTCTCAGAAGCTGCCTACCATATTCCCTAACCTTCTCAATGTTCCTGCTATGTCCCTCCTTGCAGCTTAAGAACTACCAGGAGGGGATTTTGAGAGTGCAGCCTACATTCTCTTCTACCTCCCCCTTTCCACATTAGAAATCAACACAAAGCTAACTGCCCTTCTTTTTTTTTAATGTTTACTTATTTTTGACAGAGAGAAAGAGACAGAACATGAGTCAGGAAGGGGCAGAGATAGAGTGAGACACAGAATCTGAAGCAGGCTCCAGGCTCCAAGCTGTCAGCACAGAGCCTGACGCGGGGCTTGAATTCACAAACAGTGAAATCATGACCTGAGCCAAAGTGGGACCCTCAACCTACTGAGTCACCCTGGCACCCCTAACTGCCCTTCTTTTTAAACACACTCCCCACTAAGACATACACCAGTTAGAACTGCACCACACCACTTTTAAATGACAATCATTGTATAAAGGGAGGAAAAAAAGATAGAATCTAGGTGTATACAAATATCCCAATCAGTAATTTCTTGATATTAAATGCTAAGCAGTCAATTCTATTCCACATTCTAATTGAATCTCTAACTATATACAGTCCCTCGCTCTGTATGGACCCCAGTATTTATGTTGGACAAAATGATTAAGTCATTTGAGTATGGATTATTTAGTGATCCCAACAGAGATTTATACCCTTAAACACAGTTATAATAAACTTAATCTTTTTTTTTTCGTTGTTATATCCTAGTGTGGACACTTCTGTTTCCTAAAGTCATGTCATCTTTTTTTCTTGAAAATAATATTTGTATGATGGAAGGGATTTATTGAGTAAAATTAGATTTCCAAAGGGATCAGCAAAAGACATAGACTTGAAAGTAATGTAATTTACGCCACTGAGCTTCTCTTGACCTGTAAATTTACAACACGCCTGCTGTCACTTTCTTTCTCGGTCTTGAAGATGTGGAGCATCAGTCTTTGAAGGAAAACAGATGACCTCACAATACACCCCACCTCCAGGGCTCCTCAACAATAGGGCATCAAAAGAAATTGCACTTTAGTGTTGAAGTGCTGGCCAATAAAAGACTCGGCAGCTCTGACTTCTTTTTTAATTCTCTTGAATCTCGAAACCAGCTACAGTATCAGGACTCTCTTAAGAAAGAAATAGTGTAATACTGAACAGATTATAAATTAACAGCCAGTAAATGCAATTGAGACCACATTCACCTGGTGAGATTAATGAGATATATTTTTCCTAAGTATTAAGGAAAAAGAAGAGAAAAAAATTGTGCTCATTGGGCCTGCTTTTCCAATCTCTCTAGGCATTAATCTTGTCCTTTTAATAAGAAATTCCTATTAGTTATTGCATTTTCAAATGGTACGATATCACATTCAAAAGAGCTCATTTTAGCACTGATTTTTATCTCTTGAGTTCTTAATAGAAAAATTAGATTCAGTATACAGTAAATTACACCACTCTACAAGAGCAGTACCTTGACATCACTTCTTATACTGGTTTATTCCTTTTTTTTCCTTCTTAAAATAAATTCACATCTCTCCTCTATTTAAGCACATGCATTGGGCATGCAGGTGGCTCAGTCAGTTAAGCATCCAAGTTTGGCTCAGGTCATGATCTCACGGTCTGTGAGTTTAAGCCCCATGTCGGGCTCTGTGCTGACAGCTCAGAGCCTGGAGCCTGCTTCAAATTCTGTGTCTCCCCCTCTCTCTGCACCTCCTTTGCTCACACTCTGTCTCTGTCTCTCTGTCTCTCTCTCTCTCAAAAATAAACATTAAAAAAAATTTTTTTAAAACACATGCATTATTCTGAAAGATTGGTCTATGTTCACTAACTCCTTGCTCAGCATCTTGACTCCTAATATGGTTAAATGGTTAGTCTTGCTTCTCTCTTTAAACCACCATCTTCAACTGTATATCATCCTTCTGCCAAAACTCTTAGAAATTTAACAGCACTTTCATCAAAACCAAATGGAGTTTCCAACTTTGCTCCCAATCCCAGATCTCTTCTTTGCATTTGATTATACTTTACTATCTCATCTCTCTCAAAAGTAAATAAATATTTAAAAAAACATTTTAAAAAAATGGAGCACCTGTGTTGCTCAGTCGGTTAAGCATCAGACTTCAGCTCAGGTCATGATCTCATGGTTCATGGGTTTGAGCCTTGCATTGGGCTCTGTGTGGACAGCTCAGAGCCTGGAGGAGCCTACTTCAGATTCTGTGTCTCCCTCTCTCTGCCCTCCCCCACTTGCTCGCACTCTCTCTCTCTCTCTCAAAAGTAAATGAACATTAAAAAACAACAGATTATACTTTACCATCTCTTAAAATGTGCTTTTGCTCAGAGACCTCCCTTCCCTGGAGTGGTTTCTTGCTCTTCTCTTGCAGCATCTCTTGAGCTTTCCTCCATATCCATGCTTCAGTCACTGTTATAATCTATGTTCTGAATGCTCTGTGTCTAGATTAAGACAACAACCTCCCAGATGATATTCTTGCTATTCTCCTCTCCCCTAGTTGTCTGCTGGAGCATGTTTGTAACAGTTTATGAGAGCAGTTTATTAAACTTTCAGGAGTTGTGCCACCTGCTTTTTTAAAAAAAGCAATTATTAAAAATCAAAATCAGGGGCGCCTGGGTGGCGCAGTCGGTTAAGCGTCCGACTTCGGCCAGGTCACGATCTCACGGTCCGTGAGTTCGAGCCCCGCGTCGGGCTCTGGGCTGATGGCTCAGAGCCTGGAGCCTGTTTCCGATTCTGTGTCTCCCTCTCTCTCTGCCCCTCCCCCATTCATGCTCTGTCTCTCTCTGTCCCAAAAATAAATAAACGTTGAAAAAATAAAAAATAAAAAAAAAATCAAAATCAGTAAAACCTTGGATTGTGAGTAACTTGTTCCATGAGTATTCTGCAAGACAAGTAAATATTTCTAAAAATTTTTAACTTGATAAACAAGCGATGCTTTGCAAAACAAGTAATATGTGATACCAAAGGTCACTTGATCACAACTGTGCCAATGGTTCTTGAAGCTCACTTTGATATATAAGTGCTTTGGATTATAAGCACGTTTCTGGAATGAATTATGCTCACAAACCAAGGTTCTACTGTAAATAAACTTACATAAACTTAAATTATTTTTTTATATTTTTAGTTTATTTATGGAGAGGGAGAGTAGGGGACGGGCAGAAAGAGAGGGAAGAAGAGGATCCCAAGCAGGCTCTACACTGCCAGTGCAGAGCCCAACACGGGGCTAGAACTTGTAAACCATGAGACCATGACCTGAGCCAAAACCAAGAGTTAGATGCTCAACCAACTGAATCACCCAAGCACGCCTACATAAATTATTTTTAAAATAAAGGTAATAAGTATCCATCCTCCTGCTTTGTTACCTTTTACTATTTCTTATGGTCTTGAGTTTGTTTACAACTGTTGTTGTATCTATAAAGTGGAAATAAATATAATGAAAGACTAATGCATATCTCTAACAATTCTGCATTAAATAATGTCTGATTTCAACTATGATGGGACTATTTACACAACAGAAACTGGCAAATGCTAGCAATCACAACTTTGGTTTTTAGAGAGCAAGTTATTAAAGATGTGCCAACATGTCATTGCCATTGCACAGTAACACAACAGTCTCCTTTGCCTGGCCTCTTTCTTGGGGAAGAACCCATGATTGGATATGGGTGCTGAATCCATCAGGGTTCTCTAGAGAAACAGAACCAACAGTATATATATAGATAAATATAAATATAAATATAAATATAAATATAAATATAAATATAAATATATTTATATTTATATTTATATTTATATTTATATTTATATTTATATTTATATAGAGAGAGAGAGATTTATCATAAGAATTGCCTCACATGATAATGGAACCAAGAAGTCTCAAGAAATAACATCTGTAAGAAAGAGAACCAAGAAAGCCAGTGATGCAACTCATTCTAGGTTGGAAGGCCTGAGAACAGGCAAGACAATGGTAAAAATCCCAATCCAAGTCCAAAGAGCACTGGTGTCCAAGGTCAGGAGAAGATGGACGTCCCAGCCTAAGCAAAGAAAGTGAATTCACCCTTCTATTTTCTGCTCTATTCAGGCCCTCAACAGATTGGATAAGGTCCATCTGCCTTAAGGAGGGCAATTTCTTTACTCAGTCTACTGATTCAAATGCTAATCACTTCTGGAAATACCCTCACAGACACGTCTAGAAATAATGTTTGGCCAGCTGGCTGGGTATCCCTTAGCTGAGGCAAGGTGACATATAAAATTAATCCTCACAGGTGCAGTTGGCCAATCAGAGAAGATCTGAAAGTCCAATACTGACAGAATATCTCTGGTCTGTAACTGTGGTTGCAGGTAAGATACCAAAACAGAGACAAGAGGCAAGATGGAATAGAAGAAGGTTGTTAAGTCTGAGAACAAGATCCAGTCAAGAAGGCCTGAAACAGCTAAGCTCAATAATTTGGAAGATGAGTTTTCTTAGTTCAAGTGGTGACTCGATCTCATCTAAACTGTCATAGAGAAGATGAGAAAAGAGAAGATGTGTTTATTGGACAGAGGATATACCACCTAGAACATCCAGGCCTTATGATAGAAAAATCAGGAAGTCTGTGCAGTTAGCTGCAAAGCAAGTTAAAGACCTTCTTGGCTGCCTTATACTGCACGATTTTTTCTTGATGTTATGAAAATTCTCCAGGCATCTTCCCCCCCCCCCCCCGATCCTATAGCTAACTTTAAACAAAATCAAGAAGATAGCTTATAAGTTGTGACTACAATTTAAATTAGAGGAAATACTTTGTGGCTCTCTCTTGAAGTGTGATCAGTGATATGAATTGGAAAATTCCCATTCAATAAGTCTGCTTCCATCTCTTTGATGTTCACTGTATAATTTCTCTGTCTCAAATGCAAGATGGTTAGGACTTTCATCTTTCCTCTTTCCTCATTATTTGTGATTCATAGTTTTGAGTGGAAAGTATTTTTAGCAGAACTTTATAGAAGAACTTTTTATATTGAATCATAATTCTAGTCGTTTGATAGTAATTTTATTATCCAAAAGAATTTCAATAATTCTGAATTGTTATTATATTTCATATGTAATATCACACTAAATTTTTCTAAATAAAATTGCTTACCTAAAAACTATGAAGACCAAGTTTGTAATTATTCTATAATACTTTGATAAATTGCATCATCAGGAAAGGTAACAGTTATATTAAATGTTTTACTAAAAAGTTTTCATAGTGTTATTGTTAGCTACCGTACCTGTCCTTTTTTCTTTATAGTTTCTAAAGCCTAATGTAAGCTATAGTATTAATCATATATCAAAGTTTTAAACTCTGCATCTGTGTTTTTTCCAAATTTCAAGACTTATGCCCTAAAATCAATTCCTTCTTCCAACTGACTATTGCACAGAGAATGAATTCTCCATAAGTAAAGAGAATGCAGAAGTGAAAACAATTTGTAGCTAACAGTTGGAGTTCATGAAACAAAAAATTTTTTTCTAATTATTCAAATTTGTTATAGTGAACATGCGTCAAAAAAGGGATTAAAATGCGAGCGCTAAAAATAATGAATTATGATTATTTAGATAACTACATTTATGGTGCATTATTAAAGGATTAGCACTAAACTGATGGCCTGGTAGCAACCAGAAAACAAGGTGGTAGCAGCTCTCTTTCTGCATTTCTTCTAAAATCTCAGCACCATTTCTTATTTGTTTCAAGAGTTATAGAAGCCAACTTTTTATCTCCATCCACACCTACTTTAAATCTGTCTTTCACATTTTATTTAATGAGAACTGGATCTTGATGTTAGTAAGTCTAACATCATAGGGTCAATTTCCACTGAAGTTTGTTTACATTTATGGCTAGAAGACCCCCAAGTTCGCTGGACCCAGCCATCAGGCCACAGGCATCTCAAAACTTACACAGACAACCCAGCAAGAGAGTGGAAGTGAATAAATCAACATCTACACACTGTAATCTTAAAAAAAAAAAAAAGACACAAAAACATGTGATTTTTTGATAACAGTCCAGTAGCAACATAGAGTATTATGCAAATACAAAGTACAGCATAGCAAATGGGTAAAATTAACCTGGATGTGAAACCTTACATAGGCAACTTATACCTTTATGATTTTGAATGACTGACTCAAACACACTGGTCTTGTTTTAAAATGGGCATACCTTCCAGGAACAGAAGTTGTGTACTTTAACTTATACAACATGTAGAAATATTCACTTTTCAAAAAAAATTTTTTTCTTTTTGAGAGAGAGAAACAGTGTGAACAGGGGAGGGGCAGAGAGAGAGGGAGACACAGAATCCAAAGCAGGCTCCAGGCTCTGAGCTGTCAGCACAGAGCCCGATGCGGGGCTCAAACTCACAGACTGTGAGATCATGACCTGAGCTGAAGTCAGATGCTTAACCGACTGAGCCACCCAGGCATCCCAGAAATATTCGCTTTTACTAATAAATGTTAATTCACACAAACCCTATACATCTGTCTTATTTCATCCCACAGACTTTCTCCACAAATGCTACCCTAACTGGAATAAGCCTTTGCCTTTACTTCAGGCATTTCACTAATAATTGCATATGTTCACTAGTCTATATTAAATTAGAAAATAGAAGACCTTTGTCAGACCTTTAAGGCAGGGATCAATTCCACCTAATGAAGGTGGTAAGGAATAGTGGAAAGAATACTGGACTAAATATTCTGAAGACAATGAATTTAGCTGACCTGGATAGTACTTCATTAGCTGATTGAATAGTTCTTCCATTTCAGCAAATAATTTTCTGCATCCAATAGGGACCAGGGTGCTGGGGATACAATGAGGAGAAAGAAAGAAATATTCCTGGCTTTTCTCCCAGCTCAGAGTCGAATGAAAGTAACAGAAGGTTAAACAATTACATTATTTCTTATAAAGGTAAAATAAAACTTCCATGAGAAATGAAAAAAAAAAAAAGTAATGACAGTCAAATGTGATATGATAAACAAAACAGGGGTCATGGTGGGAATGCATAGCAGGGACGCTCAAGAATGTCCAGGATGGGCTGCAAAGAAAACTCCACACAGGAAGATTTTCTGCCATCCTCCCCCTAACTCACTATGTTCAGCTCCGTAGGTCTTCTTCCTATCCCTTGATCACTCAGCCTTTCCTTTGTTAAAATATTCTTCTTCCAGTTCTTTGAGTAACTGGCTCCTGTTCATCACTCTGATCTCAGTTCGTGTCTACTCTTCAGAGTGAACATTCTGAATTCACATCTTAAGTAGTCATGAACCCATCACCCTGTCTCATTGTCACCATCAGTGAATAAGGGACGGAAATGATCGTCACGTAGGATAGGTTTAACTAGATATCCTCCATTTCTGATAGTAGGACAGAAGCTCCAGGGAGGCAGAAGCCCCTGTTTAATTTAATCACTGTTGAATGATCAGCACTGAGTACACTGTGCGTGAATAATAACTATTTGTTTAATAGATGAATGAATCTGCCTTGATTATCTCACAGAATGTTTAGAGAACCCAACAAGCAGCAACAAGAGCAAAAGCCCTGACCTTTACATATTATTTTTTAGGCTACGAAATAATTTCATATATATCATCGCATTTGAATCTCCTGTGGATTCTATGAAAGAAAGCTGGCATGACTGAGGAAGCAAAGGCTTATGGACGTCAAGTGACTTCCTCTGAGTCTCAAAGACGATATGCAAATAGTAGCAAAGCTAAAATGAGAATACAGATCTTCAGTGAACAACTTGACTTTTTCACTATGCCCCATGGGAATGTGAACATTTTGTACATGTTTGGCAATGGTAGACCTGTACAGTGAAGAATTCTAAATAGACACCAAATTCGAAAGTCCCCATCCAGCTCTTAACTCAGTCTGACTGGCAAGTAATTCCTAGATGTTAATGAATTCACACACTTGGTTCCCTTCCCCCCATGCAACGTGATTACATTCTGACAGGAGTAACTTATTTACCACAGAAATGTTCTTTAAAGTGAATGAAGAGAAAAAGTAATTATTCATTAGCTATCAGTCTGCACAATTATGTATCTGCTTGTTACGTGTCAGATGCCTGGATGAGACTTGGCAGAGAAACATGGAATTGAATGGAGAACAGAAAGAGCAATGTTCTTTATAAATAACGTGTGAAGATAAGTAAAGGGCTTACAGCAAGGCAAACTGATGAAAGAAGAATGCAAATTTTTATGTGAAGAGGTCTTCCTCTGAACTGGTCTTAATTACAAGTAGCATTTGGGATAAATTAATTAATATGCACTCTACCAATTCCTAGGGATACCCAATTTGTAGCCATTTGGAGATCTAAAAATATAATTCACCTTCACTTTCTGAAAAGTGATGCAAACTTGTGACTACTGAGCTTTCTTTTTTACCTGAGTACAAATCTTCCTCCTGTGAAGATTAGCAACTGGAGAGGGGAAGAAGGAAGGGAGACTGGCAACTCCATCTTTTAATCCATTATTCACTCAGGACAGGGATAAACCCTTACGTTGAGAATATAAAACCTCTTTTACGGGCAAAAAAAAAAAAAAAAAAAGCCCCATCTAACTGAACTAGATTAGTGATACTAGGAAAAACATTTTCTCGGAATCACTGAAAGAAAATGTTCTTCCTGGAGTCAGTGAAAACTCAGACAATTAGTGTGATCACAGCAGAAGCATGTGCAATAATATGTAACATAAATGGAAAGTGCTTAAATGTATATACCTGAATCCAAACTTGGAAATGTGCATGTTTTTAAGATTCTTCAAGACTGGCTTATAGCATTCTCATTATGCTTTATGAACATCTCAGGAGTTAACCAATATTGGTCTTATTAAATGTGAAATTGTAATACAATATTTATTTATCTAATTCCGTTGATTATCAAAATATAGGAAGGGGGCAATTACTCAATAACCATTTAGAAACATTGTTTCCAGTGTGAAATAATCTTTATCAGTAAAATATGTTGGAATTGGTTCATAAGTATACAGTAATGCATAAAATATTTTTGATGTCACTATGTCTTCAAAATTATTTAAATACAGTATACTTTTAATAAAGTTTCAATGAGCCTTTATAGGAAACATACAATATCCCTGTTATTGTCCTTAGGGTACAAAGGATACAAAGATTAAAAACATGTTGAAGCTGTTCTCAAACACAAAGTTTAAGCATACCTACAATACACACAAAGTTGTACCCCACCCCCAAAATATAATCCTGGTGAAAAAAGTTTTACCTGGTGAATTTAAGAAAAAAAAATACCATTTTATTTTTATTTTTGAGGAAAGGAGAGGGGAAGGAGAGGGAAAGGAGAGAGAAAGAGAGACAGAGCAAGGGAGGGGCAGAGAGAGAGGGAGAGAGAATCTTAAGCAAACTCTACATTTGAGCCCGATGTGGGGGCTCAATCCCACGACCATGAGATCATGACCTGAAATCAAGACTTGGATGTGTAACCGACTGAGCCACCCAGGTACTTCCAAAATATCTCATTTTAAAACAAGTGTAATCTAATAATTCCAAAATTTCCTTGAGATATTTATTTTCTGGCTAAAGTTGCCCAGCATAATTATCTTCAACAATAAATATAATTTTCCTAAACATATGCTGATCTATCTAAAGGAAGCTACATAGGTAAGAATGCAGAGTAAAGCCAATGTTTATATATCTGCAGGCATTTCAAATGTCTTCTCTAATATTGTCTACTATTACCTCTGTTTCATATTTCTTCAGGCTTGGAGTAAATATATTTATTAAAATATAAGACTTTTCCAGAGGAAGAATATTAAACCATTATCATCTCTTAATAAACTAGGGTAGACTAGTTAAGCAAAGGAAGGGCACTTAAAGAGCATTTTCCACTTTCTAATTTTATCACCATTTAGGTTCTTATCCAAATGTCTTAAGATTCTGATAAAGGATCAAAATTCCAAATTGCTTTTTAGAAATTTCCAAAGTGCTTTTTATAAACGTTGATTTAAAATTTATCTCAGCTTCCAAAGAATGAAGGTGACTAAATAATACTTAAAATTTACAAACACACACACACACACTTACATCTACATTTTTATGTATGCATATACACATACATATATGTACATATATATACATGCATAACTGTACACACACACACCAAGCTTTTAAGAGAGAATAGGAAACCTGAAATTCTATACATGAGATGGATACTAAAGATCACTCTCTTGAAGTCATACCATTACCATGATTGAGACTGAATTTTGAGGGCACTTCCTTATTTATTTTCTCATTCTTTTTAAAAAAAATTTTTAGTGTGTATTTTTGAGGGACAGAGATACAGAGTGTGAGCCAGCAAAGGACAGAGAGGGGGAGACACAGAATCTGAAGCAGGCTCCGGGCTCTGAACTTACAGCACAGCGCCCAGCACAGGGCTCAAACTCATGAACCATAGATCATGACCTGAGACAAAGTCAGATGCTTAACCAACTGAGCCACTCAGGTGCCCCTGTTTCCTCATTCTTAAAATATTGTGTATTATGTAATTCTCATTATCTTTAAAAAATTTAGTGGTATTGAATTCTAAAATAAATGTGTTTTATGAATCCTTATATGAGTAACATTTCATACCTAATAGACCATGTCTATTGACAAGTTTTATAGCATATTCAGGTATATTTCTTTATAGTGTTGTTGTTTTTTTTAAATTTTTTTTTCAACGTTTATTTATTTTTGGGACAGAGAGAGACAGAGCATGAATGGGGGAGGGGCAGAGAGAGAGGGAGACACAGAATCGGAAACAGGCTCCAGGCTCTGAGCCATCAGCCCAGAGCCTGACGCGGGGCTCGAACTCACGGACCGCGAGATCGTGACCTGGCTGAAGTCGGACGCTTAACCGACTGCGCCACCCAGGCGCCCCAATAGTGTTGTTTTATGTATCAATTCTCAATGAGACCTAAATATACAACATTAAATAGAGTTCAGGGAAGATGTTACTTCAAGATAAGCTAATTAACTTTTGGTTGATACATTTCAGGGTTTTGTTGTTGTTGCTGTTGTTGTTGTTGTTGTTACTGTTGTTGTTTTTAGTTTGCAAGGAATGTAGAATATACAGTCCCTAATACTAGATGTGGGAAAACTGGCAACTACTGTGCCACGAATCATCTACATTCAGGATTTGTCTGGTCAGTGTTTAAAATTGAAAAACTTCACGTATCAGTAGGGATTTAGAAATGCTCTTGAGATGGAAGATTCTATCCCATTGGGCTTATATACACCTGCATGACCACCATCAGCTGAGATGAGTAGAGACTGCATCATTTAGATATTACCTGGAGCTGTTTCTTTCACCTGTCATCTAGTCCCCTTCACTCATTTCAGTTACCTGCCTGGACCTCATTCTGAGAGGATAAAATGGCTCACATTTCAGACTTTCTCTCTCAGACTAAAGTTATAGAAGAAAGAGTATGAACTCAACGGCTATACTGTGCTCAAGAAGCATTTCAGAATACACTGATAGCCCCAAACTTACTAGTTTTATACATTTGTTTAACATTTTGGTTGGAGGTAAAGAAATGTTCTTAAATTCATGGAAGCATCATAAACTATTATAAGACCTGTCTTTTACCATCTCTGAATGTGTTGTATACACACATAAAAACAAATCAAAACATGCTATGAAAATAAAATGGTAATTGCTTGTGAGTGGGCAGGGAAAAAAATTTCCTTCACAGGACTTTTAATTCATGAGATCATTCCTCGAGTATATTTCAGAAAAGTCCAATTTACTCATTTTTTAGAAAACAATGAATAAAAAAATTCTGCTGATGGGATGTCAAAATTGGAATTTTCACACTTCTCAAAATTTAATGTATTTAACATAAATTTTTTTGTGTTGTGTTAAATGGAGCAAATACGTTTCCTTCCACCCTTGCTTGCTAATTTCTTAGAAGGTATATCTGCAAGATTCAAATTCCAATTTGATTGTTACAAAGCACAGTTTTAGAGATGGCACAGGAACTTTAAAGTACTTGTAGTAATTTGGCTTCTTTAAAATTACAACAGGGGCACCTGGCTGGCTCAGTCGGTTAAGCGTCCGGCTTCGGCTCAGGTCATGATCTCACGGTTGTGAGTTTGAGTCCCACGTGGGGCTCTGTGCTGACAGCTCGGAGCCTGGGGCCTGCTTCGGATTCTGTGTCTCCTTCTCTCTCCCTGCCCCTCCCCTACTCGTGCTCTGTCTCTCTCTATCAAAAATAAATAAATGTAAAAAAAATAAAAAATAAATTTTTAAATTACAACAGCATTTCAGTAGAGTTAAAATCTCTCCTGGCTTCTTTAACTGAGCAGAAATTCCAAGAGGGAGCCATGCCACATTTCCCCTTACTTCTCAGAGTGTTAATACTTTTTGTTTAAAGGGTTTACACAGGATACTCTAATAAAAAAAAGGAAAAAAAAAAGAACTTTTGTGATTAGCTCAGAAAATGTCTTTAAAAAACACATTTCCAGAAAGTTTTCAGTCCTCCAGCAAACGTTGATAGTGAAAACTTGGCAGATGTCTAATTATTATTGCAGTTTTTCAAATAGACTTTTTATGACTCACCAAGACTATGAAATCAGTTCCATTAAAAGACCTCTCCTATATTGTTATGTCAGAATATCCTGATTTATATGCTATCTTCTGAGACTCGTTGTGTTCAATCTGCCTTTGCTGCAAACATGGCAATACATCTTGTTCTCATAACTCGCTCCTGCTCCCCCTCTTTTATTCCTTCCTCCATCCACTCATCAGAGCCTCTGTGGCAATAAATATCCATTGTTCCCTTTAAGAGGTAGATAGAATAACCATATTTCCAGGAACTCCCAGAATAGCTAATGTCACCACAGTCCATTTGTAATAAATGGATACTTAGGTTTTTTGACATTGTAAGGCCAAGTGCAATGTGTGATGGACTTTATTCAAAGATATTCAATTAAAATATCTAATGAAATTATCCATCTGTAATTCTCAGTTCAGCAATTACTCACTTCTCTCCTTAGCACTGTTCTCTGAAAGAATATGTATGCTTTTCAAAATAAAACTTAAAGCCATTTAAATCCTCTCAAAATGCACAAAATAATTGTTAGGGTTACAAATGAATTGTAGAGCTGAGCTTGAATTTTCCTTCAAATATTTTATAATCAAATGGAAAAACTAAAAATTTCTGCATAAGGAAATTGAGAATCATAAATCCAGCTGCCTTGATAAAGTCATATACTATCTTATAAATATCAACAGAAAACTGCTAAATTATCCTAAAGTAGTATTGAATCAAAACCACCACATAGGATCAGATGGTCCTATCGGACTTACAAGAATCAGAGATCTTATCCCATATGGAATAATATAAAAGTGCTCAGAAGGAGCAGAGAGAGGTTTAGGACATTGAAAGCATTTTCTCAGGCCCTTTGTCCTGCATCAGATGTTTTATTTTGGCCCAGAAAAGGTGTGGTTTCTAAGTGAGTTTCTTGAGGTTCTTCACACAATGAGGGGTGTTTCACTTAGCTTTCAGTTATGAAACATCTTCATTTTATACCCCAAAGAACTACATGGCTTACACGGCATTCTCCAGGGATCCATGCCTTCTAAATTCTGGACTTGATTTCCCATAGGTAATTCTTTGCCCAGGGAAATCCTGCAGAAGGTATTTCAGATATAAAGTCCCTTCTTCCAAGCAAATATCATTGGTCGGTTTATCCAGAGAGGCAGCAGACCAAACAGACCACATTGTCTGACACCTTTTTGTTCCCTGGGGAAAGGAAGTGAATGGATAGCAGCCCAACTACCTTCCTGTTGTTCTTCCGGGGACCCGGCCACATATTGCAGAGACCCCAAGTATCCAAAATTAAATGACTCCTGAAACATTCCCATCTCAACCTTGGGAAGATTTAAAATCACAGACTTTAAAATCACAGGATCAGATAAATTATGATGGCACAAATGTAGAGTTTCAAATGTCTATAGTCCAGATCCACATATTGTATTGCAAAGTATCGCTAAATTTATATGTGTGTGTGCATGTGTGTGTGTGTGTGTGTATAGCAAGACATACACATATTTCCTATAATAAATTTTATTGTCCAAAGATGAATTGCTTTTATTATCTAGTTTTGTATTCAACAAGTGGATTTAAGTACAGATTGCCTGAAAGTGTATAAGCCCGTATACCTATCACAAAGAACCCAGATAAGTGTCTTGCCTTCATTAAGCTTATAATTTAAAATGGCATGACTAGGGGCGCCTGGGTGGCGCAGTCGGTTAAGCGTCCGACTTCAGCCAGGTCACGATCTCGCGGTCCGGGAGTTCGAGCCCCGTGTCAGGCCCTGGGCTGATGGCTCAGAGCCTGGAGCCTGTTTCCGATTCTCTGTCTCCCTCTCTCTCTGCCCCTCCCCCGTTCATGCTCTGTCTCTCTCTGTCCCAAAAATAAATAAACGTTGAAAAAAAAAACTTAAAAAAAATAATAAAATAAAATGGCATGACTATAAATAGTGTACATGGTGGGAAGGGAATTCCGACAGGGAAGGCCTGAATGCTGTTGGAAACCCATACCAATAATGCCTAACCCAGATTTAATACTTAAGGAAAAGTATCCCAGGGGGGTGCCTGGGTGGCTCAGTGGGTTAAGCGTTGGACTTCGGTTCAGGTCATGATCTCACAGTTGGTGGGTTCGGGGCCCACATCCAGCTGTGTGCTGACAGCTCAGAGCCTGGAGCCTGCTTCAGATTCCATGTCTCCATTTCTCTCTGCCCTTTCCCCACTCACATTTTGTCTCTGTCTCTCTCTCTCAAAAATAAATAAACATTAAAAAAATTGTTTTAAAGTATCACAAGGAAAAACTGATCTACACAATTTATAAAAGAAAGTCGAAAAAGGGACACCTGAGTGGCTCAGTTGGTTGAGCATCTGACTCTTGATTTCTGCTCAGGTCATTATCTGATGGTTCATGGGTTCAAGTCCCAGGTCTGGCTTGGGCTCGCAGCATGGAGCCTGCTTGAGATTCTCTCTTTCTCCCTCTCTGTCTGCCCCTCTCCCACTGTCACATGTGCATTCTCTCTCAAAATAAACTTAAAAAAAATAAATAAAAAAGAAAGTCAAAGAATGTTGGAGAAATGTATGTTGAATATCAAGAAAACAATGGATGGAAAGCCCAGAGCTCATAGAAATATGATGTGTTCAAAAAATGGAAAGCATGTAATCTGCCACAAGGCAAGGCTGGAGAACTGAGCAAAGGCTTGACTGGGGTGTTTTGTAAATTCTGTTAATTTGAGGTTTAGTAAAAAACAATGGTTGCCACTGTAGAATGTTAAGCAGAAGCATGATATGATCAGGGATGCCTTTTGAGAGGATATGATCCAGGAAATGTGATGGGCAACATTAAAGGTTGAGAAACAAATGAGGATACTGTTGCAGGAATCCAGGTGAGAGATGGTAGTAGCTTGAGTCAGTCACAGCTATGGTGAAAAACTGACTGATTTAAAGATTCCTAAGAGACTAACCACCCAGGACATGGAGATTGAATGGTTATGAGGGATGAAAAGGAGGAAAATCAAGAATAATACCGGAGTTTACGGTTGGGAATTGAGTAAAGGATTTGCTATTGGCTGAGGTAGAAAACACAAAGAGAATTGCAGAGAAAAATGAGTGTATCTGTTTTGCTGTGTGTTAAATTTTAGGAGTTGGACAGAATAACATGTGGTATCCTACAGGAAGTTGGATGAGTATATGAGTATATCTGATGCTAATGAGAAGTATCTGGTTGGAATTATTTATTTGGAAATCATTAGCATATAGTTGGGAATTAGAGTCATGAAGTTGGATGCAGTTTTCAGGGGAATTCCGAACGCCCCCTCTCCAACAAGAGAGAAGAAAATGGAAGATAAAATTGCATTTCAAGTGGAAGAAGAACATGTAAGGACACTGCGTGAGAGCAAAAAAAAGAAAGAAGCAAACCAAGCTAGTGTGGTGTCATGGCAGTCCAGAGAATAGACTGTTTCATGAAAGGCATACTCAACAGTAGTAAATGATGCCAAAAGAGACTAAGAACTATTCACTGCATTTTGTATAGCAGAGGTGGTAACTTTGACAATAGAAATATTAATGAAACTGTGGGACAGAAATCAGAAAGCATTAAAAGAGAAATGCTTTAGGAGGTTAACAAGCTACGAAGGTAACTAGACAACTCTTGTGAAATTTGCATGCAACGAGAGGAATAAGGAGGTGATTGGAGGTAGACAGTAGGTCAAAGGATAATGTTATTTTGCTTTGTTTATTTAGTTTTGAATAAGAGAGATAGTCATGTATATATATAGATTAATACAAAGGGAAGAGGAGCAGAGGAAGGAAAGGAAAAAGAGAGGGAGCAATCTATAGAACATGGTTCCTAGGACAAGTGGAAGGACTAGTCTCGGAAAGGAGTGAAAATCAGAAAAGTTAAGCATGTTTGTCATTTCAGTGGTGGAGAAGAGAAAATTGCAATTTTTACATCATCCTATTCTCATTAAAGTACGATATCTAGCTATCACCAAAATTGAAGGAGGAGATGGAGGGTCAGAGGTGTCAGGAAGATGGAGGTTTGAAATCATATTTTATAAAAATTAAGGAAAAGACTGCTGACTTGAGAAAAAAAATAAACAAAAATGTTTGGAAACATTGTTAAGTAACCCATTGATGGGATTAAGGAGTTGAGGGATTATTAACTTCAAGAATGAGTAATTTCCTGTTGGAATATTCCTTCTTGGCACCAAGAAAAGTTTCATTATCATATTTAAAAATCTTACATTGAAACAGACCATTCCAATCACTTACATAGCTCAGGATTTGTTATAAAGTAAATGGCGAGTTACAGTGTACCAGAACCATGCCTTAGAATTCTCCTGCCTCTACAGGATAAGTGGCCTCTCACCAGCTCAAAAGATCAATCATAATCCTATTAGAAATATGGAGACAATTAGGGGTGTGTGGGTGGCTCAGTTGGTTGAGTATCCAACTCTTGGTTTTGGCTCAGGTCACAATCTCACAGTTCAAGAGCTTGAGCCCTGCATTGGGCTTTGCACTAACCGCACAGAGCCTGCTTGAGATTCAGTCTCTCCTTCTCTCTGCCTCTCCCTTGCTTGTGCTCTCGCTCTCTCTCTCAAAATAAATAAATTATGGAGACAATTATTTACCTTCACAAATTCCTAATAGTTACTATGATGCTCTCCACTTTGTTCTGTGCTTTTTATCTGTTTTTCACCCAAAAGCTTAGAAATATATAAACTCTTAATTATCAAATGGTTAATACAGATCTTGGCTTCAAAATGCCTGGGTTCAAACCCAAGTTCTGCCACTGAACAGTGGGTGATTTAAGCACCCACTGACCTCCTCAGTTGCTGACCTCCTCAGAACTTCATGCTTTCACTTGTCAAATGGGAAGAATAATCTCACAGGGGACTGTGAGGATTTAATACATTGGAGGGTCTTAAATCGACACTTAATACATAGTAAGCTCTCAGTAAATGTAAATTATTATTATTATTTTGTTGTATCTGGGGGATAGGACAGGGGTTTATGTTACAGGCTGTGGCTGCTCTTCTCTGTAAACTCTTCTTCAGGGAATATATTTTAATTTGGGGTACAGTTAGGTCCAGCCAAAGTTCCACATTGTAATATTAGAGACTGTCCCACTAGTTTAAAAGGCTAAGGCTTTTCAAAACGGCTGGTTACTAAGAAAATCAAAAGGAAAAGTCCCGGAAAGTAGAGAGAGAAAAAATTAAATTGTTTTATTCCCATCCCATTTTTAAAATTAGATCCACTGCCTATCTTTTTCTGGAACCACTGTACTTGGGCCAGAGACTATTTTCAGGGCTGGGTTAAATAGCAAGCAGACCTTACTGCCTATAAAGCCTGGCAGACCTGGTAATGACTTACAGAAGGAGACCATGGTGCCTACTTGTCTGAATAATTTTAAGGACTTGGCAGATAATTCTTGAGGACTTTTTAATTGTAGCCCTCAGAAAGCTAGAAGACAGGGTAATGACCTTTGAAGCTCTCTTTCATTCTTGCTCTATGAGAGCAAATTCTTAGTTTACCTTGGTATGATATATTTTACATATAACATGAATATGATTCATTCTAATTGGACAGAGCATTACTGCCAAGGATGGTCATCTTCTTTATAAGGAAGTGGCCCTGCTGTTGTTTAAATTAGCCTTTCATGCAACCACTAACTCAAGTCTAGTGATGATTCAAGCCAGAAACAGTCATTTTATTTATATGATGTCTTGCATAGAGGGCAGGCTAGTAAAAGAAAAACAAATCTGGAATGGACAATGAATTAAATCAAAGCTGCTTTGTACTTGGGATGTACCGCAGTAGAGTACATTAGAGTCTATCTACAGAGGTTTATAATGACTCTGCCAATATTAATTATTCACCATGCCGCTTACCTATTTTCAAGGAACCCAGGCTAATGCCAGTAAATGTAATTCTCAGAGTAATACCTTCCAGCTGAATGATACAGAGCACAGCTTTTGCTGTCATGTTACTAGCTGAAAAGAGCATTTCAGGGCAATATTTCAGTGGGTAGAATAAGTTCAGACAGTTCAAAAGTTCATAATAAACATACTTCATAACTCCATTTGAAATGGTGAAGGAAGGCTTAGTTAGGGAAATACTTATGTCTGATTCCATTGGGATGGCCCAATATGCACAGTGGATTAAATATAGTTAGCCTCTGTCTACTTTAAGCTTTCTTCTCTTGCTTTATTCCTATAAATGATTTCACTGACTGAAACTGCATTTTATATCAGATGTAAAATAGACTGACTTGTTGGTTGGGTTGGCAAAAACAGGTTGCCACTTACTGATGGGAAACCAAAAGCCTGTTTTCATGAATGAAGTCATAAGTGATTTTGTTTGATGGGAAGGAGTCAGTTTGAAAATAGTATTTAAAAATACACTGGTTTTTTGATGGATGTTAATGACAGCATGAGAAAAAGTCTCTTCCTCATAATGTTATATTGCTTTATTCTATCCTCAGGATCTGGCCTTTCAAAATGTGATACATTTGCCAAAGCAGTGGAAAGGACTTGTACCAAAGAGAAATGCCATGACAGTCTTGTCTTTGTTCATTCAGTGAAATACTGTGTGCATTAACTATGTGAATATGTCTTTAGATTTGGCATTTTTACAGTGGAAATAATAATAATAATGCTTTGTTTTCCTAAAGCCTTTTTCTTTACAACTAGCCATATTCAGGAGAGCTCTAAAATATAAGTGTAATGATTTTGTTTTTAAACATCTAAGCAAATGACTCTCTTCAGTTAACTTATTTTTGAAAACTTTATAACTCCTTGGCTCCTTAAAATATCTTGCCATTACTCTGTACGGTTCGAGTGGCTGGATGAAAATGTAAATGAAATTCATATTACATTTCCTGCAGATGGACTCTCACTCATCCTAACTGTATTACCTAATCATCAGGGAGATTCGATTCTTTGAGTCAGATTTGACTAAAACTGTAGAGAAGTCACTCCCAACAAAAACGAAAAACCATTTCCATGTAAAATATACCCTTGAGCTTACCATAGATATTAAACATGATATTCTGGCATATGTTGGAAAGGTGTGTTAAAGTAAGACTGTATCTAAAAGTCAATGGTAGAGGATGGGGCGCCTGGGTGGCTTAGTTACTTAAGTGTCCAACTTCAGCTCAGGTCATGATCTTATAGTTCATGAGTTCAAGCCCCACATCAGGCTCTGTGCTGACAGCTGGGAGCCTGGAGCCTACTTCTGATTCTGTGTCTCCTTCTCTCTCTGCCTGCCTCTCTCCCCTGCTCGCTCGCTCTCTCTCCCTCTCTCTTCCTCAAAAATAAATAAACATAAATTTCTTTAATAAAATAAAAGCCAATGGTAGAGGAAACAGGAGTTAATAAACTAAAAGGAACTCTTAAAGATAATTTAAAGTGCTTTTTTCATAAGATGGAAAAAATAAGCACTTTCAGGAGGAATATTAATGATATTTGAGTTTATTTCACAGAAAGAGATAATCTGATAATCATAACAAACTTTAAAAATACTACAATGAATCACTAAGGTCTATTATTAATTTTAAAATTTTGGAACAGTAGAAATAATCACATTGTCAAAAGTTTTTTAGCATTAAAGTCTGTACTGAATGTAGATGTAGGAAATGTAGATATGTATTGGAATCATTTTTTATGATTTTTTAAGATCAGCTTGCCCATTTAATAAATGCTCCAATATGAAGTAAAAAAGACCTACTTGATAATTGAATAGTCAATGACAGTGATATGAGTACTCATCACTGCAATTGTCCAGACTTTCATAGTCCAAAAAATATGAACATTTTGAAAACTCATGTTTTTCAAGTGTATGCAAATGGCCAAAAAGTTATGTAGACTAGAATGAGGAATCAGTCCATATTGTAGGATTTGTGAAAATAATCACATGAGTTAAAATATTTGACTGTGAATAATTTGAAACCTCCTACACTGACACTCCAGGTCAAAGCTATGATCAGGCAAGTGTTTCCAAATTACCATTGTATTTGACCCCAAATGTATTTTCCTGATCTTCTTTCCTAAGCTAACACACTGTGACTTACCAAGGCTTAGAGACATGATGAATATACACAAGCAAGACTGATCCCTGAGAGCCAACCAGGAAACATTTATCTTCAAGATTCTTTAATATGGCCAAGATTAAAAACATTTGTGACACAGTTAAAACCCTGTCAGTCACAACCAGAGAGGTAGAAAGAGGAAGAGGGCACCTCGCCAGCAATCACAGGAAGATGCTGTAATGTTCCCTTTTCATCCTGTTCTGTTCCTCTTTTCATCCCACCTGCCCCCATCCTTAGCTCCTGCCTCATTCAATACATAGAACCCTACTTGCTCTTGTACATGCAGGCATGGGTTAATGTAAATCGCTCAGACTAAAGACCCACAAAACAACATACTTGCGTCCACTCTCCACAAGGATCAGAAGTTAGCAAGTTGTGTTGTTTTCAGGTAAAAAACAACAACAACAACAACAACAACAACAATGCTTTTTTCATATGTGTTTTCATATGTGGACTTGTGATTCAAGTCCACTGGCAATGAGATATAGGCATTAAATGCTTTGCAAAAAAAAATTTTTTTTGAGATAACCAGTCAGGACAAATAAAAACTTAACACTTATTAAGTGTTTTATGTTATCTTTGAACATTGGTAGTGAAAGGGAAAAAAATGCATACCACTCCCAAACAATACCATATTGTCTTTAGTTTGCTAATAACTCAGGTATTGGCTCTAGCAGAGGAGGTGAATTAGTGGAATTAACTAATAATTACATTAATATTTAATACTATTTAAATACTTAAATTTTCTTTAAATTTTTTTTTAAATTTTGTTATTTTAGAGAGAGAGATTGAGAGAGTGAATGGCGGAGAGGGAAAGAGAGAGGGAAGGAGGGAGGGAGAGGGAGAGAGACAGAGACAGAGACAGAGAGAGAGAGAGAGAAAGAGAGAGAGAGAGAATCTTAAGCAGGCTCCGTACTCACTGAGGAGCCCAACTCAGGGCTCAATTCCATGGCACTGGGATCATGACCTGAACTGAAATCAAGAGTTGGATGCTCAACTGACTGAGCCACCCAGACACCCCAAATTTCTTTAGGCTATTTCCTGCATGTTATCCAGGTACATATTATGGATTATTAGCAAATAAATGTGTGCATCAACTAAAGGCATAGCACTATATTAAACACAACATAGAATACAGGGAAGTAGATCATACATTCCACACCTGCAAGTTTTCATCTTCTTAGGGAAACAAAATACGTCCATGGGGAAAGTAAAATAGTAATTATATATCGATAATGATGAATATAAACATTATTTCTTATCTTACCTATATACAAATATGAAACATTAATACTATGTAGATACTATGATAGATATTAACATTATACACAGAGGGAAAAAAACATTATACACATAGGAGATTTAAAATGTAAAATAAAAATGTGAGGACTTATGTCATTTGTTCCAAACAAATTATAAAATTTAACAGGTAACTCAATTTTCTGAGAAGGGATGTACACATTTTCTGTCTCTTACTATTGTTCAAGGATTATAATGTTATTAATATACTACACATATGAATATTTATATCTGAAAAGGCCATTAGATGACTCAAAGTATTTCTGGGTTTGGGGGGTTTTTGTTTTGTTTTGTTTTGCACATCCAGCATAGAGCCCAGCCTGGGCTTGAACTCACGAACCTGAGTTCAAGACCTGACCTGAGATCAAGAGTAGGATGCTTAACTGACTAAGTCACCCAGGACCCCGAAGGTATTTCTCTTAATGTAGTAATATTTACTTGAGGGATTCCCGGTAAAAATTAAAGAGAGAGATCTTTCTTTAATTTTCCAGTTAATTCATTTACAGGTTTTTTTCTTTTCCCCCCTTATCTACCAAATATACATAAAATTCTTAATTTTTTTTAATTGGAGCTACTTCTGGGCTTAAACCTTAGAGTATACTATTGCTGATTTACTGACGCTCAGATCCAACACACAACCTCTGTTTTCTCCAACTACTTTTTCTCCAACTGATGTGTATAGAGCTCCTTCCTTGGAATCACATTTTTAACAATCCTGCCCGAATTCTGAGTGCCAAATTGCCTTTCCTTGAAGAATGTCTGAGGTCTGTATATGTAAGATAAGATAGTGGAAGATGACATAGTCTATGCAATTTGTCTACAGAAATCTTCACCAAATGATCAATGACCACCTCTAATGGAAATATGGTTTCAATTCTCCCTTTGACAGATAGTCTAGCCTACACTCCCAAGAGATATGTTTTCCCTGTCAACCTTTTTTAAAAAAGTGTATGTGCTGGTATTTGGGGCCAATTTAACAACTGTATTACCCTGTTGGTGTTATTCCGAAGTACCACATCTGCTTTCATACAGTTTGTGTTTTTCCTATAAGTGATATATATAGTCTTATACTAGAAAGTATTTTCAACTCAGATTTCAATGTGGTCATTGCAAATCGGGAAGGAAAACATTAGAAGAATTCAGTGTACCTTCTTTCACTCCTAAAAACTGCTATGTATCAACAGTCATGCAGATAATTTAGTGTAAGTTGGTTAATTGTTTCAAGAGAATATAATGGTCCTATCTTTAACTATGAGAGAATTCAATCAAAAAGATTTAAGGTCATCTGTTATGCTGTCATAAATCACTCCTCTCCTACTGTCTCTCAGACCACAGCACTCAAGTATTCAATCTGACAATCAAACTAGCTAAACCAAGAATCAGGTCCTGCCTTAACAGGATTCCAGAAATGTTATTGCCCTAGGACAGAGGATTCTGGTTATGAAAAATCTTCAGGTTATTGTTGCTGTCTTTATGGCTATTTATCTTGCTTTATACCTCAGCACCTGCACGTCACTCGTATCTGTCTGGAATTGTGATTTCTCTTCCACTTCCCAGCTGTCTAGACTTAGAATCCTCTCCTTATTCTACTTCTTGATAGTCACTTCTCTCTTACCTGGGAAGAGTTCAAAACTGGAATTGTATTTTTAGAAATCAAAGTTAAGGATATGATTTGCACCATTCTCACTCATTATCAGATATAGCACAGTTTCATTGAGGGAAGGTATCTAATTTAAGGGAGCAACAAGGTGGCTTGTTATTAAGTTGTTTTTTTTTTTTCAGTTGTTTATTTGTTTCTGTGCATGTTAAGAGTAGATGACCAACAGGATGGGTATAATAAATGTAATAAAATGGCTGAATTAATTATACTAGTGTTGACATGAAAGATTATCATTCTTCATATAAGTGATATAATCAATTGCTGTTTATTCAATAGTAGTTAAATCTTCCATAATATTCCTACCTAATCATTCAACTTCTCTCAGAGCATCTTCTTGTTCTCAATTGTTCATGCCTCAATGGTTACAGAGATAGTAGTCAATATACTACACCAGTGGTTTCTCAAGTCTAGCTGTACAAGAGTCACCTGATAAGGTTTCTTAAAAATTGTCAAATGGTTAGAACCTACATCAAATCAGCTAAATCAGAATTTCTGTGGGAAAAATATAGCTACTGATACTTTTAAAAGCTCGGGGCACCTGGGTGGCGCAGTCGGTTAAGCGTCTGACTTCAGCCAGGTCATGATCTCGCGGTCCGTGAGTTCGAGCCCCGCATCAGGCTCTGGGCTGATGGCTCAGAGCCTGGAGCCTGTTTCCGATTCTGTGTCTCCCTCTCTCTCTGCCCCTCCCCCGTTCATGCTCTGTCTCTCTCTGTCCCCCCAAAAATAAATAAAAATGTTGAAAAAAAATGTTTTTAAAAAATAAATAAAAGCTCCCTGGGTTTGACAACTGGTACTCTACCCAATAGACACCTCTTGCAGCATATATGACATACCCTCAATGGAGTTGTCTCTCTGAAAACAGTTTTGAAAAAATGTCCATGGGACCCCTGGGTGGCTCAGTGGGTTAAGTGTCCAACTCTTGATTTGGGCTCAGGTCATGAGCTCACACCTGGTCAGATTGAGCCCTGGGTGAAGCTCTGTACTGACAGTGTGGAACCTGCTTGGGATTTTCTCTCTCCCTCTCTCTATGCCCACCCACCCCCTGCGCTCCCTCTTGCTCACTCTCGCTCTCTCTCTCTCTCTCTCAAAATAAACATTAAAAAAAGAAAATGTCAGTTATCACTGAGAAATAATCTGGATGAATTTGTCGAAGCATGAACTCTGGAGTCAAAAGAAATATGCATTCAATTTTGGCTCTCCTGCTTACTAGATATGTAACCAAGAGCAAGTAACTTAATTTCTGAGAGTTAATTGTATAGAGGTGTTGGAAGAATTAAATGAGATAATGCAAGTAGACTCAGAAAAGCACCCATCAGAAGGCATTAGCCAGCAAATTAGAGATGGTGTAATGTCTATACTGTGAGGTAAGAAACAGATGTAGTAGAAGGAAGATTCCAGTGATGACTGTTGGGTGAATGGGAAGCTTAGTATGGATCACAAAGTATGTGGCGAAATTTTATATAAATAAGTTTAACTGTAGCTGTGTCTAAATAGATTGATCAATGGGCTAACTATAGTGACAAGTTAAAGCACCTGCTAAATTGCTATTTTAACAGAATTTACCTCTCAATGTCAAGGCTTTCTATATTGACTATGAAGCATATATTTCCATGATTTTAACCAAAATATTTAAATTTCACTCTTGTACAAGGATAGAATTTTCGCCAAATGTTACCGGAAGGGTGACCAGCCATCGCAGTTTCCCTGGGACTAAAAGGTTTCCTAAAACAGAGGACTTCCAGTGCTAAAACCACAATTATCCCAGGCAAACTGGGATTGTTGGTACTCTAGATGCTTATAATCACACTACTGTCTCCTTATCTTAATCCAGTTTTTTCTATATAAAGTACCCATTATCCAGATCAACCCCATCCAGATCCTGGCTATGTATCCTACAGCTGAGCCACACATGTTTTCTTTTTTATTATTTTATTTTATTTTATTTTATTTTATTTTATTTTATTTTATTTTTTAATGTTTATTTTTGAGAGAGAGAGAGAGAGAGAGAGAGAGAGAGAGCGAGCACAAGCAGGGGTGAGGGGCAGAGAAAGAGGGAGACACAGAATCTGAAGCAGGCTCCAGGCTCTGGGCTGTCAGCACAGAGCCCACGGTGGGGCTGGAACTCACCAACTGCAAGATCATGACCTGAGCCAAAGTCGGACACTTAACTGACTGAGCTACCCAGGTGCCCCACATTTGTTTTCTGATTTCTTCAGCTGCATTTTTGAAACTTGTAAAGATTCTGCCCATAGTTCTTCCTTTTCTAAGTGAAGCTGAATTAATTTTTGTCACTTGCAACTAAGACTCTTATTAAGATAGCCAAATCAACAAGTAGAATTCTTAACACTATACTTATTATGCATTATCTAATCTTTTCCCTTTGACTGCAAGTATGTTTTATGAGGCAGTGATGTCAAAGGGGGTCTCTGCACATAGTAGGAGCTCTAAAAGCAGATTTTTGGTGACTAAATCAATTTTCTCATTCAGGAAACTTGATACTCACCAGCCAGTGCAGGAACAGGTCTGTGAAACATCTTCGTCATGGCAGGAGGGAAAATCAGGAGCAGAGATGCTGGAAAACAGCCGGAGAAACTCATTATGTATTTAAAACCTAGCTTCTTTTAAAATAAGAACTAGAATTTGAAGACTTAGAAATGGCCATGGAAAAACTGAAAATGTAATGCCCCTGTAAGTAAAAAGTGGTGTATTTCCAGGTGTTAGAAAGATTACAGGAATGAATAATAACTGAGACAATCAAAGAAGCAAGCTTTTCAAGTTGTGGTTCTTTCATTAGTTAGAACACCCGCTACCTATGCCATCTACCTCCCCAGAGTATTATCTAATCATAAATTCCTGCAGAAATACATTTAGCCATCATTTGTTATTTTTTACCATGGAAGATATTGCCTGCCCCTTAGCAGTGCTCTATCTTTTTCAGACTTATTTGTTCTCAGACTATTTGTTTTTTGCAACGTTATGGTTCAATGTCTAATCAAGGTTTGTGTTTGTCAGGTCACTTTTATTTTTAAGCTCAACCTTTCAATAGAAGAATGTCAGGACATTTCCACTTTTAACTTCTTTCAAGGCTCACAAACTATTGGGAGTTTTGGATTCTTTTCTCCTTTAGTGAGTTTATTTTTAATTTGCTCATATTGTTTCAATTAAAAATGCTTACACTTTTTTTAAAAAAATTGGACAGTATATCTCTTAGTAGTTAGCCAGATGAAATCAAGAAATCCATGATTCATTCCTTTCCCCAGTGAAGACTGTAAAACAGTGTAAACAGCAAATGTAGAGTGCAAAGATGCTACTATTGCCATGAGAGAAGAATGTTAGATTTTAAGGGACAAGGCAGCAGATGTGAAAACTAAAAATATATTCTGCATTTTACTTTATTAATAAGACACCACAAAATTAATCCAATCCAACTACTATAATACCCTAATAAATTATCATGCATTCATCCTGGTTTTAAAATAATCTGCATAGCTACTATTTTACTCACTCAAAATTATTACTCTCCTCTCTTCCCTCATTATTTCCTTCCTTCCTTAACGATTTGAAGAGCCACTAGGTAGTCCCGATCAAGGAAGGAGAAAGGCCTGACAGGGGTTGAGGTCAGGGAGGCTTCCAAGTGGGATAACAGGCCACTGGGATTGGGAAATTGAACAAAGAAGCAAACAGAGATTTTCACAGAAAAAGAAAGAAGTTATATATAGGAAAAGGGGAAAACCTAGATAATATAGATACATATGCACTACCTCTGGACATTAAGAAGCTCTGGGAGCAGTGATACCCCACTAGCAATCAGCATATGCATCAGTGAGATTTACCAGGGCTCCTTGCATTAAAAGCTAGTTCCAGGACTAGGGCATGAACATTACAGAATAAGCCTAAAATGTGTTAATCCATAAATTAAGGAAATGCACAAAAAATGATGTAACCATGTTGGACATACACAGAAGTTTGCTTGAAGGGGGTCCCCAGTGGCCAAAATTGAGACAAGTTAGTGTCAGGAGACTTAATGATATGTCCTATCGAATATAATGAAATCTACACATGTGCATTAAAACAATTAGCAAAGTGTTCCATATAGTAAAAACGACAACTTATAAACGTAGAAGAAATGACAGAATTTGAACATTACCATTTGTCAACTGCAATCATAGTAATTAATTCAGGCAAGAAACATCAACAAAACTAGTGAGTGAAAGTGGAATGAAGAATGGGAAATTTACGTTGTGTAAAGTATCCCCTCGCAGAATACACATTAATTATAAAAGAGAAAAGAACAGCTTTACAGTGAAGAAATCTGGAAGATATCATCGTATTTAAGTGATCAAACACTACCAGTGAAGGGACAAAAACAACCCAAAGTGCCATTTGATGGAATACAGTGAAAAGGGCACAAAATTCCTACTATGACATTAATAGACTGAATCTAAAAAGGAAACACGAGACAATGCTAACTCCTCCAAAAGAGTTGACCTGTAATTTTAAATGACTTATGGTCAAATAAATAAATAAATGACTTATGGTCATGAAGGTCAAAGAAAGGCTGAGGAAAATTCCAAATATAAGAGGACTAAAGAGACATGACAACCACATTTAACATATGAAACTAAAGACACTATTGTAACAGGTAGTGAAACTGCTTTATGAATAAACATTTTTGGGAGTTTTCTGTACTATTCTTAGAACTTTTCTGTAAGTTTAAAATAATTTCCAAAAGAAGAGGCTCCAACTTCACATTTTGCACACAAGGAAGTCGCAAAGGGGAAATGCCTGCCCACGTCAAAAAGCCATATAGCATCTGCTTACGCACTGCAAATCCAAATTACCATTCCAGTATTTTTTCCACTCTTCCCTCTGCCCTCAAATAGAAAAAATAAAGTCAACTCATATGCTCAGGGGCTTTGTTTTCTACCCTGCTGGGTCCAAGTGCCTACACTTGTGGCAGGCTCCTATTTGGGGCTCAAAACTACACGTTGGTTTACGGAATTGCATCATACGGTACAGAAATACTGCATCAGGGAGTATTTTGTCTTTCAGTTATACTCTTCATGCTTCAACTTTCATTTCAAAATTGGTATTTCTGATTATACTCAAACAATAAAGAGAAATGCTCTGCTGCTCTCAGTCCAAGCAACCTCTGAAAACTAAAAAAAAAAAAAAAAAAAAAAAAAAAAAAAAAATTCCAGTGTTTTACAGGAAGCAGAAGATCGTGTAAACAGCAAAATGGATTATTGAGTCTTCTCCATCCTCATTCCCACTTCTAAAGACTGTGCCAATCCATTCATGTACTCAATAAATGTCACTCTTTGCCCTTTACAATCCACAGTGGCCTCCAAGGTTAGTTTTCTTATTTCTTCACGGAGAACAATATCTAGCAATCATAGCAACTTATAAATGCTTTATGCTAACTCTTATATAACTGCAAAACCAAAACAAACTTATAAATTAAGCATGGAAAAGACTGCATAACCATTAAAACTCAGTTAATAGCATCGTTTAGTGTCATAGATCATGTTATATTCCTGACACTATATCACCAATTTTGAATTTTAAAATAGAAAGGTGTATTTATGAGTTTAATTGGTTGCCTGTCAACTTGATTCTTTAATTTGGGGCAAGAGAGGCCATTTATCCAAAATACAAATGCTGCTTAATGAAAATTTTTCTGATGAGTATGATTGACGATGGTAATTTACTGCTTCATTCATTTATCTAACAAATATTTATTGAGTGTCAGTCACGGTTTTAGGTAATGAAACTATTGCAAAAAAAAGTACATACAGGAACAGAATGTGATAAAGCAGCTGAATATGCTACTATTACAGGGTCTTTTTGGGTCCACCATGCTTATAGCACTCACTTTTATCAAACTTATTGCAGAAACCTTATTAACGCAGTGTTTCATTAAGTCAGTTGAGCTCCATTTGGGGGGGATTCTATTTTAAGCACAAAAATAAATCCTTGCTTATCCTTATAGTCAAATTTGGACTTAGTAATGGTATATATATGGCATAAAGTATGGATGTAGCATATTCATACTTCAAGTATCTGGCACAAAGCTTAACAGATTATTGATAATACTTATTTTTTTATTCTTTTATTCATTTTTTAAAGACAGAGGCACAGCACGAGTGAGAGGGAGAGAGAGGGAGACACAGAATCCAAAGCAGGTTCCAGGCTCCAAGCTGTCAGCACAGAGCCCAACACAGGCCCAAACTCAGGAACTGTGAAATCATGACCTGAGCCAAAGTCAGATGTTCAACCCACCAAGCCATCCAGGTGCCCCGCTAATATTTATTGAATTAAGTAATGAAGGAATGAACAAATAGATTCTGTGTCTCTCCAAGAACTCTAATTTCTTAATTAGACTAGTATATTTAACCAAACTGAAAAGCTGTCATCATATGGCTATTTTTGTTAACATTTGCACATATAAGTGAGGAATCACATTGCTATGTGGCTGCTATTCTTGGGACTTTTGAGACATTTTTAAGGATACAGGAAATCTCAAAGTGTTACTAATTTACTTGGAATTAAAAGGGATTTGTCACTGGATGGGGCCACTAATTTTAAAAGATTCTTTCCATGATTTACCCAAGTTGACTTTTTTATTTTTTTTCATTCCTTTCTGTTGATGCCAAAAACCACACAAAACAATCAACCCAGAGGGAGCAGAGTGTCCAGAATTAAAGGAGTCATAAAATCTTAACAAAACTTAAGTTAAAAAAGAGACAGGGGCACCTTGGTGGCTCAGTCAGTTAAACATCCAACCCTTGATTTCAGCTCAGGCCATGATCACACAGTTCATGGGTTCAAGCGCCACACTGACAGCTGGAGCCTGCTTGGGATTCTTTCTCTCCCTCTCTGCCCCTCCCTTGCTCACTCTCTCTCTCTCTCTCTCTCAAAATAAATAAACTTAAAAAAAGGAGACAATAACTGATGATATTTTAAAGCCTAAAATAAATTATTGCCTAGTTTAAAGAGAAACATTATTTCAAAAGCAGATTATGTGTTTCATATCAGGAAATCAATTCTCCATGTATATTAGTCATAAGACAAGTAAAAGACTTTTTTCTATCCTGATAGTTCACTTCATTAAAAAGAGAACAGCTTCCAGAAGAGGTTATGGTTTTGAAAAATAAGAATGGTCTCACTTTAGGGCTCCATCTGATCTCAGACAGAGTAGAACCAATGAAGTGGATAGTTTCCAAAGAATACTAATCAGATTTGTATATAAACAGTGTTGCACTCCAATTTCTGGCAGTTTAGTGACCAAACATGTTACTGGAAGTACTATAAGTTCCTTGGAAGTGTTGGGGTGGGGGCAAGAGGGGATGGGTAGAGGAAGCTTTTCTTCCAGTGGGAATTATAAATGTCCAAGGTGAAGAGATAAAGTTGCACTTTATCTATTCCAATGTGTTTTTGTAAGTATCAACCCCCATAATTCCATCCTGTAAGGGCTCAATTTATGTAGACACTATATTTTGATGATCAAAGCACAGGATTTCTGCCTTCCTCCCTGATGTTGTTACAAGTGGTGAAGTTCGAGTAGGAGGGGAGTCACTTTTCATGGTTTGTTGTACTTAAAATGCCAGTATAAACACCAATGCAAATTTTAGAAATCAAAGTCATGTTATCTTTTCCGTTTGTGATATCTACGTGTTAAACCAAGTAATTCTGTAAGTTAACTTCTTGAGTCACTGAATACTGATTGTGTGTACTGTGTGTGTGTGTGTGTGTGTGTGTGTGTAATACATTTAATAAAAATGATTTCTTTTCCTCACAGGATCATGGAACCAGACCAGCCCAAACTCGTCACAGGTGCAGAACTAAACCAACAATGGCAGATGGTTGTCTACTTGCTTCCTTTTCTTTTTATTGTTTATTCCCTCTTTTTTTTTTTAATTTTTTTTCAACGTTTATTTATTTTGGGGACAGAGAGAGACAGAGCATGAACGGGAGAGGGGCAGAAAGAGAGGGAGACACAGAATCGGAAACAGGCTCCAGGCTCTGAGCCATCAGCCCAGAGCCTGACGCGGGGCTCGAACTCACGGACCGCGAGATCGTGACCTGGCTGAAGTCGGACACTTAACCGACTGCGCCACCCAGGCGCCCTGTTTATTGCCTCTTTAATTTGTACTTTTACAAATGTACTTTTTTATTCTTTTTTTTTTCAGCTTTACTGAGGTACAATTGACAAAATATTCTATTGGATTCCTACTACAAACATACCCAAGCAATTTCTAGAAGTAGTGAGATTTTACAAATTGTTTCTAAACTACTTTTTGAACAATATATTTACTTATTTCCACAAACACATTTATTAAGCTTCTATTTTGTGTCAGGTACATTCCTATGTGTTCTGCTTCCTCTCCCAAAAACCAGGAAATCAAACAAAATTTATTTTTATTTTCTCATTCCAAGAAACTTCATAACAAATTTTTAATCCGATTATAAATTCTAATCAGAAAGTTATGTAAATGTATTATCATTGTTTAGGTCTTAACTACAAAGGAGTTATAGCTCTAGTGAACACTCAAAATACTTTGGTAGCATATTGGTGATGTTTAAACTGAAGAACACAAAAATAAAATTATACCAATATTTCCCTTATCAGACTATCTTGTTATTCGACCCATGGCCAGATTATGTAGATATTGTATCTTTTACATATATATTTTTAAAATCCAATCTCTCATTTGCTTAAATTCAGGTTCCCACCTAGATAAGCACAATAGCTACCTAAATAGTTTTCTGACAGCAGCTTCACTATATTTCACACTGGTTCTGCCAGTGTCATTATCACTAAAAAAAAAAAAAAAAAAATGTTACTTTTATAAAGTGCAAACTCAATCATAACACAGAAGGAAGAAATGGTCATGAGCTAACAATTTTTGAAGCTGAGTAATATATAAATCAGAGTTCATTATAAAATAATCAGGATTTGCATATATGAAATTTTCCAAAAAAGTAATTCCAAAACATCCTTACCACTATGGGATGAGATAGTAACAATTTCATATTACAGACAGTTTCTCAGATATATATTAATGTTAAAACCTTTTCAAAGAGTCAAACAGAAACAGGTATTTTGTATCCCCATTTAGATTTCTAATGGCATCCTGGTCATTCATATTAGTAAATAAAATTTCAACTTTACCCTGGAGAAAAATTAATCACTGAAGGGAAAATAAGAATAGGGAAGAACAAGCAAAATCATAAGTCAAAACAGAGTTTCCATTTTATCTCAGTCCATGTGAGCCTTGAAATGAATTATGTAACTTTTGGGAACAGTCTCCCAGGCATCAAATTATAGTTATTATTTATTCCAAACACCATTGAAAATTCTTCCCCCAGTGGCATCATTATACAAGTGCAAGTTGTAGTTAAATAAAAGTGAAACACAATTTGGTAAAGCAATCTGAGCAAAACCTTGCAATTTGGCACATGTTCAGGAGATGACTAAAAGGTATTAGGAAGAATAAATCAAAATTCTGATAATTTTGCTCAACTAGCACCTACAAGCTCAACCTACAAGAATATATATATATATAAAATTTTGACAAACCTTCAATGATCTTTCATTAAGCTGGTTTTGATGACCTTAGAACCTCGTGAGTTTACTGAAGGTAATTAGTAATAATAACAGACTTTAATTTTTGTCTTGCCTTGCACCCAGTGCCCCTTCTAGGAATAACATCTTAAATCTTCTTTAAGAAACAATCCCTCCTCAACTTTTAGCACATGAAGTTCAGGTGGGACCAATACTACCCTCTCCTTGATGGAGGTTTGGCCAATCAGGCCAATCAGTGAATTCTACCCCACTGGTTCCAGCAATCAGTTCAAGACAACATCTATCTCAAGTCAGACTAAACTTTGTGTAGCAACTACTGGGAAAAAGAATGTCTCTTTCCGCTGAGGTTAATAAGCTCTAAGGATATGAATCTAAGGCTATCGGAAGCTACCCCCATGGAAAAGGTTTGGGAGATCGGAGTGTTGAGAAAGAGCTACATTGAGAATAAATCCAACACAGAGGGAAGCAAAGAGAAGAGGTTAATGATTATATGACTTCATTGAAGTGCCTGAACTTAGCTACTAGACATCCCGGACTCTCCTATTCTACGGACCAGTGAGCTTCTCAGTGAGTTTGGTTTTTGTCCCTTGCTAACAGAGTCCTAACCAATAAATCGTTCCATGGCTTTCTATGTCTTCATTTTCTTATCTGCAAAATTGATATAATAGCAGTAATATTATTGCTGAGAGGAGTTGATGAATTAATACATTTAAGGCCTTATTACAGTACTTGCATATAGTAAGTGCTCAATATTACAAATAATCATTACAGTTCTTATTCTTTAAATGTTTAAATTTGATCCACAAAACAACAACTAACCCACTATCTTGTGCCTTCTGTTTTCCCTTAAATCCTCCACCACTTTTACTCCTTTTCTCACTCTCAAATGAAGGCCTGGCCTCATGTTTCACAAGAAAATAGAAGAAATCAGAAGATAACTTTCTTACTGTCTTAGCACCAAACCTAAAATCTTACCTGCATTTGCATGTTAATATTTATTTTTTATTTTTATTACATTTTTAATGTTTATTTATTTTTGAGAGAGTGGGGGAAGGGTGGCAGAGAGAGGAGGAGTCAGTGAATCAGAAGCAGGCTCCAGGCTCTTAGCTGTCAGCACAGAGCCCAAAACGGGGCTCAAACCCATAAACCATGAATCAGATCATGACCTGAGCTGAAGTCGGACACTTAACTGACTCAGCCACCCAGGTGCCCCTGCATGCTTACATTTAGGCTTCTGTCCTTTATCAATGGATGAATAATCCCTGCTCCTATCCATCTAAGGTCAAACTCTCTGTTTATGCACTGCATTTAGATCCCTTCCTGCATATTCAAGGAATTTGCTCCTATAATTATCCTTCTCCCTCTTCTATCATCAGATTTTCTTTATACTAACATTCCCATCAGTATATAAACTCCAACAGACAGACATCCTGCACTACAGACAGCAACAGGGTTGGAACAACTTACTCCAAAGAATGCTATTGATTCTGATGACCTGAGTTGAATCACCACCTGCACACCTTACTAGCTGTGTGATCTTAGTAAGTGTAATATCTCTGTCCTCAAATTTCCACTACAACAGAAATAACAATAGTGTCTCCAACTAGAGTTGTTATGAGTGTTAAATTAGATGTTTATCGAGCATGTAGGAAACTGTCTGGCATATTGTACTGATAAATGTATTTATTAAAATAACAGTAATCATGTAATAAATCCTGCTGGCAGTACACTGGCTCCAGCTATTTCTCAACTTGTCTAAAGCACTGTGCTCTGCTTGCATTGTCCTCCCTTTCATACACAGCATGTGCTCTTGAACTCCCAGCCCTCAGGCTTTAGTGTTCACCACCTCACCAACACCATCCTTATCAAGGCCATCAACTCCTCCCTGTTTCCAAATCTAGTGGTGATTTCTGTCTTCATTATACCATAACTATTAGCAACATTTGAATCAAATGATCTCTCCTTTTTTGAAATACTTTCTTCAGTTAGCCCCTGATATATGCTCTCTTGCTTCTTGCTAACTCAGTGGTTATATCTTCTCAGACTTCTTAACTGGCTTTTCCTCTTTTTTTTTTTTTTTTTTGATCTGTAAACTTTGTAGTACCCTACAAAACAGACTTCTCTGTCTGCCCTCATTTTCTAGGTGTGCCCATCCACTCTTGTAGCTAAAATACCGTAATAGACTGATAACTTCCAAATACATATCTTCTTCACTGGTCATGCACTAAAATCCAGACTTGTAAACCCAACTTAAAATGGTGAAATTAATACGCTACAATTGAACTCTTAATTTTCTCTAAGCTCCTTACCCTGCTTTTTTTTTTTTTTTTTTTTACCATTTTCTCTATTTTGGCAAAGAGAAGCAATCCCATGTTTCCAAGTTTTCAAGTCAAAAACTTGAAGTCAACCTTGACTGGATCATCCTATCACAACCCATATTCAACCCTCTCATAAATTTTGTTCATTCCATCTGTGAAGTATGTCCACAATATTTTTTTTGAGATTTCCACTGCCACTAATCTACCCCAAATCCCCATCATCTTTTGCCTGAATTATCACCACAGCTTCTTAATTCATCTAACTTTTTCCATCTGTTGAAGTTTGGGTTCTTCAGGAAGCAGACACAGAGGTGGAGTTAGGAGTGCAAACAGTGTAGTGGGGCAAGGGAGGGGGGGGGTGGGGAGAAGTAACACCTGTAAAAGGAAAAGCAAGGAAGCAGGACTGGGCAGAGACTGCTGGTGGACAGTGATGCCAACGTGACAGAGTCTGCCAGCCCACCAAAGGGCTCTGAAGAAAAGGTTACCCATTACAGGGGTCCCACACCAGGTAGAAATGGCTGTACGATCACCTTGCTCAGTGATTGGTTGAGGCCATTCTAAGAAAGTGAGGCAACCCATGATGAAGGTAACAATCAGACGTTGTCAGCCAACCACATTCTTCCTCACTGGACAGTGAGTCCCTTCTTGAAGGGGACCAGAGTAGCATAAATCTCCATCTTCCAGAACATCCTAGCTTCTTACCATCTGGTCTTGCTCCTCCATGATGTATTCTACACAGAGCATCCAGAGTGTTACTTTCAAAATGTGAGTAAGAGGGACATCGGGTGGCTCAGTCCATTGAGGGTCTGGCTCTTGATTTCAGCTCAGTCATGGTCTCACAGTTCCTGGGATTGAGCCCTATGTGGGCTCTGCACTGCCAGTGCTGAGCCTGCCTGGGATTCTCTCTCTCTTACTCTCTCTGCTCATCAACTGCTCATGGGCACTTGCTTGTTCCCTCTCTCTCTCTCTCTCTCTCTCTCTCTCTCAAATATTTAGAGAGATGTAATATTTTAGAGAGAGAGAGAGCAGGGGAGGGGCAGTGAGAGAAGGAGAGAGAGAGAGAGAGAGAGAGAGAGAGAGAGAGAGAGAATCCCAAGCAGGTTCCCCACTGTCAGTGCAGAGCCTGACCCCGGGCTTGAATTCATGAACTATAAGATCGTGATCCAAGCCAAAATCAAGAGTCAGATGCTCAACCAACTGAGCCACCCAGGTGCCCCATATTTTTTAAAAGTTAAAAAAAAATAAAATATGAGTCAGAGCATGCCATTCCTCTGTTCAGAAGCCTCCAATAATCTCTCATGTCACTCAACATAAATTCCATAAAATACTAGAAAACTCTTTGCCACCTCTACCCTCATCCTCTGACTTCATTTAACCACTTCTCTTTCATTCACTCCAACTCAGCTCCCTCTCAGGGATATGCTCCACCAGGGCCTTTGCACCTGCTGCTTCTTCCTTCTCAAGCTTCTTTCCCAAGATATCTGCATTCCCTTCTGGTCTTTGCTTTAATGTTAACCTTATTTGTAATATTCTCCTTGACCTTTATATGTCATATGTATATGCCCATACACCTCCACCACCACTTTCTATCCCTAAACCTTATGTTAGTTTTCTACATTCTTATGCTTAATAGAGCATATATTTATTTTTACGTGAGCTTCAGAAGAACAGGGACTCTTTTTATTCACTAATATGAATTTACTTCCATTCCTACACTAGCCATATAATAGACAGTAAATAAATGTTTTGAATGAATTTTCTCCCACTTCCTCCCACACCTTCCAAAAGTCTAGTCTATACAGCAACCAGAATGACAATTTAAATCAGGTTATTAGAGCTCAAAACCTTCTAATTTCTTCTTGCGTTTGAAATAAAGTCTAAAGTCCTTATGATGCATGATCTGGCCCTTAGCCACTAACATAATTACCTTCTGCTTTCCCTTTTTCCTTTTTCATGCCAACCACATGAGGTTTTTGCTGCCTTTTGAGCATGCCCAGCGTATTTGATACCCTTTCAGTGCCTTTGCCCTTCTTCTTCTTCTCTTAGCTAGAATGCTCCTCCACAGTGGTATTCACATGCCGTCGCCCAGGTCTTTGCTCTAACACTCTATCTTGGGAAGGACCTGTCAGTCCAACTACCTATAATAGCTATCTTGTGGTCCTCACAACATTTGTTACTACTTAACTTTATTCATACTTGTCACTACTTGATGCATGCATTTATGTTTATTTGTGCCCTTCTTACTAAAATGTAACGTACTTGAAGGCAGACTTTTTCTGGTATCGAATGATTTTTTAAAAAGGAATGCATCAAACATTTTGTCTTATACACATCCTCATAACAAACATATACTTGAAAAGTCAGTCCAGTTTTTTGGGTAAGAATTAAAAAAAAACTAGTGTTTTGTGAAAATATAGCATCTAAAATGTTTGGATTTTTTTCTTTTGATAAAATTTCCCTCACATTAAGAGTTATTAAAATAAGTATTTTATTCTCCCCCCAAAAATAAAGCAAAGAAAAATCAGCTCATAAATTCCACCTTTTTGAAACTTTGCTGTACCTTTTATATTAACCAAAGGAAGTTAATTCTAGATCTCTTGTGACAGAAATTAAATTAATAATCTTTCTTGTGACTCTAATTACCTAACACAATATAACACACTATTTAATTGCTAACGATTTTGAATTCATTTCAGATCTCCAAGACTTTAAAATATTAAAGGCATACGTGCATTCTTTACCCCTCAGATCTCCAGGTGGAAAGACTTTGCTGGAGTAAAATTCCTGGCCTTTATCCTTACACTTTACTTACTTTTCTGCATGGTGGAAAAATCACTCATTCATCTGCTTAGTGAGTTTGGAAAAAGGAGTCCAATGTGATCCTCCATATTTCCCTCGTCTTTGTGAGGGGCAACTGTCTACAGAAAGCACATAATCGATGCCCCCCCCCACCTTGTCCTAAATTTTACAGTCAGGTGCCCAGATGGGAGGTCAGTTGCTTTTTAATAATGCCTATGCCTTTGTAGGTAGGTTAAATTCACACATGAAGTAATAACAGGCATTCTTTGCTACAGGCAAAGCCATATTTTTCCAAATATAATTTCCAGAAGCAATTCTTATGTCTGTTTCTTAGGGGCTTTCAATACAAGCACAGAGAACGTTGTACTATGCCTTGACCTATGAAGATACTAACAACACCATCAATTTTTCCTTTCAATTTGATAAATGGTATGGCAGTTTGATTTAAAAATATTTGCATGGATCCTTACATTGAACTACCAAGACTTTAAAATATTTAAGTAAGTTTCATTTTCTAATCTACTTTTTCTTGCCAGAAAGTTCAAAAGTATTTAAATAAAGTAATAATGAATTTAGAAGATGAACCAAAGATAGGATTTGGTATCGTAGAGGGTAGCCTCCTTAAATACTTGCTTTCTTTTGTTCTATTATGGGTTGATAGTCTCCATTCAGAAGAGAATAAAGAAAAGCCTTCTCTCCCCTGAAATTCCCAGCTCACCTTGGCTAACCTTGAAGTCACACATCCCTCATATCAAATCAGTGTGATGAATGACACTCAGCCCTGCTGACTCTTACTAGAATTTCAATTAATCATACCTGTTAAATTCCATGATTCTTAGTCCTTTCTTGTCCTGTCTCCTAGAAAATTTGAGATACCTCAATAATGCTTAAAAGCTGAATTTCTCATGGATATTTTCACAGTCATCTCAATAATCCTGCCTACTATTCTCAGAGTAGAAATGTGTCTGGAATTTACTGCCTATTGAAAGAAGAACCCATTCAATAAGCATTAATTGTATAATGAGTAATGTATAACAGGCCTACAAAAAGGGCAGGGGGGAGTTGACTACAGTAAATGACCCTGGTTAGCAGACTAATTTGTCAGTAAAAGCTCTAACTACAAACATCAAATTTCAAATGAAAACCTGTAAAAAGACATTGAATAGAAAATGAAATAGGGGCACCTGGGTGGCTCAGTTGGTTAAGCCTCTGACACTTGGTTTCAGCTCAGGTCGTGATCTCATGCTTCGTGGGTTCAAGTCCCACATCAGACTCCAAACTGATGGTGCAGGGCCTGCTTAGATTCTCTTTCTCCCTCTGTCTCTGCCTCTCTCTCTCTCTCTCTCTCTCTCTCTCTCTCTCTCTCAATGAATAAACACAAAAAAATTAAAAATTAAAGAATTTTTTCTTACAATATTATATATATGTATGTATGTGTGGTGAAAGTAGAGGATATACATAATGCATATTTTATTGGTAGCTCTAATTGCAAAAAAATTACTGGAAATGTCCTAATAAAATAGTGTGCACAATGACATTCATACTCTTCATCTATAGTAAATGTTCGTCTACTTTATGAAAACTATCACAGTTTAATAAGTAACTTTTTTCACAGTTGAAAATGTCTCATCTTTGTGACTGTCCTATACACAAAATATGAATTTTAATTTTTAATGCCTGTTTAAATATTATGGCCAGAATATATGGAAGTTTCTAATCATATGAATTACTATCTCATCAAAATAGAAAAATGTGTTGATTGTTTTATAGCCACAAGACAACTAGAAGAATTCATACATTTTATATCATCAGTAGGCTTGCTATCAAATAGTTTTTCTCTCATGAACATATCTCAAAAGAGAAGCATAAAAGCTTATAGGATCTTATGTGAACATTTCCTTAATTTAATGTTATAGATGGTATTGACACACTGTATTATAAAATACATTCCCAAATGATTCAGATTATTAATAATCAAAGAAAAAAACAACTAATGACAAATTATTAAAGCAGAAATTGAACCCAGAAAGGCCACATCCAACAGCGAAACAATCACCCTAAGTTTATAAAAAGTAGCCACAAATGTTACCCACAATGGGCACCAGTCGCTACTTGAGACCATCTCCTTTTCTGTTGGCAGAGGATAACAATGAGGCTACAAATTAATAAACCATGTTTCTTTATTAAATTTAACTAATGGGACTTTAGGTTGCAGTTTCACCATGTTGAAATATATATATTCTAAAAATATTTATAAATTTATACAACATATCAATAAAAAAACGTATTTGTGAGAGGTGAGTAACCTCTGCCTTCTTGTCAAGGGCTATGAAGCATACAAAATTTTCCTTTATCGAGATAATTATAAATAACCTGCCAGTGTCACTTTCTACTCCTGGTACAGCTACTGTGAATTATAAGCAATAAACTACTCCATGCTCAGCTATTTACAAAAGGAGGACTTAAAATTTACATGTATTTTTACCTTTTCCCTAACCACCTCAGATATTAGCTCATCCTGACCTCTCAATGGTCCTGGAAAGTACATAAAGTGAATATTTTTATTCCAGTGTTAAAGGTTAGGAAACAAACCACCTTATCACTCTCTATATGGGGCCATTTAGTCAAGTGTTTGGGTAAGAAAAATAACACTTCACTGTACATCTAGATTCATTCTAAAAGCAAGGATTCCTATGATTTTGTATTCTGAATTTTTAAAAATATACTTTACCTTAAGGGTCTATAGTTACTTTTTAAAAATTCTAATATTTTTCTATTTCTGGCCAGATTGACATATCTGGCTCACATTGCTTCTTTTTATTCTGTGTGCCTCCTAATATTTCAGACAGGCATCCCTAAACACCAGTATGTATGTATGTGTGTGTATATATATATACATACATATATATATACATATATATATATATACATACATATATATACACACACACATATATGTATAAGTATATATGTATACATGCATGTATATACATATACGCATATATATACATATATGTACATATATGCGTGTATATATGTATGCGTATATATATATGTATATATATATATATATATGCCAGTTTAGGTTTTCTTTCAAAGAGTCACTGCAGCTTTGTAGCCAAGAGACTACTCTGTCCCTTCCTGCCCCTGACCCTTCTATCCCTTATATGTCATAATGCATACTATAATAAGATTTCTTATGTCTTACATTTCTTACTGCCAAGCTGCTTTTCTCCTTGAAAGTCACATGCAACAACAAATTTCCACACCATTTCCCTATATATTTTATTTTCTCCCCAAAACACTCCTCCCAGGCCCACCCAAATGCAAACAATAATTCATTAGTTTTAAATTTCTTAACCCATACAGAGGCACAGGTTAATAGCAGAGGAGAAAGAGCACTGAACCGAGAGCCAGGCCTCCTAGTCTGACCCCTAATTAGCTATGAGACACTTGGCAAGTCACTTAGTGTCTCAGTTTCAGAGGGGATTCCTCCAGATAAACACTAACAGTTCTAGCTCTAACATATTGTGATTGTTCAAAATGAAAAGTAATTGCTTATAGAATACAAGTGTTATTTACTTCTAATATGTAAAAATAAGAATAGACAGCATAGAGACCGTATTAGTAAAAAGTAGGGTGTCATTAACAAAAATATGATCCTCAGATTGAAAGTCTGTTTCTGCTACTCCATTTATCAATTACAAGTTGTCATCACCATTTTATCTAATCTAGAATATAAATCAAGACAAATATCCTAAGTATTTCTAAACTGATGACCCTAACTGAAAATTTTTAACAAAGCAATATAGATCCTTATTTCCATTTGAAATAAACATCAGATGCCTACTATCTATCTACCTACCTATCTACCTATCATTTATCATTCTCTATATCCACATCATTAATAAATGAAAATTATGCCTTGATTGTTCTTTTACTATACTACAACAACAACAACAACAACAACAACAAACCTAGGCAGATATTTTACCCAAATTGGATTTTTGAGCTCTGAAATGTTCTCTGTTTAGCATATACAAAATTCTCTTGGGATGTCCATGTTAGACATCCCCAAAATGTAGACAGATCTTCAGGGCACTTAGGTATATCAAAGGCAGTACATATGAACTACCAATCGAAATAAACTTCTCACACATTTTAAGTCAGAGAAAACAAGATAGTTTCAATTTTGTGAATCAAGTCAAGATTACAAAGGCAGACTTCTGAAATTGGGAATAATATGCTATCAAAATCTTTCTCATGTGGGAATTCCTGGTTGCTGCTCAAAAGTTAATAGCAACAAGATTTTGTACAAACAGTTAATGCCGATCCCTGTAAATAATGGGGAGAAAGCTGGTAATCAAATGTTTACTAATTTCCCAGAAATTATATAGATTTCATGTCTAAACACACTGGTTCTAGTTTAATCTTCACCAATTTTTTTTTTTGCTTCTGGGTATAAAGTGAGACAAATTGTGTTATTGAGATAGAGAATAAAATACAATGTGTAAATCCACTTATATTTTTATAGAAAATTTTACCAACCCTGAATTTCATCTCATACCAGAAACAAATGTGGAAATGGAGTAGATCAATCTGAAGTTTCTTTGGCAAAATAAGAATACAAGACACTAGAAATGAAAAACAATATAAACATGTCCCTTCAGGATATTTCATCATCTTGACAACACTGGTTGTGGGTTTAAAACCTGTTTAATGGTCTGAGCAAAAACTCAAATACACTCAGAAACTGGGTCAGTTACATTAGAGTTATCTCAAAAATATTCTGAGCAATGACATAAAAAATCATTTTAATGTAAAACAATAACATCAAAAAATTATGACTATTAGTCAGAATCAGCTAGAGTAAGTTAGATAGATGACAAGCGACCCCAAGTCTTCGTGAGTTATGACAACAAGGATTAATTTTCATTCAAGATTTGTATTTGCCAAGGATTGTTAAGGCTCAGCTGCATGTTGACTTTTTCTGGGATACAGTTCTCTATCTGGAATATTGATGATCTTTGGCAGAGAGAAAAAACAACAACAATGTGGAAAACCACACACAGGCCCTTAAAGTTTCTGCCTGGAACTCAGGTCATTTCCACCCATATTTCTCTGGCTGGAGAAAATCACATGACCACTCCTGTGTTCAGTAGGGCTGGGGTATCCTCCCACAGGATTCGAGCACCATCAATGGTGGGGGGAGGGATCCCTAGAGGAAGAAAAGTTGATCTACACGCACCTCCTACTTAATGCCCATACACTGTTGTATTATGATGTTGTGTTGAGTTCTACACACGTAAACATATGTTTTCACTGGCCAAAATATATTGTACATCTTCTGAAGTTAATCACTACAAATCAAAACCCTTTCTACAAGAAAAATGTGACATGCATCCACTATGACTATATTTTGTGAACAATATTCCAAACTACCCCAAAATTCCAAACATGTTTTCTTATTTAAACCATGCATAGCTTTTTTCTTTTGTTAAGCAATATCAGCTATACACCAAAGGTATATTTGTTTACTTGCTTGTTTTTAGAACTAGAAAAATATTCAATTTAACGTAGCAGAATAAATTGAGCAAAAATGGCTAGGATATTCAGGAGGGAGAAAAAGAAAATAGAAGGATGAAATTAAGTAGCTTTACAGGACACTTAGTAAACTTAGTACACTTAGTAAACACTTAGTAAAAATAGGTTGGTATTGGCGTAGGAAGAGAACAAGAGAAAAAAAATGAAGATATGCTTGCTCAGTCATACCCATAATTCTAGTTTATTTTCTCTCCAGAGAATTTTGCTTCCTGATGGGAACTTAGACAGAGTGATGCTGTTGAAAGATCATGCAGTTTATGGCAAAGAGCTAACCACACTTCTACACACACTAACCAAGGAAGAAAACCTGTTCCAATTAATATCTTGTTAATAAAAAGAAATGCAAAAGAAAGAAAGAAAGAAAGAAAGAAAGAAAGAAAGAAAGAAAGAAAGAAAGATCAAACTTCCTTCCTGTACTACAGAAGACCTTGGAAATGAAAAATTCTCAAGTTTTGTGCCAGAAGTCCATTGTATCAAAAAAAAAAAATACACTTAGGGGCACCTTGGTTGGACTTCAGTTCAGGTCATGATTTCACGGTTTGTGAGTTCAAGCCCCGCGTCAGGCTCTGTGCTGACAGCTCGGAGCCTGGAGCCTGCTTCGGATCTGTGTCTCCCTCTCTCTCTGACCCTCCCCCGGTTGATGCTCTGTCTCTCTCTGTCTCAAAAATAAATAAACATTAAAAAAAATGTTTTTAAATACACTTAGCTATCTAGTTCTGTTTTTGTGACCAATTATTATTGGCTGTGACTGAGCCATTTTAAACATCTGAGGCTGGACAATCATGCCTGCTACGGAGAGTTGCTAACAATAAATGAGATAACATGTAAAAAAGCACAGAGAACAGTACCTGGCGAATATGAATGTTCAGTGTGGTCGTTTGCTTTGGGCATGGTGACTAACGTCCAAAGTAATCCTGATTTTCTAAAATTTGATGTTTCTTATAAATGAATTGGACTATATTGCTTTCAATTTCCTTAGTAAACCAAATCTCAACTCTGATATGTCTGAATTTTCTTTGGCACATGAAGTTCATTAGTTTTATAGCAAACAGATTATGGATGACAGTCTTATAACCCCCCAATTTTTGACTGAGAATATATTCTGCTGAACAAAAATAATAATGCCCCAAACTTGTTTATTCAGCAATATAACTTCAAGAAGCTTTAATAGCCTACCGACTAAAGTATAAACCTGTTAGGTTTTACTTATGGAATCTGTTATCACAGCTTCTACTTATTACCCTCTCAAGAGTCTGGCAAAGCATTGTACTGTGTGATCATGATTCATCTTCCTTGGTGTGAACAGTTAGTGACAAGATAAAAAATACGAGCTTGAAAAAGAAGCTGAATTTTCAGGGAAAAGTTTAGCCTTGTTAAGCATGCAATTGGCATAATTTCAGATAAAGAACAGAACAGTTCCCTTCTTTGCATAAATAATTTAAGAATCAGCCGCTATGGTAGCAGCCACAGTGAATGTAAATTGCCCCATCTGCAGATTTAAAGTTCCCTGGCATCAATAATAGACTTTTCGACCATACAGATCACTTCCAGGCAACGCTTAGGAAATAACGTTTCCAAATCAACTATCTCTTGCTTCTCTCAAAGAGTGGTTTTTATTTTTTTGTATTTTTTTTAACGTTTATTCATTTTAGAGACAGAGAGAGACAGAGCATGAATGGGGGAAGGTCAGAGAGAGAGGGAGACACAGAATCCGAAACAGGCTCCAGGCTCTGAGCTGTCAGCACAGAGCCGGATGCGGGGCTCGAACTCATGGACCGCCAGATCGTGACCTGAGCTGAAGTTGGTCCCCCAACCAACTGAGCCACCCAGGCGCCCCTCAAAGAGTGTTTTTTAAATACTTGGTCTAAATGTTCGTATCACGAGATCATTTGTTATAGAAAAAGCTAGAGTGGCAGACAGCAAATGTAAGGGGCCATTGAAAGGCCAGTAAACATAAAATCAGATCTGTACGGTTTCAAAAAATCTGTGGCTTATTGGAATATTCCTTCTGGATTTCTGTTTGTTTGTTTTTATCTTTTCTTTTGGATATGAAAGAGTGAAAACCAGCTCTCTAGAAACCGTAAGCTTACAGGGATAGGACGACAAGGCAGGGTGAACACACTCTATGCAAAATTAGTCTATAAACTGGAGTAGTCACACATCTCAAGTGTAGGAGGGAATGGAATAATTTCCTTGAATTTATGAAGTATTTTTTTCTTTATTCCTTTATGTCCCTGCCATCCTGATAGTAAACAAAGTTCTAAGGTGATAAATTTATTATGATTCACAAACATATGCACACGCGCACACACACGCACTTCTTGTATGATCGAAGGGTAGTTCGACCAGGATCTTTACTTTACCCCGCCACTGGCAGAGGAGCTCTCCAACATTTTGTGCATTACTGAACTGTACTACATTAAGCTTCTCTGGTCCCTACACATTAAACAGTGGTATCACTCACCTCTCGGTAGTGACAAGCAAACAACAATCCTACACATGTACAAACAACCCCTCTCCCCAAAGAGGTAGAGCAAATATCACACATAGCAACCAACTCGTTTACTCTCAGACACTGCCTTGAGGAAGACAGTGTGTTGGGAACTTCTTAAATGGTGTTAGCTGTTGCGATAATAGCCACTTGGCTGAGCACTTTAAGGACAAGCAGAAACAAGGATCTGTGGCACTCAAACAGGAAAAGAGAGAGAGAGAGAGATTTATGCTTTCCTTGAGCTCACCTCTTCACTAATCCTCTGATTTCTTCTGACTTGAGAAGATAAACTGGGAGTTAGAGAGTTGGATCATTCTTTTCCTCTTTTTCCTAGATCTATTACCTCTCTAATGATTGCCTGAAGTTACCTCCTCTTTGATTTTTTTTATTACCAGGAGATAGTTCAGTCACACAAAAGGGTAAGGAAAATATAATGAATTCTCATATACCCACTACCCAGCTTCGAAAACGAAACATTACAGATAAAACGGAAGGCACTATGTCCTCTTCCTCAACACATGCCTCCTGCTTTAGAAGGTGGTAACCACTTGCTTCCCTTTGGTATTTGTCGTTCTCATGACTTATTCTCATTCTCATGTATTTTTAAAAACTTTTATTATGCCTGTGTGGATCTATAATCAATAGCCTCACAATATATTGTATCACAATTGTATAAATTGTATAAATTGTAAAAATTGTATCACAATATATGTATCCTATTACAACTCCTTTTCCCACTCAACATTGTTTGAGAGAGAAATTTATTGACATATTTAGCTCTAGCTATTTTATCTTCAATTACACTGTATTGTATTTTATGGATATGCCACAATAGATATACTCATCCTCCTGATGATGAAATAAATTATCTCTACTTATTTCTACTTAGTCTCTACATAAGCAGACTGTACTAGTGGGCCTTATCTCTCTCTCTCCTCTTCTTCCCTATTCCGCATATATATATTGCATATTACAATGGCATTCTTGAGTATGTTTTTCCTGAGCACACACCAGGATATCTTGACGTTATATACGTAAAAATGGAAATGCTTGTTTGAAAAGTATACATCTTTAGCTATGATAAGTATTTCCAAATTGCTTGCCAATTGGTTTTTACCAATTGAGACACTTCCATAAATAGTGTAATAAGAATTTGTATCACTCTCTATCTACATAACCACTTCAGGCTTCTAAGTTTTTTTCCAACCTAATATGTGTGAAATGATAGGTCAATTTCCTTTCATTTACAATTCCTGATTTTTAAGAGGTTGAGTATTTTTTTTAAATATGTACGACCCTTTTGCATTTCCTCTTTGGTGAAGTTATTTGTGTCTTTAGCAGAGCCTATCAGGTGGCAGCCAATACCTGACTTCCCTGGCAACAGAGCTATTTGTAGACAGGCCTGTGGCTACCCAAAATAAAGATTTTATTTCCAAGTCTCAAGAGAAATTTAGTGTAGTCATGTGTCAGGTTCCCGGCCAAAGAGATGTAAGCATAAATGTGGTATGTAATACCACATAGCAAATGCCCACAAAGTAAGGGAACATACCCATCTCTTCTTTTCCCTTCCCAGGGACTTAAATATGGATATGATCCCTGGAGCAGTACTCACCAGCTTGGACATAGGAGGATGACACGTGGAGGATGATAGAGCAACCCAGTAGAAGGACCATGGACTCCCAAACTGAATTATTTACTGATGACCTTGACTGATTATTGTGTCACTCCTTTATGTGAGGGAAAAATAATAATAATTTCTGTTTACTATTTTGAGACGTTCTGACACTTGTAGCCAAAAGTAATCCTAACTGATAAAATAACCGTTGTCTATTTTTCACGCTGTTCTCAGGTTGTTTTCTTATTTGTTTGTAACAGTTTTTTTATGTTTTGCACACAAAACTTTGTTGCCTATATGTGTATTACAAAAATCTTCTCCTTTGCCTTTTATTTTCATTTTTCTTAGAGTATCTTTTTATACAACAATCATTTTAATCAGTTAAATTCGTCAGTCCCTTCAAGGTTTGATCATATTAAGAAACCCTCCCCTTTCTATTATCATAAAGATTTCCTCAATTACAAAAAAAAAGTCAGGTGTCTTTTTTCCCTAATTCAGGCTGTTAATCTATCTAACTTTATCTGTGTCCTAGAATGAGAAATTGTTTTCTCATATAAACAAGCAATGGTTCCCACATAACTTGTTGAAATATCCTTTTTTTCCTAACAAATTATTGCAATTTTTCCTGAGCTCAACAGTAGAGCCAATGGCAGAAATTGATGGCCAAGACTCATAGAAAGTTGTGGTTTTCATATAGCTGAGCATGTCATGATTTAACCTTTATAAACTTCCACTCTTATCTTTCTATTCTAGAATTCTACATGATAATCCTTAGGGATAATTATTAAGGATATTTATGCCTAAAATCAGACATATCTGGGTTTAAATATAAATTCTGAAATTAGTTAATTCATGTTAAACATATTACATAATTCCATAACCCTCAATGCCCTTGTCCAAAAGTTGAAGTAATAGCAATTTTATAGTATTTATAATGAGGACTAAATGAGCTAATACATGCAAAACACTTAGTAAATATTTCACAGAATAAGTGCTTAATAATTGGTAGCTGCCATTGTTTTTATGCATCTGGAGAAAAGTATGCAGGGATCTTTTATTTTTCATGAACATGGTTTCAGAGCCTTCCATCTATGCTGGCACACACCCCATTCCCTGTCTTTTTCATTGACCATAACAATTCCTGCTCTAGTATACATTTGAGGTTTTACAAAAAAGACAGAGGATGAAAAATTGTATGAAGAAAAATCAGAGGAGAAAGACCAATAATCACAAATATAAGCAGTACTAATCACAAGACAGTAGAAGCTACCTTAGAAGAACTTTATAGGCATTGTTCCACCATTTGGTCTCTGTAAGCTAGTTGCCATTCTATCTAAAGTTAATACATTCCTCAAAACTACATAGAAAGAAAACAGAAGAGAGAGAGAGAGCTCTAAAACGTAGGTCTGACAACAAAATCCTTGTTCTGATCCCTTGTACAATAGTTTAAGACAGGATAGAGGACTGGGAGCCATTCCTACTCTCTCAATAATGAAAGAACTCTATTAAAGAAAAGTACACTCAAGTCTTTACATTCCCTAATGCCCATTTCAGCCACTGGCTTTGATTCAACTGCACCATCAGTTCAGTTAGAACAGTAGTCAACTCCAACACTGGACCCTACCAATTACTTTTTATTTAATTTACCAGATTTGTAGCAGACAAAGCTCGAGTGAAAGTAGTACAAAGGGTAGCAAACAGCATTGCGCTTTTGTATCTGGAATCTTCTCACTGTGCTGGAAACAAACAGCCTTACCTTAGTCACAAATGCACACATACGCAACACAAAATAAAATAAAAACAGCTGTGTGATAAATGGAAAGTCACTTAACCTCCCTGAATGTCTGTTTTCTCATAAGCGAAATGAGAATTTGGCAGAATTGTCTGTAAAGCTAGGATTCTGGAATACAAGAATAAAACAAAACAAAACATTTTCCAATGTCCTTGAAGGGAAACCCTGCCAGAGGAGATGGTAAAAAGCTGAAATACTAAAAGGCAATGTGTTTGTCATGCTTTTGGTGAGGTGAAATTAAACACTTTGATGAGTAATAATTACATATTTCATTTAAAGGAGTAAAAATAGGGGCACCTGGCTGGCACAGTTGGTAGAGCATATAACTCTTGATCTTGGGGTTGTAAGTTCAAGCCCCACATGGGGTGTAGAAGTTACTTAAAAATAAAATCTTTTTTTTTTTTTTAATTTTTTTTTTTAAATTTTTTTTTTCAACGTTTATTTATTTTTGGGACAGAGAGAGACAGAGCATGAACGGGGGAGGGGCAGAGAGAGAGGGAGACACAGAATCGGAAACAGGCTCCAGGCTCTGAGCCATCAGCCCAGAGCCTGACGCGGGGCTCGAACCCACGGACCGCGAGATCGTGACCTGGCTGAAGTCGGACGCTTAACCGACTGCGCCACCCAGGCGCCCCTAAAATCTTTTTTTTAAAAAAGTATTAAAAATATGGGTTCTTGTATCTTATTTCCTATAGACACTCTCTAAGTAGAGCTTCTCATTTCCTCAGCTCTCTTGGAGCCTGTGGTACTATATGCAAACAGAGGGGAATACACAATAATGTGAACTCCAAAGCTCTCTTATTTTGTTTCAGGTCAACATAGTCCTCCACTGGTTGGCTTTGTCATTTCAGGAATGAAAAATATAACATCCATTTATATACTCCTTAGAAAGTTTTTATTTTCTCTATATACCGCAAATTACAACAATGAGATTTCCCACAGAAAAAAAAAAAAAAAAAAAGACCTTTCAGACCCCAGCAGTGGCTTCAGAGAATGAACACATGAGAAGATAGCTCTGTGCAGTGGTATCCTCTCCAAGGCCCGCAACATGATATATGGCAGGTCACCTTCTTCCTGGCATTTTAGAGTCCCTAGATGCCAATAAGGAGTTACTAATGCTTATCACTGATCCCCTTCAGACAAGGTTAGAAGGCTAACTAGAAAAGTTAATCTAGTGAGCTATCAAAAATATGCTCTGGAGATACAGAGCCTCATACTACTCTTAGAAATAAAATCACACAAAACTTAGCACATATTTCTGGCCACCCCATACTGTATCACATGTATGCCCCCTCCTAGTAGTGACATACAATGTCCATGCACAATTCTCATTGGACTCTCAAAGAGTTCATGCAGTACAGCTGGCTTAACTAAATCAGAAAAAAAAAAAAAAAAAAAAAAAAAGAAGAGTTTGATCATCTATCTATTCTGATTTTTGTAGAGCTGTAAATTGCTGACCTGAACATCAAACCATATGGTATGAAAACTCACCACCTAAGCCGATTCTGGTTAGTGGTTTGAACAGAGTTCAATTAAACTGACATTCTGGCTCCTTGCATCTGTCCTTACCTCCTGAAGGAGACATACCTTCACCTCTGAACAGGTGAAGCCCACAGAAGGGAGGTCAGCCGACTGAAGGAACAGAGTACACTCTGTTATTAAAATGTACCTGGTGTATTAGTCAGGGATTTCCAGAGAAAGAGAACCAGGAGGATGTGTTTATATGTACACAGAGAGATTTATTTTAACGAATTTGTCCTACTTGATTGGTAAAGGCTTCAAGTACAAAATGTGCAAGGTGAGCCAGCAGGCTGGAGACCTGGTTGGGAGCCAGTGCTCTAGTTCAAGTCCTAAGGCTGTCACTGGCAGAATTCCTTCTCACTCATGAGAGGTCAATCTTCTCTTCTATTAAGAGCATCATCTAGGGGAGCTTGGTGGCTCAGTTGGTTAAGCGTCCAACTTCGACTCAGATCGTGATCTCGTGGTTTGTGAGTTCAAGCCCTGCATAGTGCTCTCTGCTGACAGCTCAGAGCCTGGAGCCTGCTTCAGATACCCCTCCCCTCCTCATGCTCTGTCTCTCGATAATAAATAAACGTTAAAAAACATGTTTTTAAAGACCATCATCTAAACAGACGAGGCCCACCCACATTATGGAAAGCAATCTGCTTTACTCAAAGTCCACTGATTTTGATGTTAATCTCATCTACAAAATACTTCACAAAACCATCCAGAATTGATATTTGGGCACTGTGGTTCAGCCGATCTGACAAATGAAATTAATCATCACACCTTGTAATTTTGTATTTACTCTTTTGTTTCATCTGTTACATTGAGGAAGCCAGGGGTGTAAGAGTGACTTTGCTGCCTTGGAGTGTTTAGGTACCCAGTTCTTGGTCCCCAACAAGTGCTCAATAAATGTTTATTACACTGAAATACATTGGGTCTTGACTTCATACATTTTAAGGCTACTGCACAGAAAAAACCTTAGGATTCTTCTTTGTGCAGTTACTTAGTGAAAGGTAACCATCGCTTATGGCCTGAATTGTGTCCCCAAAATTCACATGTCAAAACCTAATATGACTGTATATGGAGACGGGGCCTTAGAGAGGAAATGAAGTTTGAATGAGTTCCTAAAGGTATAGTTCTAATCTAATCTAATGGCTGTCCTCATGAGAAGACAGATGGGAGACATCAATGATGCATGCACACAGAGAACAGGACACATAAGGACAAGTGAGAACGCAGCCCTCTGCAAATCAAAGATAAGAGCCTCTCAGGAGAAAACCTGCCAACACCTTGATCTTGAACTTGTAGCTTCCAGAACTGTGAGAAGATAAATTTTGGTTGTTGAAGCCACCCAGAATCTGATATTTTGTTGTGGCAGCCCGAGAAGGCTAACACACCCTCTGATACACTGTGCCCTAGAAGTAGGGGCCTATACAAATGCGGTGAACAAAGTACAGTTGGTTTCACCTGAATAGAGATGATATGATGTGTGGACTGAACACAAACTGCTGTGAGGTCCCTGTGAGGAAACTAAATGTTTAAAAGAGGTGGACGCACACGATTAACTTCCTTCCCCAAACGTGCAGATACCGGGTAAGCTTTCATTTTCTCAGAGAAATAAATGGCACTAACCCCTTCTGAAAATGCTTTTATTTTTTAAATGTAAACACCTCAGGAGAGTTCCATAAATATCAGTCATTCACTCCGCAGTCTAAATTTGTTTTATCCACTTTCTCAAATAACTGAAATCTAATGAGTAAGAGGAAGAAAAAAATCTGAATCAAAGGATTAGTGGGGTGATTCAGAGGATAATTTCATGTAATCAGAATTCAGAAACAAACTAGGGATTCTAGCCACTTCTTCCAAAATTTACCAAGGTTGGCCTCAGTATCTTTTGCATCTTAGAGACAGGCCAGAGTTAAAGGCCTTCAGAAAAACAAGTTGTTCTGACCCTTACATTTCTACCTTTAGAAATAAAACCAATAAGAACCTCAATGCTACTGCAACTCCTTTAAGCATTGTTTTTTTTTTCCTCATTATCCCTCTAGTGTATTGAACTTCTTGATGTCAGCCTCTTTGCTGTCCATAGTATTTTTTTTTAATGCTTATTTCCTTTGAGAGAGAGAGGATGCAAGTTGAGGAGTGGGAAAGAGAGAGACAGAGAGGGAGGGAGGGAGAATCCCAAGCAGGCGTTGTGCTACCAGAGCAGAGCCCAATGTAGGGCTCGATCCCACAAACCATGAGATCACAACCTGAGCCAAAATCAACAGACAGATGCTCAACTGACTGAGCCACCCAAGTGTCCATGTCCACAGTATTTTCATCAAAAATTTCTCTTGCACCCCAGCCCTCCTTAGCCACCTAAATCCTGCCATCTTTGAAGATCCAAATGAACTATCAGAAATGTTGGAAAGACTTCCTTGATCAGTTCAACTGAAAATTCTCTTCCCTCTTTAAACTTTTGTCCTTTCCATTCATTTCACACCTAAAATATAAATATAAGTCATTGCCTTTTCATATTTCGTCCTAATCCACCAATTAGATAATAACTTCTTTCACTCTTTCACATCAAGGAACATTTTGCACATTTAACTGTAGACCACCTAAAGCATTGACTGAACCTGAAACACACACAGGTCTTCAAGATCTCAGCACTAATTAATCAGTGGGTGAGTGATTAAATAACACTCTATCCTTGCTCCCAAGAGGTTGTGTGTTCTCATAAATTTCATGCTCATAATGATGTTTGGTAGGTGAATATATACCATATGGCATGTCTGGTGTATGAAGAAACAAGGCACCGAAGAATTCTTAAAGGTTATGAAACTGCCTTTACTTCTTTTGGCTTTTGGCTTCATACACAAATTTCTGCCCCCCCCCCCCCCCAGCAGGGACCTGTGTGAAAGGCTAATATTCCCTGGGAACAATCCAATCATTTATTTATAAAATATTTGTTATATTCCTATTAGTGCTGTTAACTCTAAAAGATCATGGATATATAATAGTGTGTGGGTTGGGGGAAGGGGACAGTGACAAGGATTAGCAGTACAAAACATCTGCCTTCATGGAACTCGCAGTCAAGGGAGATGACAGCCATTAATGAAAAATCGTGCACATGAGGATAATAGCCTTTACCACCACCCATTGCCTTTTCCTCAATCTACTTTTCCATTCACATAATAGTGTCGTCATGGAAATTCTGCAGACGGAGTTGTAGTGATCTATAAGAGCACAAAGCACGGGATTTGGTCAGCGTTGTAGGCAGCATCTAAAATGGCCCGTAGTGATGCCTACCTTTCGGTGTTCATGCCCTGATGTGTGAGTGGATCTAAGGACTTGCATCTAATGAAGAGAAACATCAAAATTAAGTTTAAAAGACTGTGCCTTCTCTTTCTCTTGTGCTTTGTCTGGTTCATTTGCTTTCTTACTTCGGTGAAGCAAGCTACCATGTTATGAGCAGCCCTGTGACAAGGAATGGAGGGCAGCCTCTGAGTAACAGCAACAGGTGCTCAGTGTGAAGGACTGAATCCCGCAGAAACCATGTGAGCTTTCTTAGAAGCAGATCCTAACCCTAGCTGAGCCTAGAGATGACTACAGGCCTGACCCACACCTAGATCACAGCCTTGTGGTATCCTGGGAGCAGGAGGACCCAGCTGGGTTGCACCTCGATTTCTAACCACAGTAACTTGGAGATAATAAATATATACAATAAAAATACATGTATTTTACCATAGATATTAATATACAGATTTCAGCAGATATAAACTTTCACAGGAAAGTAGTGCGTTGTGGTAAAGACGTGGAGTAAAGAATTCAGGATTCTAGTTCTAGCTCAGACAGGAAACAAGCATATGACCTTGGACGGACAAATAATTATTGCCCATTCATAGCCTGATCTGACTTTGCTCTTTCATAAACTGAAGGGAAGAATTAGTTAACACCTAACATTCCTCCTTGAGATAAAAGTCCCCACTCATATGAAAATTTAAAAGTCGTGGGGCGCCTGGGTGGCGCAGTCGGTTAAGCGTCCGACTTCAGCCAGGTCACGATCTCACGGTCTGTGAGCTCGAGCCCCGCGTCAGGCTCTGGGCTGATGGCTCAGAGCCTGGAGCCTGTTTCCGATTCTGTGTCTCCCTCTCTCTCTGCCCCCCCCCCGGTCATTCTCTGTCTCTCTCTGTCCCAAAAAAAAAAAAAAAAAGTTTAAAAAAAAAAAAAAAGATAAAAGTCGTGCTGATTCATACTCGCAAAGCTGGTTGTGTACTGTGGTTCAGTATAATTTTCTTTTGATTTGGATTCTTTTGTCATGGGTCCTGGGCCAACTCTCTAACTCTATACACTCCAGCATAGCAGCTTTTGTGTGTCTTCTCATCTTCTTCTTTTTGCTTAGCTTTTATATTCACATTGAAATTTCAAACCAACAAATTTTGACAAAGAACCAGCATGCCTTGCCACAATTACTTTCAAAAATAGTTCTAAAAATCCACTAATGTACTCTCTAAATCTTACGAACGTGGTTTCTATATTCAAAGCATTCATTTTGTCTAAAAACAAAAATTTAGACCTTCAGTTGTATTGCCTCTTAATGAAACAGATAATAGAAACAAAGTGGGGGGATAGCATAATCTACTCACAACAGATGCTTTAACATATTTTTACAATCTTGGTTGGTAGATCTTTTTGTGTTATTTTAGATATATGAAAACACAACTGAATTATTTTACTAAAATGTCTTATACCAATGGTTTTGAAAGAAGAAAAAGGTTATCTTCTATAGCTGAAGGTAATAATTTAGTTTGATTCAAAAATAGCTTAAGAGAAAAATACCTAATCCTTCAGCACACACTCTGCTCCTTTCTATGTGAATGGTGCATATCTGTGTTTCTATTTTTTTTCCACGCCAAGTACATCAGTTGCATGATACATGGCACATAGTTTAACCCTAAGATGTGAACTTATTTGTGAATCGTAGTATATTGTTAGGCTAAGAAATTTTGTATACCCGATTCCCCATTCAGTGTCTGTATACTACAATAGAAGGAACTCTGTTAGAACTGGTTCCGCTCCTTAACTGAGTAGAATGGGGCAAACCAAATATTGGTGTTACTACTTCACCATGAAGAAATGAACGTGTCATCAAAATGCCTCCAAGTCTGGATATAAGCCCGGGTCTAATCAGAAGTATTTGCTCTAAAGCTTCCCTTCCCCTGTATACACACATCCTTCCCTCTTCAGAAGCACAAAGTTTCTGCAGAACTGGTAAAACAGTTCAATATCAAATGTTGTTTTACAAATTTTTACTGAATTGCAATATACAGAAAACCATAAGAAAGCACTTTGGTTCCCAGTTGGTCCCCTTATCAAATCGTCATTAAATTCAGGAAAGAAGGAATGTTGAGAATATTTTACAATATTATACATGTTTTCCTCGTGTTTTGTTTATTATATTAAATATAATGTCAATTTAATGATGGATGAAAATGGTAAAAGTGTAAAAGAACATGATTCTTTTACAAAGGAAGCACGTAAAAATATAACAGAACAATTTCGGAGAGAAGACATCTTTGGAATACTTTGTTAGCTTCATTAATTCTCACAAGAATAAGAATTTAAATGGTTTTACTATGCAATATGCTAAAAGTTATTCTTAAATCTGTTATAGAGATTTTAAGAGCATAAACACTCCATTAAATGGACTCAAACATGAAACAGAGCAAACAATCTGGGGCTAATCCCTCCCCCAAGCCAAGTAAAAAGTTGAATGGAAGGGCCATACCATCATAACAAGATGGTTGATGCCAGAAACAGATGATATAGTCCATTTGTACATCCTCTCAACCATACATTCATTTATTCACTTACTCAGACTTTTCTTTATTAAGTAGTGAACTCAGTACCAGGGTCTCAACAGTGAGTAAACCTCATATTTGGTCGTAATTAAACTCTAGTGAGAAATATAGTCAAGTAAACCACATCTGATGCAGAAGTAATTATAGAGATATTGGAGATATTGGATAATCTGATAATAATTACAGACTCCCTTTCAAGAAAATGCAGATTCTAATTATTCAAAATTTCGTATACAATATCAGAGGTTTCCAGGACCCTCAAACATTCACCCACAGACCACTTCAATGTTACCACAGAGTAAGAACATCTGGTTTACAGAGACTAATTTGTATCTGTGGTGTCACTATAGGACAGTAGCGCAAAAAGGTTTTCAGTGATATGTGAACATTTTCTGTAGGTATGGTATTCTGTGGATAAATGCCTTGCCATGGCCAGCTCCCTGTGGTGTTAGGGAAGTTTTAAAGGCTCATCATAGTTACCTTGAACTTCAGCAATGTTGACCCTGTGTGTTTATATAACCATCTGTTGACAAATAACTGGCTCAACAAGCAGAAAGATTATTTTTATTTACCTTGTTTCTAAACCAAGTCTTCTACTAGAAGGATTAATTATAAATTAGGAAGAAAAGACAGTCAAATAAAATTGGCTATTAAAAAGGATCTTATCGTGGTAGAAATAAATATTTCAAAGGTATTTCTGGATTCATTCAAAGCTAAAATGAGGCCTTTTTTGCAACTTAAATCTCTATGTTTAAGCATATTTAAAGTTGCCAGGGTAGAGGCTATTAATTTAAAAAATATCCAAAGAACACTAAAATAACTTTTCAGTTATCAATTCAAACCTTCCATAAATTTAGTTAATAAAAAAGTATCTTTGCCTTTTTTCCCAAATTAATAAAAAGAATTCCAGTTGAAATGCATTTAGGTATACATTTAGCCACTCTTGAAAATTAAGCTAAAGTTTCAGTCTAAAACATTAAGGAATAACTGATTTAAGCAAACATTTCTTTTGGAAGGCAAATGATTAAATGAAGTAGATTTATTTTATAGAATGAGAAATTGTGACCCAGCTTCATAGAAAAGGAACCTAAATCTATAGGAAAAATGATATAGTCCCATACACAAAGTAACCCAACTCTATCAAGCTTGCTGCTGATACTAGCAAACACTTTTGTTTATATTTTATTCAAATTTGGTTCCATAGGCAAAGCCTTAAAGAAAAAATAAATCAGGGTGCCTAGCTGGCTCCACTGGTTGAGTGTCTGACTCTTGATTTTGGCTTGGGTCATAATTCCAGGGTCATGAGATTGAGCCCCATATCCGCATGAATACGGAGTGAGCCCCATACTCCACATGAAAATGGAGCCTGCTTGAGATTCTCTCTCTCTTTCTCTCAATCTTTCCCTATTTCCCTCCCTCCCTCCATTCCTCTGCCTTTCTCCCCAGTTTGTGCACTCTCTCTCTCTCTCTCAAAATTAAAAAAAAAATCAAAACACTATTTCATTTTCACAGTATTCATTCAACAATTTATCATTCATTTATCCACCCATCCAATTTAATAAGTATTTACTGAGTTACTTCCATACAGTGTTCAAGAAATGGTAAAGAGACCTGGCTGGAGCAGTGAACTAGGTAGTTGGTGCTAAGACATGAGAGATATAGGCAAAAGCCTATCCAAAAGGCCTTGTTGGTGTAGAGCAGAGTTCATATTTTCTTACAAACGCAAGGCTAACCTATTCAAATGGATTTTTTAACATGTATTTATTTATTTTGAGAGAGAGAGCATGCACGTATGTTCACACGTGCAAGGGGGAGGGGCAGAGAGAAAGGGAGAGAGAGAATCCCAAGCACAGGGCTGGCAGCACAGAGCCCAACGTGGGGCTCAATCCCACAAACTATGAGATCCTGACCTGAGCTGAAATCAAGAGTTGGACACTTAACCGACTGAGCCACTCAGGCACCCCTATTCAAGTCTTTTAAAGAAGGAAGTGATACAAAATGACATATTTTAAATAAATGTACTCTTTTAAATTTGAACCTCCTCTGATTTAGTAAAGCTGCTTTACAAGCTCTACCTACCAAAACATACCTTGAAATTTCCTTTCTCTGGGCTCACAAATTATTTCCATTTGGAAATTCTGATTTTTAACAATGAATCATTTAGTAATATGGAAGTTTGAGGACTGAATATGCCTTGGCTTTAAAAATAATTTAGGAAAAATTGATTTAGAGGTACACTGATATCAGAAGATTTTAAGAACAATCCAGACGGTTAGTTGCCATGACTAGGTGGCTGTGAAAATTCATTTTCCGTGGCTGACTTTAAGGGCCTGTTGAATTGTGGCTATCTCCTAGACTGGCTATAAAGTCATGCACCTTTATTATCTAGATACTGTCTTCCTCCCACTTCTTCTCTAAGGGTCATGGTATTATCTTTCTTTGCCCTGCTGTTCCTTCTTATCTCTTATTACTGAAATCAGCAAATGTTTCATGTAACCAAATTTATCAAGGAATTTCTTTGCACTAAACGCTATGAAGGATATTGCAAGAGGTACAAAGAAAAGGAGAGTCGCAGGAAAGAAACAGGGAAAGGAAAAAAAATTACAAAATATAGTTTGGGCAAAGGAGTAAACAAGAAGAAATTAAATTAAGTAAAAACAATATTTACTGAGTAGCTACCACTGCCAGTAACTTTATAAGGCAGACGTGCATTTGATGAATACCAAGCATGTGTTACAGCTATTAGCAGCTAACATTACCATACGATTACTAAGCAGCAAGCAGTGTGTATAGTAACTCACGTAATCTTTCTAACAACTCTGTAAGTCAAAGAGATGGGAAATATCATTATCCCATATTATAAAGGAGAAAGCAGGGAACTGACTCCAGAGGTTGAACACTTCACCTAGACTCTACTCAAACTTCTACAAGAATAAAATTAACTTGCAGAACATGTTAAACAAAAACATGAATGTTACATTTTTTAGTAGATTCTGATGTGAAGTCAAGGGCCATGAATTTTTACAAACTCATAAACCACCATCACTACCACCACCATTGTCCATCACTAAACCATCACGCTAACCAAAATTCAATGATTCAGATTCTGATATTAATGACTCTTCAAACACATTTGAAAAACCCTGTGCTGTGATACTCTGTATCCTCCACCACTGTGTTAATTAAATTTCATATGCACATACTCATTTGGAGATACGTAAACATGCATATTCTAATTCTATAGTTCTAACTTGGGCCCTAAGAACCAACATTTCTAACAAACTTAGAGGTGATACCAATGTGGCCAGTTCAAGAATCTTATTTTCAGTAGCCAGGACCTAGTACAGTACCAGAAAATTTAGGGTTAAAATAGGAACTCTAACTCTTTCCCATAAAAAAAAATTTATAGTCTCCATCAACATAATGAAAAGGCAACCTAGTTTATGGAAGAAAATATTTGCATGTCATATATATGAAAATAGGTTAATATTTAAAATATATGAAGTATTCATGCAACTCAATAGTGAAAAAAATCTGATTTAAAAATGAGCAGAGGACCTTTTTCCAAACACATTTTTCCAAAGACATACAGATAGCCCACAGAAACATGAAAAGATGCTCAATATTACTAATCATCAAAGAAATGCAAATCAAAACTACAATGAGGTATCACTTCACACTTGTCAAATGGCTATTATCAAAAAGACAAGTAATACCAAGTGTTGGCAAGGATGTGGAAAAAACAGAACCCTTATGCACTATTGGTAGAAATGTAAATTTGTGCAGCTACTATGGAAAGCATTATGGTGGTTCCTCAAACAATCAAAAATAGAATACATGATCTAGTAATTCCACTTCTGGGTATTTATCTGAAGAAAAAGAAAACATTAACTCAAAAAGATATATACACTGAGATGTTCTAGGCAGTATTATTTACAATAGCCGAAATATGGAAACAATTTAAGTGTCCACCGATGGATGAATGAATAAAGATGATACAATGTACATATACAATGGAATATTATTCAGCCATAAAAAAGAATGAAATCTTGCCACTTGCATACCATGGATGGTTCTTGAGGGCATTATACTAAGTGAAATAAGTCAGACAAAGAAAGGCAAAAACTGTATGATCTCACTTTTATATGGATTAAAGTTATAAAAAAAAAAAAACTAAGCTCATGGATTAAAAAAAAAAAAAAAAACAGATTGGTGGTTGCCAGGGAAGGGGCAGGGCTGGGTGAAATCGCTAAAGGAGGTCAAAAGTTAGACACTTCCAGTTATAAAATAAATAAGTTGTGGGATGTAACGTACAACAAGATGACTATAGTTAAATACAGGGTAATGCATATTTGAAACTTGCTGGAAGATTAAATCTTAAAAGTTATCATCACAGGAAAAAAAGTGGAAACTATGTAGGGTGACGGATGTTCACTAGACTTACTGTGGTGATCATTTTGCAATATATACAAAACAAATCATTATGTTATATACCTGAAACTAACATAATGTCATATGTCAATTATACCTCAATTAAAAAAAAATTTATTGTCTAGAGAAGCAGGTGGAGATATAGCCATATGCTTTGGAAAAATGAGGCATACGAAGGCGGAAGTGAGAGAAAGTTTACTAGAAATAGATACTTTAGCTGATACTTGAAGGAAACAATTTATAGTTGCATGCTCTTCAAGAATTTACTGCTAATATAAGACATGAGGCAAATATAGAAACTTCTAAAACAAGTAATTTAAGGTAAGTATTTCTATAATACAAATACTTTAGACCTTCAAGGAAAGGGAGATTACTTTTCATTCTCCCTATAAACATCCAATACATTTTTCAATGGTTTTATATCTGTTTACCAAGATGTCTTCCCCAGTGGACAGAATCCCTGAGGAGCAGAAAGCATCATATTCATAGTATCATTAATATCCATCCCTTTGACTCATATATAACACACATTTTATAAACGTATGTTGAATGATCACTGATCACTCCAAACTTTAAGGAGGAGGTAGGTTTGCAGTCTACGCAAATATTCCAAATATAAAGGTGCCTAAGGGACAATATTCCAAAATGGAGAAATAGTGTGAGAGGCCATTACCAATATCTCTCATTTTGAGCACTTGTCAATGTCACAGAATGAGACCAAACTCTTTGCATTAAGGCACAATAACACAAATGTGTATCAAAGTCAACAGCCCCAAACTTTGATGAAAGACCCTAAAAGATCATGCCTGTTGTTTATTTGTAGATGTTGTCACAGACAATAGTATTGTTACTCAGACTGTTCAGAAGTCAATCATTTTCTATTCAAGGCTTCAAATAAAAGTATAAGCCTTGGACTGACATTTTGTTGCAGTCTTTTGAGAGACCATAAAGAAGACCCAGCTAGGCATGATCAGGTTTCTGCCCCTTATAAAGTATGACATAATAGTATGTCATATTAAATATGACATAATAAATATGTATTGTTTTAAGCCACTAAGTTTCAGACTAATTTGTTGCACAGCAATAGACAGCTCATACAAATGGTTAATGTATGTAAAGCACATTTTCTTTCTCCTGAATCTCTCTCCATTTAATCTAATGTGACTGAGTTTCTATTACTTAAAAACAAAAGAACCATAGCTGAGAAACAGAGAAAGGAGTTATTTCTGCCTAAGCACACAAAAAGTTTTTCACAAAGAAGAGGATACTTGTATTGGAATTTATAAACGGGTAGAATTTTACAAGGCCATGAAAACACAAGCACTGCAAACAGAAAAAAGAAAATGATCAAAAGCATACACAAGTAGTAAGCTGTTCAACATTTTATTCTTTAAATTATTATCCAGGAGATGATATATGACCCACAGTGGCAAGAATGAGGGAGAAGCATCAGGAGAATACACTGAAAGTTTCAGTTTAGAAATAGGATTTGAACAGCTTTGAGACAGGCTAAGGAAATTAAATATGTTTTTTAATGACAATGAGAAACTGGGCTAACGATTTTGTAATACAAATGGAAAAAAGAGGAGAGATCGGGAAAAGACATTTCTAAAGTAAAATAAGGAGGGCTTGCTGTTGATTTAATGTATTGAGTTAGTAATGGGCTTGGAAGAATCAATGGTGACTAGCAGTCTCCTGTATGGCTGTGTTTTAAAAGTAAGCTGGGACACTTTGAGTTGGAAGTACCCCTCTATGTGACAATATCCAGGATGCAGAGAGAGATATGTTTTTGCCATGCTAACATGTCAGAGATTAAGTGAAGATAATAAAGTGAGTGAAATTTCAAAGCCAAAAGAGATGAAGAATGATATGGAAACTTGGCAGTCACCAACAACTAAAAATGCTTCAAAATAGTGTGTTAAGGATGCTGAGAATAAACTCCTATGAGAAACAGGAGTAGCGGTTACCTGGGGGAGGTCACCAGCATAAGTTATGTATGTGTCAAAAGTAAAAATGTTGAGGGGCTCCTGGGTGGCTCAGTCGGTTAAGCGTCCGACTTCAGCTCAGGTCACGATCTCACGATCTCGCGGTCCGTGAGTTCGAGCCCCGCGTCGGGCTCTGGGATGATGGCTCAGAGCCTGGAGCCTGCTTCCCATTCTGTGTCTCCCTCTCTCTCTGCTCCTCCCCCGTTCATGCTCTGTCTCTTTCTCTCTGTCTCAAAAATAAATAAACGTTAAAAAAAAAAAAAGTATAAATGTTGAGAAAAAAAACATTAGACATTGTAACCAGAGCAGTATTCTTGACCACTGAGAGCAATTTCAAAATAAGGTAAATTCAGACTTCTGTACTGTGACAAATGTCTAAGAGACAGGGGTAGGCAGCAGTGAGAGTGAATTTAATCTTTTTTATAAGGTTCATGATAAATAAAATGAAAGGGAACCTGTAAACAAATAAATGTAGGGGAAGGGGATCTTTTTTTCTTCTTTTAAATGTAGTTTATGTAATTTTTCTTTTAAATTTAGTTTGAAGAGAAGGAATCAATCCAGAGAAATGGAAGATGTTATAGAAAGAGAGAGTCAGTAATGGGACAAAGCCACAAATGAGATGGGAATGGATGAAAAGATCATTTTCTTACAGGGGAGTAATAGAAGTAATAATTGGTAAAGGCAGTTTTGTTTGGTAGAGACTGGGAGAAAATCTGAGCAAGACCATTTTTTCCCAAAAGATCAAAGGTCATCTTTTGACAGTGAAGGTCCAAGGATGGATTGAAGAACTTAAGAAAAATTATAATGGTTCCTGTAAGAAACAGGAAAAGGAACTGCACAGGGATAAAGTAGCCAAGCAAAAGTGTTTTTAAAATGGATTTTACCAGATTGCTTTGCCAGGGTTAGAAGGCTTTGCAGACTTATGGTTTGAAATGAGATAGATCCAAAAGAGCAGATAATTCTGAAACACTAAAACATCAAAGAATCTTAAGAGCCATGTTTTCTTAGGTCCCAAACACCCTCAATTGCAAAGCCCCTCATTAATTAAATGACAGCTTTAGGAATAAAAGAAATTATAATTGTGTCTGGTGAAATTACTTTATAATCAGATTCATCTAGGTTATAGAAATATGAAAATATATTTGAGGAAATGCATCGTCTCTTTAAGAAGACAGGTCTTCTCTTTGAGTCTCTTTATATTCTCGGCATATCCTAATGCTGAGTAGTATCTTCCTAAATTGGTTTTGATACATAAGTTCTTTCTGATCCATAAGTTTTCATTCCAATGAGACAACGTCCTGTTGGTAACTAACAATAAATAGAATGGAAAAGAGATGTCATTTCTCCTATTTTAGAGTGACAAACAAATGTTTCTAAGGAAGGTTCAGTTTGAACTCTAGTCACTTGAGATTTGTGATCATGTACTTATGACATTAAAAGAAAGTTGATGTTTTTCACAACCCACAGGGAAAAGCTTGACTAAGCAATACTCTAAATGTAATTGCAAGGAAAGCATTTTACCTGAGTGGGCACAAACTATTTCAAAGTACATTAAGTGTAATAATGAATATGAAAACATTTATGCTCTAATTACAAATCCATGACATGTATTCTTAAGACTATTCATAAGGGGTCACTGTTGGGTAATAACTTTGATATCCTAAACTGAGATAGTAAAACAAAGACTTAAAAGTAATAAAACCACTTCCTTACAGTTTTCTGTGATTGAGTCTGCATTTTATTTCAGAGGCTCTTCCCCTGGACTACTGTGCATTAATAAGAAGGTGAGTTCTGGGGCACCTAGGTGGCTCAGTCAGTTGAGCATCCAACTCTTGATTTCAGCTCAGGTCATGATCCCAGTGGGGACAGAGCCCCACATCAGGCTCTTTGCTGAGTGTGGAGCCTGCTTAAGATTCTTGTTTTCTCCCTCTGCTCCTCTCCCCAGCTTGTTCTCTCTCTCTCTCTCTCTCTCTCTCTCTCTCTCTCTCTCTCTCTCTCTCAAAAATAAAATAAAATAAAATAAGAAAATAAAATAAAATAAAATAAAATAAAATAAAATAAAATAAAATAAAATAAAAGGTAAGTTCTTCCTGGACAGCTCAATGCTCTGAAAGATTACTCCACATACATACACACACACACACACACACACACACACACACACACACACACACTCCACTGGCCCCAGCCCCTATCCCATCTCTCTATCCTAGTGTCCAACCCAAAGACTTTCATATCTGCCAATAATTCTAGTATAGTCTTGTGACCTATACCTAAATCCTGCCTCTCAGTCTTGCCTCATTTGTACTATCTGCCTCAATTTTCTTTTTCAGATTTGTCCCCTCAAAAATATTTTTTTAGATCTCACTGGATGTCATAATCTGGGGTCCTCAAGTCAGTCCTGTGGATCTGTCCTACCTACAAAGGAGCTCAGACCAGGCCTCTAGGGCTCACTTAGACTGTGAGCTCCATGAGAATACACACAGTGGTTGATGTGTGTGAAAAACTCAATTAATAAACAACTAATTAACAAATAAATCCTCTATGGGCCCAGCAACCAGGGTATCTGCTTGTCCAGGAAGGAAACTCAGACAAGTTCCCCCTTTGTTGAATTTGTTCCCCTGGTACAAATTCAACATTGATTTCTATATCTACAAAACCACACGGCAATTAGATTAGCATGATTTCTGGCCTGCTTAGCTTCCTGCAACTCCAAAACAGATTTAAGGTTTTTGACACCTCATGGTGATTAACAAAATAGCTGAATGCCACTTCCAAGGGACAAGGGCATCATAATCCCTTAAAGACTAGAGCAGTCGGTTAGTCCTTCTGCTTGCCTGACCTGAAAGGTAACTTTGTAGAATATAAACCCTGTCTGCTTTTAGATGTTCATGTCCTGAATCTCCAATTTAAGATCCAATTGAACCCTTTGAAGCTTCTCCAACACAAGTTTCCTGGAATTTTTCAAACAATTCAGTTTAATTTAAGGCAGAATTCTACTGTCTTCAGTGAACTTTAAAAGAGAGAGAGAGAGAAGGAGGTCATATAATTTTAGTGCTCAGACACTGATGCGTGCTGCATTTCAAAGAAAACATCTCTTCTGATGAGCCTGACTAGAAACACCATGATAGTAATCTGTACCTGGAAATGTGGTTAGTGAAATGGAGTTCAACTCAATTTCTTCCCCAAAGAATGTCATCTCCATCTGGAGCCTGGAAATGCAAGCTCTTCATGGAGAGTGTCTTTTTAAAGAGCACAACAATCAGGGTAAATGTCATCTTCATTAATCATCCTCTCATATAATAGACTCAACTGTAAAAATTGTATTAAGTCTAATTTCCTGAGGAGATGAGGGGAACTGTGGAGTTTAAGTAACAATCAGACCTAAATGTTAACTAAAGCAGAGCCCTTTCCTCCTGCACTTCAGACCGTGATAGCTTCTGCCATTCTCTTATTTCTCCAGTCTCCCCTCCCTCCACCACACCAAATGGAAGAACAAAAGCAAGGAGAAAACCGGCAATGGCCCTTAAATGAAAAAGCCATTTTTGAGAGAAAAGAGCAGCGTAAATATCCTCTATTTTATCAAACAGGATTTACTTTTCAGTATAGAAGTACTATAAAGATCAATGTAAAAATAATCTATGACCAATTATAACTTGTTTATTCTCTTCTGATGTTAGCAAAAAAAGGAAATATTCTAGTACAAATGCCTAAAGATATATAGAACTAGATAGAGCTCTTCAATCCATTGACAGGGTTTTCGTGGACAAAAGTACAAATTTTATTTAAGCTAATTCACAGTCCTCTTTAAATAGCAGCAGAACTGTTTATCCATATATTACTGGCTTTTAAGTTCAATGACTAGTTACCAATTGCCTACATAATGTAAAATCAATTGAAATATTAGTGTGGAACAGAAAAATAGATTGAAAACTGAATGAAACAAAGGTGCGATTTACTGCCAAAAAGACCGAATACACATATACACACACCCAAGAATACCTACAACAAAAATTCTTATTATAGGGCAAGCAATAAAAATCTGTAAAAGACTCAATAAAATGAATACATACATAAAAGTATATTTTTGTTTTGCAACCTTTTTCTGTAAAAGACTAGATAGTAAATATTTGAGGTTTTGTGGGCAATATACTCTCTCACAACTAGTTAATTCTTCATTGTGGTGTGAAAGCAGCCATACACAGGCACCCAAAATTGTATGGCAAGGTTATAAAAATCTTTACTCATGAAAATAGGTAGCAAGCCACATTTAGCCTGAGGACCATGGTTTGCGTATCCTTGATCTACACCCATGCATGGAATCATCAGTCAAGCTAAAATTTGAAGGAATAATTCAGTATACTATGGATATGGATAGGACTTTTGAACACATACAATATATGTATTTCAACAATGAGGAACAGTTTCCTTTGACATAACTAAACAATAGAACCTGACTTTTACAACTGGAAGTAACCTGAAGAATATCCAAATTATCTAAATAATTAAGAATATGCAAATATCAAGTCATTAATTTTACAGTTGAGGAAACTGAAGCCAAGAGCATTCAAATGGAAGGTACCATGTCACACATTTTAAAGCTATGAATAAATTAATCATGTTTGGAGAAGTTCCTAAGCCAATGGATAATGCTTCTTTTTATAAGGTAACACAATTTTCTGACTAATGTTGCCAGAATATGACTTCATGATAATAGAACAAAATCCTGTCAGTTCAATAAGGTATTGCATTGCCATTATAGATTAGAATGCTAAATTTGCGATAGAAGATGTCTGAAAAATTTTAATTGAGTCAGGTAGTTAAGTTTCCCCTCTGTGGAAAGGTTATGTTGGAACAAGACAGGGATGTCCACTCTCACCATTACTATTTATCATAGTACTGGAAGTCTTAGCCTCAGCAATCACACAGCAAAAAGAAATAAAAGGCATCCAAATCGGCAAGAAATAAATCAAATGTTCACTATTTGCAGATGACATGATACTCTATGAAGAAAACCTGAAAGATTCTGCCAAAAATTGCCAGAAGAAATACATGAATTCAGCAAAGTCACAGGATATAAAAGCAATGTACAGAAATCTGTTGCATTTCTATACACCAATGAAGCAGCAAGGAAAAAAAAAATGAGGTTGAGCCCATTTACAATTGCACCAAAACCATTAAGATACTTAGGAATAAACCTAACCAAAGAGGTAAATGATCTATACTCTGAAAACTATAGGACATTTATGAAAGAAATTGAAGAGAACATAAAAAAATGAAAAACACTCCATGGTCATGGACTGGAAGAACAAATATTGTTAAAATGTCCATACTACCCAAAACAATCTACACATTTAATGCAATATCTACCAAAATACCATCAGCATCTTTCATAGAGCAAGAATCAACAATCCTAAAATTTGTATGGAACCACAAAAGACCCCAAATAGCCAAAGCAATCCTGAAAAAGAAAACAAAGCTCGAGGCCTCATCTTTCCAAAGACCAAGCTATATTACAAAGCTATAGTCATCAAGGCAGTATGGTACTGGCACAAACACAGACACATAGATGGATGGAACAAAACAGAAAACACAGAAATGGACCCACAATTGTATGGTCAACTAATCTTCGACAAAGCAGGAAAGAATATCCAGTGGAAAATGGTCTTTTCAACAAGTGGTATTGGGAAAACTAAACAGCAACATGAACAAGAATGAAACTGGACCACTTTCTCACACCATATACAAAAATAATTTCAAAATGTACGAAAGACCTAAATGTGAGACAGGAACCACCAAAATCGTAAAAGAGAACACTGGCAGTAACCTCTTTGATCTCAGCCAGAGGAACTTCTTACTTGACATGTCACCAGAGGCAAGGGAACCAAAAACAAAACTGAACTATTGGGACTTCATCAAGATAAAAATCTACTGCACAGCAAATGAAACGATCAACAAAACTGAAAGGCAGCTTATGGTAGGGGAGAAGATATTGACAAAGGACATACCTAATAAACTGTTAGTATCTGAAACCTATAAGGAACTTATCAAACTCTGCACTCAAAACCAAATAATCCAGTTAAGAAATAGGCAGAAAATATGAATAGACACTTTTCCAAAGAAGACACCCAGTTGGCTAACAGACACATGAAAAAATCCTCCACAACATTCATCGTCAGGGAAATACAAATCAAAACCATTATGAGATACCACCTCACACTTGTCAGAATGGCTAGAATTAACAACTCGGGAAACAACAGATGTTGGCAAGGATGCAGAGAAAGAAGAACCCTCTTACACTGTTAATGGGAATGCAACGTGGAGCAGCCAATCTGCAAGACAATATGAAAATTCCTCAAAAAGTTAAAAATAGAACTACCCTACAATCCAGCAGTTGTACTACTAGATATTTACCCAAAGATCAGACTTGAAAGGGTACATGCACCCTGATACTCATAGCAGCACTATCAACAATAGCCAAATTATGGAAAGAGTCCAAGTGTCTACCTACTGATGAATGGATAAAGAAGATGTGGTATATAAATGCAAAGGAATATTACTCAGCCATCAAAAATAATGAAATCTAGGGGTGCCTGGGTGGCTCAGTCTGTTAAGTGTCCGACTTTGGCTCAGGTCATGATCTCACAGTTTGTGGCTTCGAGCCCCATGCCGGGCTCTGTGCTGACAGCTCGGATCCTGAAGCCTGCTCCAGATTCTGTGTCTTCCTCTCTCTCCCTCTCTGCCCTTCCCTCACTTGCACTCTGTGTCTCTCTTAAAAATAAACATTAACAAAAAATTTTTAAAAAAGAATGAAATCTTGCCATTGTATTATGCTAAGTGAAATAAGTCAATCAGAGAAAAACAAATACCATATAATTTCACTCATGTGGAATTTAGGAAACAAAATAGAAGAACACATGGGAAGGGTGAAAAAAGAGAGAGGGAAGTAAGCCATAAGAGACTTTTAATGATAGAGAACAAACTGAGGATGGGCTAAATGGGTGATGGGTATTAAGGGGGGTAATCGTTATGCTGAGCATTGGGTGTTATATGTAAGTAATGAATTACTAAGGTCTACTTCTGAAACCAATATTACAGTATGTGTTAACTAACTAGAATTTAAATAAAATTTTGGAAGAAAAAAAAGAAAATAGCTGCCTATGTATTCTTGGCTTGACAGCTCTGAAACCAACATGTATCATCCAAAGTTTTAATACAAGTAGAATTAGTATAGGTTTCTAATAGTCACCAATATCAATAAAATACAAAACAATTACCTATTAACTAACTTGCCTTATTTCTTGGAGTCTTTCAAAATCTTATTTAATCAAAGGAAGAATTTTTTTTTATTAATTTGTGTTTGTTTGTTCAGAAAATATATATCGAACATCAACTATGTGCCAAACACATATGGTTTTCTGATATCTGCCACAATACCCAGAAAACTACTTGGGGAGGAAAAACTGCTCTTGTTTCTACGAGAGCTAGGTATTTAGTCCCATGATGCTTTTTTTTTCTGTTCTCCAAATTAATGGTTTCCTTCTTTTACCATTTAGCTATGCTTTTACTTAATGGGGACTTCAATTTACTAGTATCTTTAAAACATAGGCGGAAAACTCTACCTCCAGGAAGTGGTAAAACAAAGTGCCTCATAGGGTGAGGACCCTCAATCCTCAGAAATGTGATCCCCTGATACCCATGTTTCTGGCCTTCAAGCCTCTCATTTTCCTTATCCAATATACTTGCATCTCAGAATTAAGAATCCAGATACTCATCCCTCAAGACTTCATAAACAAGAGTTCCACAGAGGATACTATGTGATGGCAGGGATGCAGATGCTATAAAGAAACAGAAATGGTGGTAATAAAATTAATATTAAGTGTCTCTCCCTCAGGCACTAGGGTGGTGTCTTTGCATACAGTAGTTCACGCAACCTGACATCTCACGGATCCCTTAGAGTAGGTATGATTGTCCTATTTTACAAATGGGAAGTTGAGGTTCAGGGTGAGCTCAGAACTAGATTTAATACAATTCAGTTTGACTCTGAATCCTCTGCCCCTGGTATTCCATAAGCATAAATAGACCAGGAGAGGTAGGGTAGTAGGGAAGCAAAGCAAAAGAAATACGCATATATATTGCTCCCCCAACCTGTGTCCAGTGAGGGCAGGAACCCAGTTACATTTGCTACCCATAGTACCTAGCTGGGGACATTGCAGCCACTTCCTAGACATTGTTAAATAGATGATACTTCACAAGCACATTCTTCTTTCCACATTTTAAGGGTGACTTTTATGTTTATCATAGACAAAAATCAACAATTAAAATGAATAGAAAGGTTTATAGGTGTATGCAGGGTCATACATTTATCACAATAAGAAATGTTGAACATTACAAAAGTAGATATAAGAAAATACGAGCCTGGGTATTTTTAAACAAATATTTATTTGCCTTGGCTTTGAAATTGTCAAAGAAGAAGGGGCACCAGGGTGGCTCAATCGGTTAAGTGTCTGACTTCAGCTCAGGCCATGATCTTGCGGTTTGTGAGTTCGAGCCCCGCGTCGGGGTCTGTGCTAACAGCTCAGAAACTGGGGCCTGCTTTGGATTCTGTGTCTCCTTCTCTCTCTGCCCCTCCCCACTTGTGCTCTGTCTCTATCAAAAATGAATGAATGTAAAAAATTTTTAAAAATTGAAATTGTCAGAGAAGGATCTTGTATAAATATGCAAAGCAGCAAGGAGAATAAAGACGTTGCTAATTATCTCAGGAGGTTTTATTCTTGGTTAATATCACCAAAATTATGCACTGGTTGGATTTGTCATTTAGATTATCTTTCTGCTTTAGACAGGAACACATTTATTAGTAAAAGGGTACTCATGATTCTCATTCTCATCAAAACTGAACATTCCCTCACCGTGCAATGGGGCAAAAACTACATGTTAAAATATACCACTAAAGTTGGACTATATGTATGATCTCATCTCTGGGAAGAAACAGGCTAACAAAAGGTTAACAACAAGTAGAAGGAAAGAAAATGACTTCTCTACCCAAATATTCAACTGAGCAGGAGGGTGGAGAATTAGAATATTCTTGATCCTCTGTGAAATAACAGGTGCACAGGCTAGCTCTTTGGCATTCTTCTTGCCTCTTTCTTTGTCTTCTTCATGGGAACTGTTACGGATTCTGTGCAATATATTAAAAAACAAAACAACAAAAACAAAAAGCTTGGAGTTTGGAGATAGGCAATTCTGCTCAATTCAGGCTTTACCACTTAATAGAATTTGACCTGCAGAAAGTAATTTCTCCAAAATGTGATTTCTTCATCTCCGGATTGGAGCTAGTACTAGTCACAGGCAATGGCGGGGGTGGGGTGGGGTGGGGTGGGGTGGGATCTGAAATCATGTTGTGTTTTTTTTTTATTTTTTTTTTCAACGTTTATTTATTTTTGGGACAGAGAGAGACAGAGCATGAACGGGGGAGGGGCAGAGAGAGAGGGAGACACAGAATCAGAAACAGGCTCCAGGCTCTGAGCCATCAGCCCAGAGCCCGACGCGGGGCTCGAACCCATGGACCGCGAGATCGTGACCTGGCTGAAGTCGGACGCTTAACCAACTGCGCCACCCAGGCGCCCCAATCATGTTTTTAATAAATGTCAAGAATCGGCGTAGAGTAGACCCTCCTAAATTGATGGAAGCTACTGCTATTTTTTGTGATTAGCAGTGATAATAGTGGAGGCAATCATAGTAATTAATAGTAGCATTAACAGTGAACCACTTAACCAGTAACATTAGAATGCACTGTCCCTTTACTATGTAAAAAGAGACTTCAGTGGAGCTAACCTAACCATGTTCTGGCTCTTCCTCATTCCTATATGTGAAAATGATGATGTCAGAACCTTGAGTTCATTCTTCTCAGACAATACCGATTCCCTCTGTGTAGTTTACAACTAGTGACTTGATCACAGAATCTGAGATCACTTCTAGTTACTCTGCCCCAAGGGATATGTGGCTCAAACCAGTTCTACTAGTGACATATGGCCTGCTACATGTTCAAACCCACGTAGGGGCACACTCCCCAGCAATTCACTCTTCAGCTAACAGAACTATAGTGATGATGAGCAAAATTTCAAATTGAATTTTAATTCTTAGCTTCTCTTAACATGACTTAATCTTTAAATCTGCAGAAAATTGTGGCAAAATATAAAAATAGAACATTGGTGAACACCATTAAATCTCCCCAATCACTTTAATAACCACTAAAGTCTTGAAAACTGGGAAACGATATGTATACCATACAATGGAGCCATGTGGGAGGAAAGGTTTTGCTTAGAATTCTACCCTCAAATTCAGAAAGTGATAGAAAGAAAATGGCCAATACACATTACTTGCAGAGGGCATTTTTAACAGTTGGACAGCACATCAGGTAATTTAAGGTTTGTTCCTAACAAGACTGAAAAGCTTGTAAACTCTTATCGGTCCTCTGCTTTTGCAAACCTGTGATGGGCAGTGCTTCCCACTGAATTAGAAGCAGTGTGAACTGATGAATCCATAGCCTCCTCCTTTTTTCTTTATAATTGCTTCTTTCTTTCTGAATTAAACAATCAGTTTGAAGGACCTCAAAGAGGCTTCCCCCCTACTTTTCAATTTGTGTGGTCTGACTTTGACTTTAAGTCATTTGATGCTCTGTAGAACACAGTCCTGATCAGAGACTACAAAAATGACAGCCTGGCTTTGCAATGCTTCTTTTTTTTTTTTTTTTTTTTTTAATTTTTTTTTTAAATTTTTTTTTCAACGTTTATTTATTTTGGGGACAGAGAGAGACAGAGCATGAACGGGGGAGGGGCAGAGAGAGGGAGACACAGAATCGGAAACAGGCTCCAGGCTCTGAGCCATCAGCCCAGAGCCTAACGCGGGGCTCGAACTCACGGACCGCGAGATCGTGACCTGGCTGAAGTCGGACGCTTAACCGACTGCACCACCCAGGCGCCCCTGCAATGCTTCTTAAGGCAGCATTTGCTTCCTGTGAAAGGTGAACCGTTCCATTTTACCATCTTTATTCCTCCTTTTAGATGCATTATTTGGCTCTAGGCATTATTCACTTCTCTGGCTGCTTGATCCCTTGAGGTGAGTGGCTCTCAAGTCAGGACCCCAGATCTTTTCTGTAACAAAACTGGAGTTAGTTTTGCTCCCTAGGGGATATTTGCAAAGCCTTTTTGATAATCGTGAGTAGGGGGTGCTACTGGCATCTAGTGGGGAAAACCCAGGGTGCTCCTTAACATCCCACAATGCTCAGGACAGCCCCCTGCAACAAATTGACACAAATGTCATCCTACAATGTGCAGGACAGCCCCCTGCAACAAAGAATTGCCTGGCCACAAATGTCAACAGTGCCACTATTGAGAAACCACACAAGGAAGCGAGGGACATCTTAAGCTATTTTTAATAACATTTAGAAGCTTAATAAAGTATGTACTTATCTAATATCACAATGCACAGACTAACCCGAACTTAAATTATCTTTGTTTTCAGTTGAATTCTTAATAAATCGGTGTGGTGTCACTTCTTATTTGATGCTCATGAGAAATTCTGATTGGCAGTTTTCTTTCATTATAATATTTATTTAATGAGAAATGTGTCATTATTAATAAATGTAATTGAGCTAGCAATATTTTTCAAAAATGTAAGGTCAGTGGAGGACTGGAGAAATGAAAGCCAAACTCACTGCTGATAAGGTTGATAACCAATGACACAGGCTTTAGTTGGTACAAAAGAATATTTAATCTTACATGAAAGATTAGCATTTTTCTGAAAAAGTTAATTTCTAAATTTCTTCCTTTCTTCTGTCTTGAATTTCATGATAGTTTCACAAAGCAGCTTGTAACTTGTGGTTTGGTTATCTGTCTTCCTGTTCACGTCTTACTGAACTTAGGGGTCTTTGTATGAGACTTTCAAACTTAAAAGCATTTTCCCGGGGCGCCTGGGTGACTCAGTCGGTTAAGCGTCTAGCTTCGGCTCAGGTCACGATCTCATGGTCTATGAGTTCGAGCCCCGCGTTGGGCTCTGTGCTGACAGCTCAGAGCCTGGAGCCTGCTTCGGATTCTGTGTCTCCCTCTCTCTCTCTCTGCTCCTCCCCCATTCATGCTCTGTCTCTCTCTGTCTCAAAAATAAATAAACATTTTTAAAAAAAGGCATTTTCTCAGTTCTGAATAGGACAATCATTTTCTTGACCCAACTGTTCTGCTCGCTTACATTTCTCTCCCTTTCACTACAGTTTTCAAGTGGAATGCCTTTTCACTTTCTTTTGATTAGTTCTTTCCTTCATCCTTCTATGGTTTGATTTTGTTATTTCAGACCCAGGGAACCACTGGGACCTAGGTCAACAACAATCTTTCTCTGATTGTCCACGAGGTGTCTTCCATGTCCACTTGCCTTGATACATAAGGCAGGGAAAGAGCAGTGGGAATAGTAAGGACAGTTGGTGACCCATTTTTAATACTCACGCTCACTGAGCATCATTACACTATTTCTAGGTTAGCGTCTGTGTGTTACTCTTTCTTCCCTACAACCTATGTTCATCTTACTCCTGCTGAGACTTTATTAAGTCTCTTTACTTTGTGTGGATCATATTTTTGCAAAATCCTGAAATACATTTTTCTTTTGTCATCCTGTCCTCTGGACTATATAAGTGCCCTAGAAGAGCAGAGGGCTACCTCAACCTGCAAAGAGGATGAAATTCTAGAGGCTTAATTCAGAAGGCCTGAAGTATCACGAGCCTCAGAATCAAAATAAAAGTATCCTTTTGAGTAGATGACAAAATCACATCACAGTCACCATCAGTATGGTCATTCCTGAAATTTAAAGACCCCGGGTTATAAATTTTCATTAAATCATTTCAGAAATTGACTGACTTCAATGTGCCAGGACCTAGCTTGTGGCTAATAAACAGGATCCTCTGTCAAGAGGTTCTCATTGTGTTACAGGAAACCTTTAGATAAGCAAATGATTGCTAATTCAACGTGGCATGTGGCTCACAGATAAATACATACAGCATAACAGAAGCATAAAGGAACAGAGACCAATTCCTCAGAAGTGGAGAAGGTTGAGAGGAAGGGAAACTGAAATTGGGTCTCAAAATCGTTAAAGTGGTAGTTTATCAAACAAAGGAAAGAGGCATTCATTCCATTTAAACTTTCTTATTTCAAACAAGAATACATTAAAACTGGAAAGCCCTTTTCTTTGCAAACAAAAGAGAAAAAGGCTAGGCTCATAACATCTTCTATTTAAATGTTTCTGTAACGCTATCCCATTCCCTCAATCTCTGTGTAAGATACAATTTACTCCCTAAGTAAAAACTACCAGTGTCTCTGATCTTTCTTCCACTTTTTCCTTCTGCTCTTTATATTCTTCCCCCTTTCCCCAATTGCTTATTTTCTCGAGACCCTTTCTTGACTACTACTCTTCAATTATCCAGAGACATCTTTCTCCATTTCTAACCACATAACTGATAGTTCAGTAGCAAAATGCCTGATTGGGTACAACTTGATCTCCAGAGCACTTTTGCCCGGTTGTCAGAAGAAATAAATTCAGTTTGGAGAGACTTATTCTTTAGGCATTAATTCCACTTGCCATTTTTCCTCTAGAAGGTTCTTAGAGAGGAACCAATTTTCCAGCTGGATATTTTCTCTCTGCCTCAACATGCGACTCAGGAAACACTCAGACAGAAGGAAGACACCAAAGTCATAGCTAAGGCAAATTTTCACCCAGAAAATAAGACTTCATGGGAACAGCTCAGCTTAGACTTTGCTTTTATTCCATAAATACATTCAAAAGTCACTTGATCTTCTTTTAAAAGCTTCTAGCTAATCCTTTTGCAGAGTCCCTCTGGTGCTTAAGCAAATGGTTAGCACTAATTGTTTTCCACCTTGGAAAAACAAAAACAAAAAACATTTGCTGTGGAGAATTAACCAGATCGCCAAAGCAGCCACTTCCTTTCTTATCTTGGACTCCTACCGTCTCTAATCCCCATAAGGTCCTGTCCCTGGAGCCCATACACACTGGATATTTTCAGTCTCCCTCCCCAAAATATCATCTGGTTTGGAAATACATTTGTTAAATGTATTTTAAAAATAATTATCCCTTACTTTAAATATCATGTGTAGGTGTACACTATGCATAAACACAAATTTAAGTTAAAATAACATAATAGCTTATAAGGAAATTAAAAGCATAATCTACCTTAGCCGCACTCTCACTTTATAGATAAAGTAACTAATGTTCAGAAGCTTGAAATAAATGTTCAAAATCATATAAGCTAATTTCAGAATTAGCTTGAAGTAATACCAAGAATTCCTCACTTTCTACTCCAGTGCCTCGTCCACATTACACACTTCAACTTAACTTGTGGGGTAGGCAGAGTGGTTTTTATTATCATCATTTTGCAGATAGGACAAAAAGAAACAGGAAAGTTGGGAGCTTTGATTCATCTGTAATGCAGATAAAATTAAATGAGAAAAAGGTTTTAAAGTATGGTGCTCAGCTTAGAATAAAGTATCAGTAAATGTCATTTTGTTGTTGCCATTGTTGTAGTTGTGTTGTTGGCTGTTATTAACATTCAAATGTTGTAACTATTATGAAAATATGAAATATTTGAAAATCCTTTGGGATTATTTGTGATCAAATTATTTCATCCAGCATCTTTTGACCAGGGATTTTTTAAATTTTTTAACATTTATTCATTTTTGCGAGACAGAGCATGAGCCAGGGAGGGGCAGAGAGAGAGGAAGACACAAAATCCTAAGCAGGCTCTAGGCTCTGAGCTCTCAGCACAGAACCCATCACTGGACTCAAACCCACGAACCGTGAGATCATGACCTGAGCTAAAGTTGGCCCCTTAACCGACTGAGTCACCCACGCGCCACTACACCAAGGATTTTTATCTTGGGGTCATGAGAATTAGAATTTTGGGAACATTTTTTAGGAGGTTTGCAAATGCCCAGAAATTTGTGGCAAAATTTGTGTGACTGTATGTTCAGAATTTTTTTGTTCTGGGGAGAGAAATAATTTTCATCAATTTTCAAGGTACACCCACCCATGCTGTAGAAAGTATTAGTACTTCATTCCTTTTTCTCGCCAAATTATATTATATGGATATAGTACATTTTGTTTATTCATCAGTTGATGAACATTTGGGTTGTACCTACTTTTTGGCTATCATAATATTAATATGAATATTTTCGTCTTGGTATTCTGCGAACATTTGTTTGCAGTGCTCTTTTAAATACCAAAAAGTAGAACTGCTGAGTCAAATACCTTATTTTACCTTTCTGAGGATTTGCCTACTTTCCAAAGGCACTACACTATTTTACATTTCCACCAGCAATGTATTAGAGCCCCAATTTGTCTACATCTTCACCAATACTTATTTCCTTTTACATATTTTTAAATTATAATCATTTCAGTGGGTATGAAATGATACTTCATTGTGGTTTTGATATGCATGTCCCTGATGACTAATGATGTAGAGCATTGTTTGATGTTCTTATTGGCTACTTGCATATCTTCTTTGGGGAAAAAAATGTCTATTCAGATCTGTTGTCCATTTGTTAAGGTTTTTCTTTTGTTTTGGTTAATAGTAAAAATTCTTCATATATTCTGGATATTAGACCCTTATCAGACATATGATTTGAAAACACTATCTCCAACTCTGTGGGTTGTCTTTTCACTTTCATGATGGAGTCCTTTGAGGCACAATATTTTTAAATGTTATGAAGTCCATTTTTTCAGTTGCTTCTACTTTAGCTGTCATACTTAAAAAACTTTACCCAATCCAGGTTATGAAGATTCACTCCTATGTTTTTTTTCTAAAAGTTTTATAGTTTTAAGGCTTACATTTAAATCTTTGCTCTGAGTTTGTCTCCATGGTGCAAGGTAGGAATCTATATTATAACATAGTTGAATACCTATGTATTCATTTACCTAAATTATATTTATATCATCACATTTAAGATCCTCCTTTCAAAGGCCTAGTATAATAGCTTTCAATTTTATATAAAGGAAAATGAAAAATATGTAGAACCCCAATTTTTTCAAGAATTATAATTGAATGTTAAAAAAATCCTAAATGACAGTCACATATGACATGTACATAGTAGAGCTACACTGAGAGTCATATCATTAGCATTTCATCCAATCTGAACTTATCACCTTTCCAATCATATAATCTTGAACAGTTTACAGAGCAAAATGAAAATCACTCTAAAATAATCAAAATAAAGAAAACAATCCAAACTGGGTATTTTTTTAGCCATATTGTATAAAGTACATCACAAGTATCAATGAAACTTAAACTCTGAACAATTACAGATGATAGAATTGGGGTTTTGTTTTGTTTTGTTGCAAATAGTAATTAAATCCCCATCACACACTGAGTATTGTATGTAAGTCATGAATCACTGAATTCTACTCCTGAAACTAATATTGGAGTGTATGTTAGCTAACTCAAATTTAAATCAAAAAATTTCTAAATCCCCAATACAAGAAAAATAGTATCCCAGAATAAACCAAAGTAAGACACTCAAAGCATCAGCAAAATTTCGACAACTCCCAAAGAGAAGCCATGACTGAGCCAAAAAAGAGATAATTATCTTAGTTGTATCTGGATATATATGTAGTTTGAATAATCTCTCTCTAGAATAGAAAAATCTTGATTCTGGTTTTAAGATTATACAAACGAGATAAGCAAAGCAGCACCACAAAGACAGAATCTGTAAAGAGGAGTAAAGGCACCCATTCGTGTATGCAAAATGATTTATTAGGGTGATGGAAAAAATATTAAAATTTCTACTTATATTTTTAATTAAAAGAATGGTAAAAGTCAATATTTGCTGGTACTTAACTGTCAATATGATTTCACACTGATGATCTTGTTCAGTCTATGTCCAAAAACACAATTCAGATAGTTTTATGTCCCGAAGGATTGCTATCCCAAAGGAAGGGTGGAAGGTTTGACCCTACAGGGTTTGTCACAGTGGGTTTCACCCATTCATTTGCTTTCAACACAGAGGGTATCTCAATGGACAGATAATCAGGGAGGAGATTTATATACTACCCAGTTTTAACTAGACTAATTCTCATTAAATTGGCAAATAACTACAGAATATTTCTGTAAAAACTATGGGTTGATGATACGGGAAGGGGGTAAAACTGAATACAAAAATTGCAGAACAGATTCTTTCCCTATTCTCAAATACAGCTCCATCAACCATATTGGAACATCAACAATGGTAATCTTATCAGATTTGATAGTCAGTTGCTCAAAATCTTAAAATTATTTAGAAAGCTTTTGAAGTGTGAATTTTTATATGAGTTACAATGAACATGTGTATACAGAACAATTTTAATAATAAATGAAACAATAATTGTTTTCCAAATAAACTATGCTGAGAGAGCATACTAGAGAAAAAAAATTGGAAATATTTGTGCGTGCAGTTACTAAAATTTATGCATATCAACATTTAACAATAGAAGCGTATGTCTGTGCACTTTTATCCAAAGGAAAGTTTTTCAATAGTTACATTTGTTTGACATCTAGATTTTGTTTATAAGAATAAATTATTGAATCCCAGAGGAGATGGGAAGAAGATGAATTCCAGCTACAAATTTTTACATAATTGGTGAATGCAATTTAAAAGTTATTATCATGTTGTACTAGCTGTAGCCAGTGAATTTTTTTTTACATTTTACATGTATTTTTTGCAGCTTTGTTGGGATATAATTGGCATATAACATTCTGTAAGTTTAAGGTGTACAGTGTGATATTTTGATACATGAATATATTGTGAAATGATTACCATAAGGTCAATTAATGCTTCATTTAACATCTCACATAATTACCATTGTGTCTATGTGTGTGTGGTGAGAACATTTAAATTCTACTCTTAGCAACTTTTTTTTTTTTTGACTATTTACTTTTGAGAGAGAGGGAGAGAGGGAGAAAGAGAGGGAGGGAGAGAGAAGGGGCAGAGAGGGAGACACAGAATTTGAAGCAGGCTCCAAGCTCCACACTGTCAGCACAGAGCCTGATGCAGGGCTCAGGCCGAACTCATGAACTGCGAGATCATGACCTGAGCCGAAGTCAGATACTTAACTGACGGGGCCACCCAGGTGCCCCCTCTCTTAGCAACTTTTAAGTGGATAATACAGTATTGTCAACTAATCATGCTGTGCATTAGATCTCCAGCACTTACTCACAACTGGAAGTTTACACCCTATATTCTTCCAGTAGGAAAGCCATTAAAACTAAGAGTCAAACTGAACTCTGAGCCTGACTTTTAAGTCACTTTATCAAATTGTGTTTAAACCAAGATTTTCAAAACAACAAAGCATATTCAAATGTATATTCAAATTCAAATTCTTGGAAATTCTATTAATAATTATTTTTGGTGAAAGCAGAAAAGGATGTTAGTACGCTTCATAAAAATAACAAATTAGGGGCGCCTGGGTGCCGCAGTCGGTTAAGCGTCCGACTTCAGCCAGGTCAAAATCTCGCGGTCCGTGAGTTCGAGCCCCGCGTCGGGCTCTGGGCTGATGGCTCAGAGCCTGGAGCCTGTTTCTGATTCTGTGTCTCCCTCTCTCTCTGCCCCTCCCCCGTTCATGCTCTGTCTCTCTCTGTCCCAAAAAAATAAATAAACGTTAAAAAAAAATTAAAAAAAAATAACAAATTATTTGATTACTCTATTATTCTTTTAAATTTCTATTATGAAAATTATACATAACACTTTAGTCATTTATTAACAGATAATTTTAGATATGCTGAGAGTATTCTCAAGTGGTTTACTTTTTAGGGTGTATCATCAAAAAAGTTTGGGAGTCCCTGCCTTAGAGAACATTGCATAACATAGGTTTACTACTTTCTGAATGTGCTCTATGGTGCACAATCATCTAATATAACGGAAATAGCCCAGCACTAAGTGACCCAGATTCTAGGCCAATTTTAAAAGCTGTAAAACCCCAGGCAAGTCAACTTACCTCTCTGGGACATTTTTGCCCATCTGTAAAATAAAATGTTTGGACTGACTGTTCTCTAATGACCCCTCCAGTCCTAAAATTCTGGTTCTAAGATGTACTTCCTGTGAGACTGTGTATTTACAGCTACATAGTTTTTAACCATAATGAAATAACTCTTCATAGAACGAGTGCCTTTAACAACAACAAAAGACAATCAGAAAAGCAAAAACTAATTTTGAGAAAATGAATGCAAATGTACATCAGATACCAGATCTCGAGTGAAAATCTGATTGATCATTTTACAAGCATGTTGTCTGCCAAATGCTAGGCACAGTGTTTTGCTTTTGGAGGGACCGGAGGAAGAATGTAATGTTCCTGATGTCACAGAGCTCTCAATTACACGCTACATAATACTTGATAAATAAATAACGCCAACACTGGTTGAAAGCTCCTATCATTACTTCTCATTTTACATTTATTTGTTTATTAAATTTCTTTAGTAGAGTTACATCCTCAAATGCAAAGGGAAGGAAATAAAGCAACCTACTTAGATGACCAAAACGAAAATGCATTAGAGGATGTTCTTGCTTCTGGGTGAAATGTAAAACGAGTTTCCTGCATCATTTATGTAGACTCTGTTCCAAAATTTCTGTAACATATACATCATCTTCTAAATTATACCTCTGGTTACAAAGAACTAAGTGTGCAGTTCTTTTGGCTCTATAATGTTTGCAGTCTTTCTACTGAGGATGATCAAGAACTGGACAGGACTATAAAGTGTCACTCAATAATAAAATACATGTACCTAATTTACTATAGTTTGTATTTGTAAACATACTCTAAAGGAACATTCACCCTAAAATGTGCACACCTCCGAGACAGTCTTGGGAAAATAATCTTTTAGTCATATGATGAAATCATTCCCACCATGGAGACTGAGTCTGAAGCCAGTTCTACCCGGCAAAAGCAGATGTACATATAATTGCAAGATAGAGTTAACCTGATATACAATCGTTTAAAAAACAAAACAAAACAAAACCCTGATTCACTGGAATTACTTTATTCACTCATTATTTTGAAAGATAATCTCCACTCTACACTGTGCACTGTTGTAAGCTTTAGGGATTTATTAGTTAACAAGAACAAACTCTTATCCTTCAAGAGTTCCCATTCTAGAGAGAGAAGTAAAGTTTATAAATCAAACAAATCAATAATATAATTCTTAATAGTGATGAGTATTCTAAGGAAAAATATAGGAAGGTTTCAGGAGTTAGAATGGTTGTAATAGTACAGTAAGGCATTTTCAATAATATGATAAAGGTAGGAATCTGATGAGGTGTTTGGAAGTTTTAGTTATGAAAAAGATTGAAGAAGTTTGGAATTTCAGTTGTCTCACAGTTCCAGAGGATACACAGATCTATGGTCTGACCATGTAATGAGTAGAACATAGCTTACACCTTTTGGAATGGAACAACAAATTCTAATGCAAAGGCACTAATCAGGCAGGCCAGCAACAGGGATATTGAACTTGGGAGAGGGATAAAGAGACAGATTAAGAGAAGAAGCAAAATTCTTGATAAATATGAGTGAGTAATGACCTGAGAAGAGAGCCACAAAAAGTAGGAAAGCATAGTTCAACACTATCAGCCTGGAATAATGAATGGATTTTACTGAGAGAAGGAAGAATAATAATCTCATTAAAATCACTCAAAAAATACTTCAAGAATGCCTAATTGATCTAAAAATACAGTACATCTAAAAAAAAAAAAAAAAACTTGGGCCTATCAGAGAATGAGCAGTATTTAGTTTAACGACTTCATGGACCAAGTGTCCTCAGTAGACAAAGGAAATTAAGTCAGGAGGAGAAAGTATGTCAGAAACATTCTATGAAGAAATAAAACATTCAAGGGAGCAATCACAAAAGCTAAGCCAAAGGTTAGCAATGGAAGAGTGAATCTTGGGACAAAGGAAAGCACAGAACAAAATGAGGATTAAATTTTTTAAGGGAATAGGGTGGGGGTGCCTGGATGGCTCAGTTGGAAGAGCATGTGACTCTTGATCTTGGGGTCATGAGTTTGAGAACCACGTTGGGCGTAGAGATTGCTAAAAATTAAATGTACTTAAAAAACCAAAAGAGAGAATAGGGTAATCAATTCAAATCACCAGATACTAGTAAACACAGTTATATAGTTATATGATATATAATATAAAACATATTAGGCATATGTAATGTTATATATATATATATATATATATATATATATATATATATATATGTAGTTGACCCTTGAATAACACAGGTTTGAACCACAAATTTCCTCTTATCCACAGTATAGTACTGTAAATTTGTTTTCCCTTCCTTAGGATTTTCCTGATAACATTTTCTTTTCTCTAGCTACTTTATTGTAAGATTATAGTATATAATACATAAAACATACACAATATGTGTTAATCCACTGATTTTGTTATCAATAAGTCTTCTAGTCAAACAGCAGGCTATTAGTAGTTAAGTTTTAGGGGAGTAAAAAAGTTATACTAAGATTTTCAACTGCCTGGGGGGTCAGTATCCTTAATCCCCACATTGTTTAAGGGTCAGTTGAATTTTTTTTTCTTAGGATGTTTAAGAAGGCTTCATTTATTCATTCACTCATTATTTCAAAACTATTTTTAGGGGCGCCTGGGTGGCGTAGTCGGTTAAGCGTCCGACTTCAGCCAGGTCACGATCTTGCGGTCCGTGAGTTTGAGCCCCGCGTCAGGCTCTGGGCTGATGGCTCGGAGCCTGGAGCCTGTTTCGGATTCTGTGTCTCCCTCTCTCTCTGCCCCTCCCCCGTTCATGTTCTGTCTCTCTCTATCCCAAAAATAAATAAACGTTGAAAAAAAAATTTTTAAAAAAACCTATTTTTGGAGCATCTACCTACCAGTCAAAAGCATAACCAGGAGCAGTCTGTCGAACACAAACATACAAAAACATTTGACAACCTCAGATTACAAAAAACTTTGCTAAAACAATGAAGTATGCATTCATGCCAAAAAAATGAAATCGTTTGAGTTACTTCCCTATTCCAACTCAGCTCCCTTTATTGCTAGCTGATTGATTTAGTGGCTGAAAGGATTGAAGTGCCTGCATTTATTCACAGAAATATAACTATACAACTTTTACTAAATCCTTAAGATTAGAAGCTTATGCTTATGGTAATATCCCAGGATTGGTATGTGAACTTGTTTTGTTAACCAGTATATTAACTCTAAATCCATTTTTCCATTATTTTTCCTCTGTCATCTTTTAGAAGTTATGAGAGCCTTTTCTAAGTGTCTCAATGGTACAAAAATATAAATGATTGCCCCACAGTCCAGATTAGTCATCCAGTGGCAAAAGCTTTTTAATGTGACACCTTCTATTTCCTGAGTATTAAAAACAAGACCATGGACCCAAAATGGAGTCACTTATGCTAAGCCCCATATCACCAAACCAGAATTAATTATAATGGTGAGGACTAGTTAAGTAATCTGCCTGGTAGACCCTGTCATCCTCTAAAGGAAAGTGACTTTGACAGAATCAATCTACTTGTTGCCTCCTTGGTCTGACTCCCTTCTGCCTATGAAAGTTTTTCATTTCGTATAGCTCCTTGGAGCTCCTTTTTATCATTGAAAAAAGCCAATAAGATCTTTGAAATTTACTCAGTTGAATTTTATTTTTTGAGATGAATAATTTATTAAGTCTATTATCAAGAAATTTCTATCAAAGTATTCACACTTAATATGTCTTAGTAGTACCAACTCTTTTCTCATCTCTAGTTTTTAAATTAAACCCACATAATGTGTTGAACCTCTAAAAGTGAAAACCCATTTGCACTCTTAATTGAGAGGAAAAGACAGATCCTTACCACCAAGCTACCTCCCTGAAAATTCTATCAAAATGATCAGGATAAAATCAGTCCTACACTAAGTAAAAAAAAAGAAAACGAAATGCAGACAACCAGTCAAACAATAGAAGAAATAAAATAGATTATTTGATCATTTCAGTCAAGCAACTTAGATTTTCAGCTAATTGATTCATGGGGTGGGGTTGGGGAGGAAGTTGACCTTTCCAGTCACTGTGACCAGAATGTCTTCAAGCACTTAAACTTGTGTTTTATGCTGAAATTGTCCATGCAATGGGGGCAATTGATACTACAACTACTCCACAAGGAAATTTCCAAAGGTGTATTTTTTACAGGGGAAAGAGCCACAGAAAGAGTGGTAGAGAGATCATTTACCACAAGAAATATTTGCCCTATAGTATACTCCAGGTAAATAGCTTTGGTTTAGGGTAACAAAAGACAATTTCCCTTCTCTCTCTCTTTTCATTCACTCAGTTTTCACTGAAAAATTTGATAAGCCACTTCTTTGATGAAACATCTAACAAATACATGAACTCTTCAAGCCCACACCATCTTGTAGGCTATACAGGCTTTGGGGTATTTAAGGAAATTTTACATCTTAAAAGAATTCACTGCTAATTAAACAAACATTTATGCTGCAATCAGGAGCAAAGACAGCAGAATGGAAGAAAGACATTTCCTGAGCTTTCTCCCTCCTCACACAGCAGTTTCCACCACTCTGTTAGCAAATATATCATTCTTTTGTTAACTGCAGATAAATTCTTGGTCTCTTCCTTGCTTGTTTTTTTCACCCTTTTATTCTATCTAGAGGGTTTGGTTTGTTTTTCCTGACAGCATTTGAGATTTCTAAGCTACCACAGTGGTGCCAGCCCATACTGTGCACAGTAAGTGAAGAAGAAACAATCTGGCTGTTGTTTTAACACTTTGCAAATAGCAGCTTATTTCTCCTGCTTGATTTTTGCCCCTGGATGTCCGATAGAGAAATATTCAATCCACCAAATAAAAGACAGGCTTCCCTTTCATCCTCCTCACATGTAAATTTGGCAGTTTGAGAGGAATATTTAAAACTCAAAGGAAAGTTTTGTTTTTCTTAATCTTGCATTGGGATTCTCTTACACAATAAGAAATCTGTTACCTTTCTCAAAATTTGTCACTAAATTCTAATCACTCCTTGGAATTTATGCCAACTGCAATAGCAAAGAACAAGTTCTTTTGTTTTCTATTTAATTTTTTTTAATGCTTATCGTATTTGTGTGTGTGTGTGTGTGTGTGTGAGAGAGAGAGAGAGAGAGAGAGAGAGAGAGAGAGAGAAAGAGAGAAAATGAATGAGCAGGGACGGGACAGAAAGATAGGGAGAACCAGAATCTGAAGTAGGATCCAGGCTCTGAGCTGTCAGCACAGAGCCCAACTCGAAACTCAAACCTATGAACCACAAGATCATGACCTGAGCTGAAGTCAGATGCTTAACCAACTGAGCCACACAGACAACCCCCTCTTTTTTTTTCTTTTTCAAATGGGCCCAAATGATCAAAAGCCTTTGATCAAATTAATCTACACTGCTAAACTTCTTAGCAAACTGGGGGAGGATAGGAATACCGTTTTCACTGTTTGAGTGCAACAAAAGTATCAGCAAGGGTACTTATGAAGCTTGCATTTATACACAAGAGTTTAGTAAGTGCTCAGTAAAATGCTTTTTCTGATGGACACTACTGATTTTTCTTTAGCAGCAACTCTTACTGAGTATTCTAATTACTGATTTTCAATACTTGGTGTACAAATCAATCACCTGGTCTTATTAAAATAGAGATTTTTGCCCAAATCCTAGAAATTCTGTTTCAGTAATATGTGAGTGAAACTCTTGAACATTCATTTGGTCAGATGAGCTGAACAGAGGTGGCTCGGAAATTAGAATTGATAAACACTCTTGGCTACTCCTTATTGGCTTATAAGCTTACTATGAGACACACAGTATTATGAAGGGAATTGTGTTCTCCTTCCCCAGACTACCCACCCCCCCCAAATTTTATGTTGAAGTCCTAACCCTCAGTGTCATTGTGTTTTGAAAATGGGGCTTCTAAGGAAATAATTAAGGTTAAATGAGGTCACATGGGTAGGGTCCTGCTCCAATAGGGTTAATGTTTTTATTAGAAGAGACACCTTAAAGGGAGCTCTCTCTCCATGTACACACTGAAAAAAGGCCATGTTGGGATATAGCAAGAAAGCAGCCATCTGCAAGCCAGAAGGAATGTCCTGACCAAAAACCAACTCAGCTGGAAACTTAATGTTGGATTTCTTGCCTCCAGGACTGTGAGAAAATAAATTTGTTTTTTAATTTGTTGAACTTTGTGATGGTAGCCCAAACAGATTAATATACACAACTTTCATCAGAAGTTAGTTATTCTGGATCTCTGGAAACCCTCTTTGGCCTCCTTTTCATCACTTCTCTCCCTTTGACAAATTACCATCTTGGACCAGCCTTACTATTTTTAATGAACTCATTAACCTAGCTGGCTCCCTGAACACTTTATTTCATCTTGGAATACATGGCGCCCAGTATTTTAATACTTTTAATCAAAATAACAACACAAAGCTACAGAAAGACACAGTGAAGGTGGTAGAAACTACTCAAATGAATCATTCACTCTCCTTGTAGTCTACTTTTTCTTAAGACTCTCAAACTTGATTCATTTGGTATTGGGTTATTATAATATATTAAGCAGATTTTCTTAACCTGGGATCGATGTATAAATTCTAAGAACCTCCAAATGTTTTTTGACAAAATTTTGGCCACAGAAAAATTTCTCTAGTGAAAGAATCTCAGTGGGATCCACTGATAATATTTGCCTTAAGATACAAAAATCTACCAGCTTGGATTATAGGATATGTTTTTCCAAGTGCTTAATGTATAAATAAAAGTTTCTTTTGCCAACTTAACCTAGTAAAATAACCCTACTAAAAAAAAGAAAAGAAAAGAAAAGAAAAGAAAAGAAAAGAAAAGAAAAGAAAAGAAAAGAA
>NW_024412413.1:36296455-36328513 GCF_014898765.1 Herpailurus yagouaroundi
AAAAGAAAAGAAAAGAAAAGAAAAGAAAAGAAAAGAAAAGAAAAGAAGTCGTCTGTAAAATGTTTAGAAGCTTGGGTTTTAACATGGAAAAGAAAAAAAGTAGAGTAACTATAATAGACTATTTCAAGTCCTACCACTTCCTTGGATCCTTCCTGACCTCTTCAATGCAAGCATTGTCATCCTATTCTGAAATCCTCTGCCTTCCTGTCTGTGCTGCCCATTGGTGCTGATACTCTGTACCTAGCTATCTCCAATTTATCTTTGTTTCGCAGACATTCTTTTCCCTTTGTCATAACTATGACTTATGTGATGGAGAATGGAAACCAGGCTGAAATTGTGAATAAAATAAAAACAGCTTTTAAGAGAAAATCAGCACAATGGCCATAGAACAGGATTTCCTTTTTAACACAAACACTAATACATGTTATTTTTTAATTGGACTTACAAGTACTATTTATAAACTGCTGTGTCTTATCCATGCAACTGTCATGGAAAGACATGAGTGAAATGAGGGAATGTTATCTCTCAAATCTATGAGACAGGAAAATGATTCAAGAATGGTCCTCTTTAAAAAGCAATAATTACCTTCTAGAACCACACTGGCAACCATATTGGTGTACATGTCATGAATTTGACGATTTGAGGCTACAATAAGGTAAGCTTAAGTTAACAAAGCTTATAACATCAAATTTTCTTGGTAATTGGAAGAAAAGTGAAGTATTTAAAGGAGGCAATATAGAAAAATAGTTTTTAACAATTGGGAAGTATCAATTTGTTGATTTGAAGGGATAAAAGACAAGATTACCATAAAAGAGTGGCACAATTTTAGGTCTGCCTTACACGGTACTGTTTCTACTCTACAAAAGATGCCTGTGGTGAAGTCTGTGAAATCAGTTCATGAAAACAGAAAATTTTGGCTAAAGTACTTTCTCCAAATTGAGACTCTTTTAGAAATGTTATAACAAAAACACAAGAGACTATCAATCACTGAATTAATTACAACTAATTTAGACTTAAAATTCTAAATGGAACTCAATCTGATGTTGCCTCAAGGTTTGCAAAAATTGGCAAAAGGAATTTTAATCCATGTTTTTACAACAGAAATTCATTTGACACTATATGAGAATATATAGCCCTGGTTAATACCCATTGAGCTTAAGCAAAATCAACTATGTCATAGGAATCATTTTCCTGAGGAAAATACGAAACAATTTTTTGAAGTAATTAAACATTGCATTTAGATTAGTCTGTGATCTACCACTATGACAACTCACAATGAACAATCTTGAATTGGACCATTTATCTGAATTTTTTTCTTAAAATTTTTTTAAGGTGTTTTTTTTTGTTTGTTTGTTTTGTTTTGTTTTGTTTTTTGAGACAGAGAGAGAGAGAGACAGACAGAGCCTGAGCAGGGGAGGGGCAGACAGAGACGGAGAAACAGAATCTGAAGCAGGCTCCAGGCTCTGTCAGCACTGAACTGGTAAATTGGAGATCATGACCTGAGCCAAAGTGGGCTGCTTGACCAAGTGAGCCACCCAGGAGTCCCCACTTATCTTAATTCTTAAGTCTTCAGGTGTTTTTTTTTTCCTAACAAGGGAGCTTTACTGAATTTTTTTTTAAATAATGAGATACTAATACTATATATTTCAATATTTGATGTTCTTTATATTACCTCATTTTAAAATTTTTTTAAGTTTATTTGAGAGAGAGAGAGAGAGAGAGAGAGAGAGAGAAAAGGAGCGGGGGAGGGGCCGAGAGGAGAGACAGAATCCAAAGCAGGCTGTATGCCATCAGTTCAGAGCCTGATGTGGGGCCCGAACCCACAAACCGTGAGATCATGACCTCAGCCAAGATCAAGTGTCAGACACATAACCCACTGAGACACCCAAGGGCCTCCATATTACCTCATTTTAATTGGAATGTAAGTGATGATGAATTTATGTTGTGTTATGTAATCAGTTCTTCTTATCCTCAGACTGAACACCCCTATAACTTCCTGAAGTAGATCTTAAAAAGAAAAAAAAAACAAAAAAGTGATACCAGTCATGGTCTAATTGAAAGCTGGATAAAAGCAACCCTTGGAAACTTGATTCAAACAACTTGGTCTGGGAATAACTTGGCTTTCTCATATAAAATATAAAACTGAGCAAGCTACTAGGGAGCAGGAGCAGCTATCTGGTAGGCCTAACATTTCAGACTCTTTTGAAATGAGCAAATCACCCAGTTTCTTCCTCAACATGAAGAAGCACAGTGTAGGGCTATCAATTAGGGTCAATAATCTCTCAAAAGCTGAAGTTGATTTCCATTTTCTGCAATATGTCAGATTAGTTGCCCTCAGAAATCTTGCTGGTACACAATACCTAAGAATAGCGTGCAAAATGTACATTTAAAAAAAAAAAAACTTCTAAAAAATTCATGGATAAGCTGGCAGAAAAATAAGGGAAATTCTCAGAGGCCAGAACTGTCAACAAAGTACAAATCCAGCAAGCCCTGAAGTACTCAAACTGGCATCCACAGTTTGATTTTAACTGACCCCAGCACTGATTTAGGGAAGCATTAAAAAAAAAAAAATTCTAAACCTCCTGAAGGTTAGGAAATCAGAATGGAGACCTCCACGTAACGCCGGACACAACCTGAGTGGATGTGGCTGAGAATATATCATACGTTCATCGTAACGCTTCCTCTTTGTGGACACAGAGGAAGACTCTCCCAGCCTCTCCTGCAGTTTGTTTGGGTCTGTGTGACAGCAGTCTGGCCAGTAGGATGTGGTGGAAATAATGTACTCCATTTCCAGACCTGGCTCTCTAGAGGTAATGTGTTCCACATACTCAAGTTAAAAAATGTGGGAAGTCAGCCCACTCCACATCAGACTTGGCATGAGGAAAACAGCCATCATTTTCTTAAGTCACTGAAATTTGGGGGCTTACTTTTAAATACCTTTAGTCTAATAATTTTGATTATTACAATCATTGTACCAAGAGGGGAAAAAAAGAAACCTAAAAACATCTTGCTCCACAGAGAAAAATAATAGAAACACCTGCCCTCAATAGGTATGGTGGGGGAATACAATAATGCTGGAATTAATACCAATAGGTATGGTGGGGGAAGAAAAGTTCAAGCAAAAAATTAGAGCGTCCCCAAATTGTTAGAGCTCCCAGGTACACTGCAGGTGAAACGCAAAATTTCCCCCTGGAAACAAAACTTAAATCTAAGATCACATTTTCTTAAAGATACAATTTTAGGATTATATTACAAATAAAAATATCAAACCACAGAAGGAAAAAAGCCACATGCATGAGAGAGCAGAAGCAGTAAACTGAAGCAGAAATACAAAAGCTACAAATACTAGAATTATCAGAGATTATAAATGTTTATATTAATAAAACATTATAATAGAATTGTAATTAAGCATTACCATGATCTCTAAATTTCCCATGCAGATTTGGAAAGAACCAAATATAACTTCTAGAAATTAAAATGTAACAACTGAATTTAGAAACTCCAGATTAGACACGAAGTAAACGCTGAAGAACAAATGAACTGAAGGAAATGAAGTATTTAGAATGCAGCAAAGACATAAAACAAATATGGAAAATATGAAAGTTAAGAAATTTGTAAGCTGGATTCAGATGTTCCAAAGTATACTTATGAAAGTTGGTAATTAGAAATAGAACCAAGCAGAAATTCTTGAAATTTAAAACTCTTTGAATGGAATCGACAGGAGAACTAGTTACATATAACTAAACAGAGAACTAGTAAGATGGTGGGTAGATCAGAAGAAACTATCCCGAATAAAACTTGGGAAAAAAGCCATAGCTTTTTACAAGAGAGGGAAAGATTTAGAAGATACAGTGAAACAATATAATAAACATTTAACTGGACTTCTAGAAAGAGAGCTGAAGAAAAAGACATACAGAATGTTGTACATAACGACAGAGATTTCCAGAATTGATAAAAGACTCTTATTCTAGATTCCAGAAGCTGAATACATCCCAAACACAATAAAAATTAATAATAAGTCAAATAAACAAATAATCTACAATCAGACCTATCCAGAGAAACTTAAGAAATACCAAATACAAAAGCAAATATTAAAAATCCAACAGAACATTTAGAAAGGACTTACATTTAGACCAACAACACATTTCTCAGAAATGGAAGGCAAGAGAGAATTGGATTAAGTTTTCAAGGCAGAGAGAAAAAATAACTTGAAGTGTATACCCAATTAAACCATATTTCGGGAATTGGGATGAATTAAAGATACTGTTATGCAAACATTTAGTAAGAATATTACCACCAACAAATGCTCATTAAAGAAACCTCCAAGGAATGTACTTTAAGAAATCAATTTTAAAAAGCTAAGATGAAAAATGACTTGTGAGGACAGGAAATGGCAAACAACAAATCATTGAAAGTTTGACTTTACCAAACAATAATATTAACAATGTATAATTGATGGAATTAAAAGCCGATGACAAGGGAACTTCTGTTCTAGAACAGAATAGGTCAGGACAGGAAAGTACTGTTGTTGCAAACTGGACAGAGCCAGATAAATTATAAATATATTTTTATAAAGCATCAGAGAACTTCAGAAGCAACACACTAAAACTCCAGCAAAAAAGAAAAACCCTTTTATGTGAGCAAGGATTTTTATCTTTCTTTCCCCTACGGGTACTTTCTGATTCTGGGTGCTTGCTGAAGAACTGGCTCGATCAGTCAGAGCCCCAGCTTTGGGAAAGAGAACCTACAAAAACAGTGAGTGGGTCTGCGGGACTAACGTGACAAACTGGAAACCAGAGGGAAATGCACAACTCCTCTTCTTCACCGAGTATTTGTTACCCCTTGGTGCTTATACAGGAAGCTGGGAAACTAAGCCAAAAGTTTCCAGAAGCCGAAGTGAAATCTCCAGAAAGTCTTGTAGAAGTGGCCTACCTCAAACATACTGTCTCGCCTTCAGGAAAATTGCTGTATGTTGAAGCAAGTTGGAGACTGGAGAGCTGGGCTCAGATCTCTGAAACGCAGAGCTGAGTTTTCTGCAGTCTTCCAAATCTGACACATGGATCCACCGACACAGAATCAAACCCCATGCAGGGAGAATGGAGGCACAGCAAACACGAGCAAGGGGCAAGCAGAAATGAACAGACTTTACTAAAACTGAAACCCAGCCCCAATCTTGATTGATGTCTGATTGGACTCAGGTGCTCCAACTTTCATTCTATTTACCACAAAGGAAGATGATATCATCTAAAGCCTCTAGAATTATATACAATGTCCAACATGCATTATGAAATTTCTAGAAATGAAGGGATGAGGAAAAATGACCAACCCTCACAAAAAAAGCAGAGGGGAGATGACCAGGTAGTAGAAGTAACAAACAAGGGCTTTCAAAGACCTATGGTTAATATGTTAAAACCAATAGAGAAAAAGAGAGACCAAACAGGGCAAACAGTGGAGAGAGAATTAAAATCCGTAAAAGAAAAATCAAATCAGCATTCTGTCAATAAAAAAGAAAGTATCTGAAATTAATAAATTAAAAGAGGAACTGAACAGCAGACTGGGTCCAACTGACAACAGTGAGCCAGGCTAGGCTCTAGTTTTTTTCCGTGAACTAGTAAATAGGTTTTTAAAAACTGAAGCAAAAAGAAAAACAGTGAGAAAGCATACCCATATAAAAATGAAAAAGATGGCAGGACATTGTCTTTGTTCAGGTATCCAGGCAAACAGATTTTGATGAAAAGATCTGCAGTCCGATTTGTTATTGGGAGCTCTCAGAAAGTCACTGTCAGGGAGGGAAGCAGGACTGAGCAGTGGGAATAGAACTGACATGCTTGCAAGAGAGGACTTAGTCAATCCTGTAGGAGCCGTGGAGTTGGAACTGGCCTTCAGAGACGTCCCAAACTGAGGCAAAGGAGCTGGGCATTTTTACCTCCATGCTGACCTGTCATTGAATGCAGTTGCCTTTGGGAACAAACATAAACTTGGGGGAAAGCAGCTCTCTCTGGCCGACAACCAAGCAAGAACTCAGCTGTGAGTTGTCAGCCGTCAACATTCCTAGCAGCTGGGGAAATAGGTGGAGCATCTGGGTTCACCACAGGCTGGTTCACCGCAGCCTCCACTAAAGCCCACACTTGGTGTGTTTAAATCTACCTGTTTTACATAAGTTCACTCATCTGGGAAAAAACTCCTCCAGGATTCTGGCCTCTTTTTCTATGTAACTTTACAAGGACAAAGTTCTGATGTTCATTGTCTCTCTCCTCTGCTTGTCATTGCAGATTCACCCTTGACTAGCTCCTCTGCTGAGTTAAGGGGTGTATTGTGGTAGGGTGACACTGGAACCAATTCTGAGCCTCTGGTCCCTGGTCTTTCCATGGCCATGGCTGCTCCCTTTATCAACTTACCATAAAAATTGGGCAAAGAATTGTCAAAGGACACAGAACTGGATAATTTGGGTTCTAAACTCACTCTTCTCTATCTTTACTGTTTAACAGAATTTCTGTCTTCTTCTAAGGAATAGAGTCAGTTACCCTTGCCAATATAGCAACTCTTTCTCTTGCCAGCTAGACTCTTAGAATGAGAATCACATCCGTGATCAGATGGCAACCATGGAATAAAACTCCACGAGAATCTGACTTTGTTCCCTGATGGAAGCATTCCTTCTCTGGGAACTAGGCTCTGCATACATTTACAGTCCCAGGTTCAGGAAATATCAAATCCCCAAGTGGATAACCAAGAGAGATGGTAAATGAAGCTACTCCTATTTCCAGTCATTGCCTCTGATTCTTTGCATTCTAACTGAGACAGAGCACGTTTTCATGTTTCTAATTAAGATATATGCTGTGTTCTAGAGGATGGTGCCCTTTCTTTGCAGGAAATCATCTCCAAGCAGGCACTTTGGCTGCATCTTTAAAAGCCTATTTCAGGGGTGCCTGGGTGGCTCAATCAGTTAAGCATCCGACTTCAGCTCAGGTCAGGATCTCACAGTTTGTGAGTTCCAACCCTGCATCGGGCTCTGTGCTGACAGCTCAGGGCCTGGAGTCTGCTTCAGATTCTGTCTCCTTCTCTCTCTGCTCTTCCCCCGCTCATGCTCTGTCTCTCTTTCCTTCAAAAAATAAAAATTTAAAAAAAATGTTTCATTAAAATTTTTTTTTAAAAATCCATTTCATTGTTCTATCAGGGCAGCAGTTTCTGCATGGTGTGGTAGATGAGAGAACCAGCAGATCCCAAGTCATGTGCGTAGTGCTACAATCCTTTTGCTCTAAAGGGGCTGAACAGCAATTCGCAACTAACTGGAAAGGATATAAAAGATATCAGCCTAAAGTAAGTCTTCAAGGCACAAGGAATTAACAGTTCAGATAATGCTGCTGCATTGTCCCTGCTCCCTTAGTCCATAGTTACAATCTTATAAGATTTTCTTACAATCAATTGGCCATGGCAAAAATACAGAGGCCTAGTGTTCAGAAGGTAATACAAGATATTACAGTAATGGTTTATATTCATATAACAGAATGTTATTCTACAATAAAAAATGAAAGAACAATAACTATACTCAAGAGACATCAGCAAGATGATGACATAGGTCATTTCTTATTTTACTTCCTCACATTGGAAGAAAAACTAACAGATATTCAAGAACAAGCAAATCCGCTGAGCAAATCCTAGAATGTGGGGATAAGGCTGAAGCGCCCCCCGCTGCACCACAGATACCAAGACAGACTCCATCCGATGTGAAAGAGATGTTGGCTGTATCACCCCTCTCTCAGGCCAGCACGACAGCACATGATGAAGAGGACTCCCCTGAGCCTTCAGCTACTCCTGCGGGAAAAGAGAACCCAGTAGGGACCACCAGCACCCACATCCCCAGCACTGTGTTTCACTCTGGCTCTGTGCGTGTCACTACTTTCACCTTGCCCCATAGGATTGCAGGGGAATCTGCCAGGCTCCATCATTGGGAAACTGACTGTGGTGAAGAACGGGGCTGGGGAGGGGCGGGGGGGGGGAGGTTAGCAACAAACAGCACACAAAGTTCGAAGTTCGGCAGAAATCCCAACCGGTGGTTTTACTCATCTGCAGCACCAAGTTAGTGGTGGCCTCTGACCAGGGAACTCCACAGAGTGAAGGCCTGCTTGATTCACATACTGTAACGAGGAGTTCTGCCATCCCAAGAGAGTGGTTTGCCCACGCCCAGGCAAGAAGCTGTCACTACCCCACCTACTGTGGGGAGTGCCTCCCAGACACATCTGACCAGAGGAGCTGGCAGGAATTCCTGGAAGCTATGTAGCCGAGCAATGCCCAAACCAAGAGACGGGTAGGCAGGGCTGATGGCCCCCAGAGCAAAGCCAGGAGGTTTTGCTGGCATGAAGGGTTCCCGTGCTACACACAGACTGCGGATTAATTCATAGCCAAGGTTATGGGTAGACCCTGACTCCTTCTAACTGGAGTCTGTTAGAGTTGCCTGGAGTGCTCACTCCCCTTCCCACCCAGGCAAGGGAGCTGAGACAGCTCCACCCATCCCCTGTGGGTCCCAGCCCCATCTGACCAGAAGGGCTGGCAAGAACATCTGGAAGCTGTGTGGCCCAGAGGAGCTGGAGCTGAGAGAAGGGCAAGAAGGGCCAATAGTTCGCAGAGCACAATCACTAGATCTGTTTGGCCAGAGAACTATTATGTTGTATGCCTTAAACTTATACAGTGTTGTATGTCAATTATGTCTCAATAAAACTGGGGGGAGGGGGGGACCTATATGCATCAAATAGATTCACCTCCAAAAGTTAATTCAGTGAAATATTATATTACAGAAGACTGTATTTAGCGTTGGCTTCCTTTATAAAAAGATCTAAGAGCAGAAAACTAAAAATTAAAATATGTAGAGAAACATGATAGAAAAGCAAGGAATGATTAATATAAAATCCTGGACTATGGATACCTTTGCATATTTGGGATGGGGAGGGGAGTGGCTGGTAATTCCATCAGAGAAACATAGAGGGCTTCTAAGGAGCTGGTAATGTTATATTTCTTGAACTTGTGATGGGGATAGGAGCATTAATCTCATTACCATTCTTTTTCCTAGCGGCTCTCAATCTGGGCTGCACATTATGCTATCTAAAGAGCTTTAAAAAAAAAACAAAACATGATGCCCCAGCATCAATTTAATTATCTTCAGGTGCTGGGCATCAATATTCGTAAGAGCTAGGTTTGAGAAACATCACTTTGCAACCTTAACATACTCTTCTGTGCATATTTTATATTTCATAATTTTGTAAACAACCACAGAAACAGGAAATGAACCAATTCTCTACCAGACTTGCTCTGATGTATTGACCCATTTTGCTCAGTGCTTCACGTCAGCCAGGTCATGTGTGAATTTATTGGCCTTTAGAGAGAAACCATATAAATGTTCTCATGAGGTAATGACTGTTCCCAGCCCAACTCAGTCAACTCTGTTTGCCTTTTCTCTTTACTTACCACCTCATCCACAGATGAATTCCTCCCTGGCCTAGCAAACTTACTGCATCAGCAATATGGGCGTTTTTCATTGTGCTGTTTATCCTCTGTTTGTATTTCTCTTTTCTCTCTTCTTGTTGCATTTACCCCTGTCTTTACTCCATCAGGCTCTATCACTTTGGCTTTCTTCTTTCTTTCTTTCCTGACAATGACATTGGGTACTTTTCTTTCCACTACCTTTCCTTCATGGAAATGTCTAAACATTCCCAATGAAGGTGACTATTTAGAAAGAAAAGAAGAATTAAAACTCATTATCTAAAGACCTTGTCTTCTCAATTGGTGAAAGAAAAAGAAAAGAAAAAAAACTTCATGAAATGGAGATATTAACTCTGAAAGCCTGACCACAGGTTTTTCTCTACTTTTATAAATTACCAAAAATTATACAGGAGTGGAATCAATAGTCAAGCTTTTAAATGTCATCTCTTCAGAGTAGTGCTTTAATATCCCATAGAAACAGCATGTCTTAAATATCCCTGAATTCAAATCAAAGATATTAAAATGTGTAGATATGAAAGTATGATCAGCCAGGATGAAACTCAAGGAACTGAGCCCAATCAAATCAATACTAGTTTTATTTTTATCATGTAAGCAAAGACTGAAAATTCAAGCAAATACTACTTTGGGGACATTTAAGACATAAAACATTTCAAGTTCCCATTACTGAATGTGAGATGCTTAAATGTTAATGGTATGCTGAGAATAACTGCAATTTTTCACCAGTACTTTAGAGAATTATACTGGGACATATCAAAGGTTTTTTCTATGCAAGATATTGCAAATTAAGTATTTTTCTAACACCTTTGAAGGGCCACTTTGTCACCATAAGTATTGAGTTAAAAACAGAAAATGGAATATTTTCTGAAATAGTTCTAATTTTTCAGATATTTTTATTTATTTCCAGACTGTAAGCATCTTAAAAAAAATAGGAAGTATAATAGGTTTATTCAAATATTTATGGCATTTTCCAAAATATTATTTCAATATAATTGCTAATAGAAACAAAGTTTAGAGATCATAATTTTTGAAAAACAATAGAAGAGAAAGAAAAATATCAGTTACCAAGAAACTAACATTAGAACTATTATGTAAAAGTAGTTAACCTTAGAGGTAAAGACTAATTCATTTAACTATATTTCAAAAGATTCCTAGCTTCCAGACAGGAAACTTGAATAGGCCACAATAGTCCTTTCAGGAAAGAAACTAAAATTAGGCAATTAACCTTTTAATCCACTTAACATTCTAATTCCCTTCATTTCAAAGTTACACAGGCAGCACAAAGATAATTGTTGAAGTTTAAAAGAATGTGAGAGGAACTGTGATGGGGTCTGTGTACGTGTATGTGTGTGCATATATGTGTATAATATAGAGGAATTTTAGGGGTGCCTGGGTGACTCAGTCAGTTAAGTGTCCAACACTTGGTTTCAGCTCAGTTCATGATCTCAGGGTGGTGAGACTGAGCCCCATGTTAGATTCCGTGCTAAGCACGAGCCTGCTTGGGATTCTCTCTCTTCCTCTCTCTATGCCCCTTCCCTCCTCAAAATAAATAGTAAACTTAAAAAAATATAGAGGAATTTGATAATAAAAAGTTAAAAAGGCAAAGACTATATGAGGAGATTTTAAAGCACTCTTTTTTTAAAGTTTATTTCTTTATTTTATAAAGAGAGAAAGTGCAAGTCAGGGAGGGGAGAGAGAGAGAGAGAGGGAGAGAGAGAGAATCCCAAGCAGACTCCATACTGTCAGTGCAGAGCCCATGCATGAACCACAAGATCATGACATGAGCCACACTGGATGCTTAACTGTCTGAGCCACCCAGGTGCCCCTAAGAACACTCTTCTATAAGACTATATTTTTTATGGTGGTCAAATTTGAGGTCATTATTTTTGTACCCCAATAATTTAAAGTGGTGATATGCATTATATCCTGGATTTTTTAAAGAAAATATACATAACACATAGAAAAATAAAAATACTTAATATCTAGCAGAATCTAGTTAAGATATATGTTGAAAGATGACCTAGGGCAGAACTAAAGCACATAGTGTACTCTTGGAAGTGGGTGTGAGAAGAAGGTGGCTATATCAAATAGGGTCAACAAAGAAGTATCATGATCTTTATGCTTCTATCCAATTGAGGGTATTTGTATTTAGCTTAGGTAGACCTCACACAGGAAGTTTTTGAACTTAAAGACTTTTAAAATACCCAACTGCTCTCCTAATGTAGAGGCTAAGATTAGCTTAAACAACCGGAACATGGGTTATTTCACAGAAGATGACATCCAGAGAAAAGCAGACTCTGGATTGGTTGATTCAGGAACACAATTACATTATTCAAGGATCAGTTTGGGCTTTATTTTCCCTCAGTCTTTCCACACATCCATCCTTGGTGTTATCTTCATGCTGGTGCTGCTGGTAGAAGAGCTGCACAACTTCCAGGCTTTGGATCCAGATCCAGCAACATGCCTATGAAGGCACCTCTTCCAGTGGCTCTTTTAAGAATGAGACTATTTTCTTCCAAATCCCCCAGCACTTCTAACATTTCATAGGACAGAATGCTGTTTTGGGGACAAATCACTGACAAGGGGTAATTTAATACCATGTGGCTGAACCATCCATCTGGGATAGATAGATGTTGGAAAGATAACTCCAGCATTCACTATGTGATATTGCTCAGTACATATAACATTCATTATTCTATTTATTTAATATGTATTTCTTAGGTGTCCATTATGTATCAAAAGAGATACAATAGTAAACAATGCAGTCATTGGCTTAGATCTCATGTAACTAACAGTCTAGCTGGAAAGGTAGATGGTTTTAATTTTTTGGAAATAATTGAATAACTAAATATTATTTTTTAATTTTTTTAATGTTTATTTTTGAGAGAAAGAAAATGAGTGCAAGTGGGGGAGGGGCAAAAAAGAGAGAGGGAGACAAAGAATCTGAAACAGGCTCCAGGCTCTGAGCTGTCAGGACAGAGCCTGATGTGGGGTTCAAACTCACAGACCACAAGATCATGACCTGAGCTGAAGTCAGGTGTTGTATGTCCAGTTCTCCCAGCACCATTTGCTAAAGAAACTGTCTTTTCTCCATTGGATACTCTTCCCTGCTTTGTCAAAGATTAGTTAGCCATACATTTGTGAGTCCAATTCTGGGTTCTCTGTTCTCTTCGATTGGCCTATGTGTCTGTTTTTGTGCCAATACCATACTGTCTTGATGATTACAGCTTTATAGTAGAGACTAAAGTCTGGGATTGTGATGCCTTCCGCTTTGGTTTTATTTTTCAACATACTTTGGCTGTTCAGGGTTTTTTGTGGTTCCATACAAATTTTAAGATTTTTCTAGCTTTGAGAAGAATGCCAGTGCAATTTTGATAGGGATTGCATTGAATGTGTGTATTTCTTTGGGTAATATTGACATTTTAACAATATTTATTCTTCCAATCCATGAGCATGGAATGTTTTTCCATTTCTTTGTGTCTTCTTCAATTTCCTTCATAAGTTTTCTATAGTTTTCAGCATACAGATCTTTTTTCATCTTGGTTAGGTTTATTCCTAGGTATTTTACGGTTCTTGGTGCAGTTGTAAATGGGATCAATGTCTTGATTTCTCTTTCTGTTGCTTCATTATTGGTGTATAGAAATGTAACTGATTTCTGTACATTGATTTTATATCCTGCGACTTTGCTGAATTCATGGATGAGTTCTAGCAGCTTTTGGGTGGAGTCTTTCAATTTCCATGTAGAGTATCCTATCATCTGTGAAAAGTGAAAGTTTGACTTCTCCTTTGCCAATTTTGATGCCTTTTATTTCATTTTGTTGTCTGATTGCAGTGCTTTCAACAATTACCAAATTATGGAAACAGCCTAAATGCCCATCAACTGACAAGTGGATAAAGAAGATGTGGTTTATATATACAATGGAATACTACTTGGCAATGAGAAAGAATGAAATCCTGCCATTTACAGCAACATGGATGGAACTGGAGGGTATTATGCTAAGTGAAACAAGTTAATCAGAGAAAGACATATCATATGTTTTCACTCATATGTGGAACTTGAGAAACTTAACAGAAGACCATGGGAGGAGGGAAGGAGAAAAAATAGTTACAAACAGAGAGGGAGGGAGACAAACCTTAAGAGACTTTTAAATACATATAACAAACTGAGGGTTGGTGGGGGTGAGGGGGTGGAGGAGAGGGGAAATGGGTGATGGGCATTGAGGAGAGCACTTGTTGGGATGAGCACTGGGTGTTGTAGGTAAGTAATGAATCATGGGAATCTACCCCCAAAACTAAGAGCGCAATGTATAAACTATGTTAGCCACTTGACAATAAATTATATTTAAAATAAATAAATAAATAAGAAAAAAATAATATTATATCCAGCAAAATATGTGCCTACCATATGAAGAAAACTATAAAACTCTGATAAAAGAAATTCTTAAAAAAACCTAAAAACTGAAGAGTTACTCCATGTCCATGTATAAAAGAGTCATTATTGTCAAGATGTCAGTTCTTCTGATTTTGATCTACACATTCCATGCAATAGCAGTCAAAATCCCAGCAGGTTTTTCTGTAGATATGGACAAACTGATTCTAAAGTTTATATGGAGAAGTAAAAGACTAAGAATAGCCAACACAATATGTACAGAACAGAAGAAAATATGAACAGAGAAGGGACTGACACTGCATGACTTCAAGACTTACTATAAATCTATAGTAATCAATATAGTGTAGTTCTGTTGAAAGAATAGAGTAATGGGACAGAATAGAAATCCCAAAAATAGGTCTACAGATAGTCAACTCATCTTTGAAAAATGAGCAAAGGCAATACAATGGAGCCAAGATATTGTCTTCAACAATGGTAGAACAATTGGACATATGCAAAAAAAAAAAAAAAAAAGAAGAAGAAAGAAAAAAAATAATTGAGACACAAACCTTAATCCTTCACAATTAACTCCAAATGGATCATAGACCTAAACACAAAACATAAAACTTCTAAAAGATAATGTAGGAGAAACTTGTAAAAGGTAATGTAGGAGAAAATCTACATGACCTTATATATGGCTATGACTTTTAGACAAAACACCAAAGGCATAATCCATGAAAAAAATAATTGCTAAGCTAGACTTTATTAAAATTTAAAACTTCTACACTCCAAAAGACACTGTTAAGAGAATAAAAAACATGCCACAGACAGGGGAAAAAATATTTGCAAAAGATGTATCTGATAAAGATCTGTTATCCAAAATGTATGAAGAAATTCTTAAAATTCAACAATAAGGAAAACAACATTCTGTCTAAAAAATTGGCCAAAGACTTTAGTCTCACCAAAGAAGATATACAGATGGCAAATAAGCATTTGAAAGGGTGCTTCACATCATAAGTCATCAGGGAAATTCAAATTAAAACAACGAGATGCCACTGCACACCTATTAAAATGGCCAAAATCCAAAACATTGACAACACTAAAAACTGGTAAGGATGTGGAACAATAGGAAATGGAATGCAAAATGCCATTTTAGAAGACAGTTTGGCAATTTCTTACAAAACCAGACATCCTACCATATGATCCAGCAATCATGCTCCTTGATATTTAGCCAAATGAATTGAAAACTATGTCCACACCAAAACTGGCACACAGATGTTTATAGCAGCTTTATTAATAATTGCCAATACTTGGAAGCAACCGAGATGTCCTTCAGTAGGTGAATAGATAAATAAACTGCAATGCATCTGGACAGTGGAATATTATTCACACTAAAAAGAAATGAGCTATCAAGCCATGAAAATACATGGAGAAGCTTTACGTGCATAATTCTAAGTGAAAGACGCCAACCTTGAAAGGCTATATGCTATATGATTTCAACTATATGACATTCTGGAAAAGGTAAAACCATGGGCATAGTAAAAAAGATTAGTAGTTTAAGGGATTAGGGGGAAGAAAGGGATGAGTAGTAAGAGCAGAGATTTCCAGGGCAGCAAAACTATTGTTTCTGTATAATACTGTGGTGGATACACATCATTATAAGTTTATCAAAACATAAACTATGCACAACACCAAAAGCAAGCCCTAATGTAAACCATGAACTTTGGGTGATTATGATGTGTCAATACAACTTCATATATTGTTATAACTGTACCACTGTTGTTGGAGGTGTTGAAAGTTGGAGAGGCTGTGCATATGTTGGGGCAGGGAGTATACAAGACCTCTATACTCACCATTTAATTTTTCTGTGAACTTAAAACTGCTTTAAAAAATAAAGTCTAGTAAAAATACTAATTAGGAAACCTAATTAAGTGCTGGGATAGGAATGTTGGATGTGGGGATGGGGGGACAGTCAGAGAAGTATTCCTTAAGGAAACGGCTTCAGACTGAGATATAAGGCGCTTAAGAATTGCCAGGCTAAGGGCGGTGGGTAACATGGGGTGACAGGGATACAGAGAACTCATGTATCCCTGGCTTATGCTTATGTTGTCTATCTATATCCATCTTCTCTTTCTTCTCAAGTAGTAGAATGATTGTCTATATTCCAGGGTACTGATTCAGACACAACAACTTGGAGAGGAAGAAGTGAAGACATTTAAAGAAAATTTTCTAGCCCAAATATTTTTAGCTGGACATGTGCACCTAAAATAAAGATTACATTTCCCAGCTTTCTTTGCATCCAGGTATGGCTATCCATGTAAAACTGACACATGGTATGGATACAGAAATGCTATATGGTGCTTCTAGGAATATTAAGAGAGTACATGGACCCTTTGCCTCTTCTGCTTTGTCTTTTTTTCCATCCTGCCCCTAAATCAGAGATGCCACTTAGACAGTGAGGTTGAGGATACACATGGTGGAGCATCAAGGTGGAAGAATCATGGGTCTCAGCAAACATATCCCTAGAATCCTAAGCTTTTATGTAAAAGAGAAATAAACTCTCTTATTTAATCCAGTGTTATTGGGCTTTCCATCACACAGCAGACCTTAATTTCAACTAATTTAATAAGAAATGACTTAAGGAAGAGAAGAATATGGCATACAGCAGGAACTGAAAGGAGACTAATATAGCTGGTGTAAAATAGGCAGGAGACTGGAAAGAGTTTCAAGATGAGGTAGGTGTATCATATATATAAAGTCCTGTAGACCATGTTTAAAAATATAGCTATGACTCTAGGAGCAATGTGAAGACATTGAAGAACAGGAGGGAAAGGATAAAAAATCATGTTTGAAAATAATTTCTCTAGTGACCATGCTAAGAAAGGATTGCATGGGTAGCGGGATGTAATGAGCCTAGTTAGGAAGCCATTGATGTCGCCAATGAAAAGGATTTGTTAGCTTAGACTCAGGAAGTAGGAATAAGGATAGAGAGAAATAGGCTGACTTGAAGGCTATTTAGAGGATAGAAAGAAAGGCACTGGAAATGGATCAGATATAGAGCACTGGGGAGAATGAAGAATCAGGCATGATGCCTGATTTCTGACTGCAGCTATAGAGAGATTACAGTATGCTAGGTTAGGGAATCCAGAAGGAAGAGTGGCTATGGGAGATGTTAGACACTGTTGAATATGTTGAATTTAACAATCTTTTTAAAGATTCAAGGGGAAATGCTAAGTAACTAATATCAAATTGAATACACTTACAAAGGAGATTCATAAAGGGAAAAATTAATGGGAGCTATAAACCTGGATGGAAGTCGTTGATTAGAGATAGCGAGTGAAGTCATGAAAGAAAACAGTGTGGACCTTAGTTTTTTTAGTCACGGTGACCTAAGAGCCTCCTCATTTCCTCAGCATAGCATAATAGGATGTTTATAAAAATATCACATTCTATATATCATTTATAATTGTGGTATATTCCTATTCTTAGGTAAACCTTCTAGTGATATATTTCTAAATTTCATTTATTTCATTGACCTAAAGCTAAATCATTATCCACAAGAATTTCTGTTATAAATTTCACTCTAGATATTTTATGAGGTAGACTTTACTTGGCTGCTGCAATCAAGTTTTTGGTGCCCAGGGTGGATAATACCAGGCAAGCAACCTCCTTTCATAGAACTCTATGTTGCATTTTACAGGAAATATTTTAAAAGATGACAATTATTACTTCAAAAGTATTTATAACTAACTCTTTACATAACAATATAATATTCTGACTGTATGAAATATAAATATATATATAACAGATATTTATTATTTAAGCCCCTATGGTTTTGATTAAAGTAATGTTTAATGATCTTGAAGCATTTGGTGACATTAGAAGTGGTAAATTGGGAAGAGTCTAGGATTGGGAGTCAAAAAATTCTGGGATTGAATCCTGGCTTTGTTACTTAATAATTCTAAAACCTTGGGCAATTTACTTAATTTCCCTGAACCTAAGTTTCTTATTTTTTTAATATTTATTTATTTTGAGAAAGAGGGAGAGAAGGAGGGAGGGAGGGAGACAGCATGTGCCCGTGAGTGGGGGCGGGGCAGAAAGAGAGGGAGATAGAGAATCCTAAGTAGGCTCTGTGCTGTCAGCTGAGAGCCCGACACAGGGCTCTTTCCCATGAACCATGAGATCATGACCTGAGCCAAAATCAACAGTGGGAGACTTAACTGACTGACCCTTTCAGGCATCCTCTAAATTTCTTATTAATATTTATTCTTATAAATATTGTTACTTATTCAAAGGACTATTGTGACTTATAAATCCAGTATAGTGCATGGTACTTAATAGATGCTTAATAAAAGATGGCTACAATTTTCATTTATTTGTTTCTAAAATAATTTGAAGAGTAAATGTTATATTTGCCACAGTGTAGCCTAGTTACCCTTAATCTGTTCATGGTGAGTCTCTAAAGTCAGACTAGATTCCAATATCAGCTTAATTAACCACAGAATCTCAGAAGTGGAGGAAAACTTAAGTGTCTTGTGCAGAACTATCTCTTTCAAAATAAACTGTAAACAAATTTAATCTGAAAATAATGTGTGTATTTGTCTAAATATGTAAAATGAATACAAAACAGCCTTAGATAAGCATCAATAAATAAGAAAAGGTCAAAAAAAGTCAAATAATTATTTCACATGAAACTTAAGTGTAGTTTCATGTGAAATATATATTTTTTGTTATTTTAAATGAAAAGCGGTGCACAAATGGTACCAGTAGGTATGCTGAAATATTTTTTTACATATGACAAATGTAGACAAATGTGGAATTTTATATGCAGGACCAATACCCAGTGAAACACATTTCAAAAATACTATAGGGTCCCACAAAATTTTAAAACCTGAAACACATCATCTCTCACTGACAGGTAGAATGGGCTTGAATACATTTATTAAAACAAATGATTATATGAAATATTAATCTTACTCTACTTAATTAATATGCTAATAGATTAGCTCCTCACCTTTCCTCTTATACATAAATTACCCTGAAACCTGCTCATCATTTTTCATTTCTCAAAAATACAAAGAGTATTAATTACTTGTAGCCAAGATGTAGTCTTTTCTTTTTAACTCTCATAATTAAAGTCACACTCATAGTTCCACCTCTATATTTAAATAAAGTATATATTTAATTCAGACAGAGATAAACAGGAAGTAGATATTAAAATGAGGGATAAAAAGAATTTTGAAATTTAAAATTATAAAATGTAGCCTGTTGATTTTTAGCTTTGAAGCTGTTCCTTGCCACAGAGGCTTGCCTGCTCTTTCTTTCTTTCTTTCTTTCTTTCTTTCTTTCTTCTTTATTTACTTATTTATTTAGAGAGAGAGAGATTGAGAGTCAGCAGGGGAAGATCAGAGAAAGAGAGAGAGAAAATTCCAAGCAAGTTCTGTGCTGTCAGCACAGAGCCCGATGGAGGGCTCGATCTCACCAACCATGAGATTATGACCTGAGCCAAAATCAAGAGTCAGACACTCAACCAACTGAGCCATCGAGGCACCCCAAGAAACTCCTTCTTTAAAGCCACACCTGAATCAGATTTGATAGAACATGTTTGTTTCAAGTAACTTCTTTGAAAAATCCAACTTCAAAAAAAATTTTTTTTTCAATACAATGAAATGATAATAGAAAAAAAAACGGTTTCATTTTTTTTTGGCCAATGTAAGAGAGAAGAAAGGAAAATTGGTATTGCAGATGCTTTGGTACTTTTTCTATCTGAACTGTGATATGTTGACAATCATTAGAGGCAGTGCCTTTGACAAGTTAGGTTTAATGCCACTAAAATGTTCAAAGAGGATAGGAAGCAAAGAATACTGCATAATTCTTCTAGTTCGTAAACTGAAATTTAACTCTGGCTGCCTTTTATTGACTGCCTGAGATAAGCTAGGGTATGAAATTATGGAGAAAGCCCAGTTCCTTACTTTATATCTAAAAATCAGGCATTGCAATCATGCTACAAATAAAAACATATTGTCTTCCATTTTTCTCTCGTATCAGAATTCATTTACTAAAATCATGGGTTAATGAGAATCTGAGAAATTATTGCCCAGTTCAGAGGAACATAAACCACCTTTGCTTCATCCCCGAGAAGATTCTCATTTAATAGAAAATTAGTATGTGGCTACTTCAAATGACCACTTCACTGTGAATATTAAAATCCATTTGATTAATGGACATTGATCTTTATGCATATGAAAACCCAAACAGCTGAACCAGGGATATGAATATACAAAATATTTCAATGAAAATTCCACTGTTTTAAAGAAAAACTTGCTTTATATTTGAACAGGCATATTGCTATTTACTAATGGTATTAACAATTAAGTGGCAACAAGCTAGTTTTTAAAATTTTACACATACATATATGTATTTCACTTACTCTGATCACCTCTTCAAGAAAAATTACCCCGAATTGGCCTTTATTTTATCCTATACTTTTAGAGCTAGAAAGAACATTAGACATCATCTAATTCAACTCTATCTTTTATAATCGATAAAATCAAAGGCAGAGAAAATTGCATATCTTGTCCAGCCTAGAATGCAGGATTCTCAAATATCAGTCCAATTATCCACATCTGCAATTTAGACTGATCTTTTTTCTTTTTTCTTTTTTCTTTTTTTTTTTAATCTTGCTATCACTATCATATTTAAATTACTAGAGAAAGAGAAATACCGGCCAGTTGCTCATACTTACATAAAGTCACCACAAGTTTGGGGTCCTGCCCTTGATTTTCAGATTTAAATAGGGCTTTTAGATCATTCAGGGGTCACCTCTCAGAGGGAGCTTCATTTTTCTCTTAAGCAGCTCTCCCCTCAATAGCAAACCCCCGCAAATTACTGTACCCTTTTCCTCCTACTTGTTTTTTTTCAAAGCAATTAGTATGTAGCTTTTATTATTCAAAAGGCTATTCTGAGCATTTTTGTAACAGTCTGTCAGTCCACACGTTCACAAGTTTCTCTGGTTAAGAATCTCTAATATAGGGGCGCGTGGGTGGCTTAGTTGGTTGAGCGTCGGACTCTTGGATTCCACTCAGATCATGATCTCACAGTCGTGAGATTGAGCCCTGTGTCAGGTTCCGCAGAATGATGCTTACTTGGAATTCTTTCTCCCTCTCTCTCTGTCCCTCCCCAACCTGCTCACGCACACTCTCTCTCTCAAAATAAATAAACTTAAAAAAAATCTCTAATATAGAGTATCATAATTATTGTTCTGTAAAACGTTTGTTTAGGTTTTCTTATATGCTTTATCACTTTCTTTGTTCACCATTCCTTTCTGAAGGTCAATGTTCCTCCCAGTGTGTTCCTTAATCTTGAAATACATGCCATAGACATTCCACTACTAAAGATCTCTTATCAATAAAGATTCTACTCCTTGAAAACACCTACATTTCATCTTTTTTTTTTTCTTGAAAAAAAATCACTGAGGGGCGCCTGGGTGGCTCAGTCGGTTGGGCGTCTGACTTCAGCTCAGGTCAGGATCTCACGGTCCGTGAGTTCGAGCCCCGCGTCAGGCTCTGGGCTGATGGCTCAGAGCCTGGAGCCTGCTTCCGATTCTGTGTCTCCTTCTCTCTCTGCCCCTCCCCCATTCATGCTTTGTCTCTCTCTGTCTCAAAAATAAATAAATGTTAAAAAAATTAAAAAAAAAAATCACTGAGAATATAATTAGAGAATGACAGTTGTAACATTTTGATAATTTTCCCAGATGTCTCGGTTACATTATTGAGAAATTCTTCGTTGTTATTGAGAAATTGCCTGTCCATCTAATTGTAGTTCCCTTATAAGTAATCTCTCTTCCCCCTATTTTTGAGATCTGTTCTTTGTCTCTGGAATTTGATATTTGCACCATGTTGGTTCTAGATGTGGATTTCTTTTATTTATCCTACTAGATATTGAGGTAGGACAGTGCTTCTTGAACCTGGAAGTAGGTGTCTTTCATCATTTTTTATTTTTAAATTTCAGCCATTTATCTCTTTAATTACAGCTCCTCCCATGGCCTCTCTGATCGTCTCCTAAAACTTCAATTCATTTTAGGGTGGAATGTCTCTCCATTAAATGTCTCCGTTGCATTTCTCTAATTTCTTCAGATCTATCTCCTGTTTACCACTTCAACATTATTAAATCATCCACTGCCTCTCTGATTTGAGAATGCTCTCACCTCCATACCCCATGTCACTGTTATATATACAAGACTCCAGACACACAATAGACTTACAATTAATGGTTCTCACTATTGGTGACATCTAGGCAATAACATTGCTGATGGGGATGTTACACAGTCCAGTTACAGGAACTATGATAAGTGCGGGGTTGGTTTCCACACAAAAGATTGATGTTCATTTGGTTCCTACCATGGTTTTCAGATCTTTAATTTGATTGAAAACTTGTGCACCTTACTACAACTGAAACATATTAATGGCCTAATGAATATTTGTTAAATAGCTGTATCGATGCTCTGTTGGTATCACACTGTAAATACCACCCGAGGACAGGTGAAGTGGATTGGGTTCTCTTCTATTATTAAGCACTCCTTCAATGAATAATAGTGTGCTGTCCAAGTAGCAGAATTTAGAGTGTTTAATCCTACACTGTTGGCACAATACTTTGGCTGTGTTCCAGTACTTGTGTTCTTCCAGCAAACTTAAAATCAATAATAGGAGGGTTAATTCTGGAATCTTCTCAGTACTGAAACTGAAACTGACTACACTGTAATGACAAAAGTCACCTTTGTGTATTTATTTACTTTTAGAAAACAATGCTTGAGAGTGTGTATTTTACGTGTAGAGTGTCTGTAAGGTTTACAACTGTCTTTGCATATGAACAACAGTTTCTCATAGAGCTGTTCAATTTTTTTCTTGTTTCCACAGAAAATTTGTGCCCCGGGCTCATGATATTTTTATTTTTCCCCCTTCATGACACTGTTTAGAATACCAGGGATGTTTGCCATGATAAGAGGATTCCAACAAGGACTTGTCATAGGCAATTGCATGCAATTTGGTTAAGTATGAGGTTGTGGGTGTGGATTTTGTCCTTGACACAGCATCTCTGCTAAATTACTGGCAGTAGTTTGTGGCTGTTCTGGCTGTTCAGGAATATAAAGCCCCGAAATAGATTATACTCTTATTTTTGATGTCTGGAGCACCCACAGGACACAAAGTGTACACTTTCTGAATTATTCTTTCCCTTTCAGACCCTTTTCTTGTCTCAAGCGATCTGTTATTTCCTTTCTCATCTCTTTGTTTTCCTCTTATCTGTCTTAACTATACTTTCTCCTACACAAGGGAAGACGTTTTCCTCTACGTTTTTTTTTGTTTGCAACTCCACAAAGAGCAAGTCCTCTAAGATAATATTTTCCAAGAATGACCTAAACTGATTTGAATCAGGTAATTTCATCTCTCTTGTCTTCTTTTATGTGAGGTTTCCACGGATGGTTTCCTCTGGAAATCTCATATATTTTCCTGACGTTATTCTTAACTCCTTTAGTATTAAGATGAATGTCTAATAATAATATAAATAATAATTACAATGTATCTTTTCCCCATAATTTTAACAGAAATTATCTGATTTAAGAAGAACATATGCATATATTTCTTTGAAATTTTAAATACATTGTGTATCTTCCTTTTCTTATTTTGTAACTGGCCTTCTAAAAATATTTGTGTAGCACTTTCTAAATTCAGAATTAGTGTTCATAATACCTGCTAGACCAGTGCTTATCAAACTTTAATGTACATATGAATCACCTGGGGATCTTGTTAATATACACATTCTGATTCAGGAGGTCTGAGGAGGGCCTGAGATTCTGGATTTTTAACAAGCTCCCAGGGGGTGTGGATGTTATGAGCACACACTGCTCTTTGAATGGCAGAGTACAAGATAGTAAGCTACAAAAGAGAAAAGACCTTGCCTACCTGGTTCACCCCTACATCTGTTTTATCTACTATAGTGTCTATTACATGCGTGATTTTCAATAAACAGTGATGACGATAATAATGAACTCACTGAATCATGTACCCAGGACTGCGAGGGATTCACGGTAGGCACTATTCCCATTTTACAGAAGCTTCAAAAAGTAAAGTGATCTGCCTATGAATACCCAGTGGCAGAAGCATGGTCTGATCTGATTGTTTAGATTCTTATTAATGAGGGATAGTAACTGCTCCATTCCCCATTCTCTGCTTACCTATTTTTCCTCTTGAAGACACATGAGGTTTCCAGTGATTTTGATGTATGTCGCTCCACATTTGATTTCCACGAGTTGCAGATGACATTGTCTAGGAGGAATCAGTTATCTCTGAAATGCTTCTATACCCACTCATGTATAACTGCTCTTGTAAAAGCCTGCCTGCATTTTCCCAGAGGCCAGTTGTACCTGTTGCTCTATGAATGATAAAATTTGGAAATATCATTTAGGAAGGAGAAAGATTTAAGATTCTAATTTACAGCGTTCTTTTAGCATGACCATATTATTCTTCCTAAAAAAAAATTCACAAAGCACAAAAATTCAAGAATGCAATCCCCTTGTTAAATTTGGAATTGCAAAGACAATGTAATCAGGAAAGAACATGAAGCTGTTCTGTCAAGATTATGATGTAGGGGCTGCTATTAAGCGCTTCTGAAGTGGTGGGAGTAAATCATTTTCAAATGTTAGAAGCCAATTAACTGTAATGAAATATAGTTGAATAACAATTAGTAATTCTATTTCAAAGTATGGTAATGGATAGAAAATAAACTTTCTAAAGAAGAACATTCGTCGTGCAATTCTTTAAAAAACCACTTTAATTGTCAGGTCCCTTTTGAGTCAAGGTGTTCTAAATCATACTTTAGCAGGAATTCTGACAGCTGGGGGAAAATCCACCTGCTGAGTTATTACCTTTTAATTACCCAAATAAAGAACAAAGTAGAAGGCATGACAAACGAATAGAAAAAAAAAAAGAATATAAAATTCATAAAGATATTACTCATGCATTGTAAGATCCACTTAACTCTCCCATGTATATAAGAAGAGAACCACGTTTATTATTTACAATGCCCCTTACCCCTTTTCCATCACTTCCTAAGGAAAATAGATTTCAAGGAAACTCATCTGCTCTGCTGAGTAGAGTGGCAAGTTAAGATAATTTTGGAGAATGCAGGGGAATTGGGAGTCAAGAAAAGACATAAGTCATTGCTAGATTGTTCCAAATGAGAAAAGGAAGCGCGGCCTCTGAGAGGAAGGGTGGGGCAGCCTGAAGACTGGAGTTGTGGAAACAGACGTGACAGCTGCCAAAGACAGAGAGTAGAGGTAATTAAGATGAATTTTAAGAAAGTTTGACAAGGTGATAGTCTTGTAAGCCCCATTTCCAGCCAGTCTGGGGTTTCTCAACCTGAGCACATTGACACTGGGGCCTAGATAGCTCTTTACTGTGGGACGTTCCAATGCATTTGATGAGTTTAGCAGCAGGTGTTAGCTACTAGAAATAGCATCCCTGCCCGCAAATTGTGACATTGCCAATTGTCTCCCAGAGGGCAAAAACAACCTCACTTGAGAACCTCAGATCTAATCGCAAAACTTTTGATAAAGGTCTACATTAGTTGTCTGTGCTCTTGAGTTAAGTAGGTATTATGTGTGTGGTATTTTAATTTACATTGGTGTTCTTATTTGTTTGTTTCCTTGAATGTGCAGATTGGTCTCAGTGCAACCTAAAGCAAGAGCAGAGGTTTCCAAGTGAGTCCAGCTATATTCAGATGAATCCTTGAGGGCTTCTGTCTGGAATATGTGCTCTAAATGCAGGTCTGCTGTAAATAGAGTGGCAAGTTGAATTATCAGCTTAGAACTGAGTCAAAATTACATCCCTGTAATGATTGAGAGGGGCAAGTCAGTGGACATTGAGCTGACAAGAGATGTGATGACAGACCACATCAAATTTAGAATAAGATCACAGAAAACCCCCCTCAATCACTTTTTCATTTTTCACAGGTGAGAGAGTTAAGGTAGAGTTCAAGACTGGCCATTCCTATTGAAAATACGGATGCACACAGTGCTGGCAAATGTTACTCTAATGAAATAATCCAAGAGAATCTGTGTGTAAACCTAGATGAGAAACTGCATTTTTACCCAGTCTCTCCACACATGATGTATCTTAATAAATTATGTTATTTCCCAGTAAAGGAAAAGTAAAAAAAAAAAAAAAAAAAAAATCAAACATAAACAGATTTGTGCTGGTAAATGTTTTCTAAAGGCAAATGAACAAAACAAAAAGCACTGATTTGCATACATTTGCCGATTTCTGTGGTATAAATAGTCCTCCTATGGCCAGTTTCGACATTGATGTTTTCACTAGCATGATGTCACTAAAGGCCAGGCTGGGAATAGTTGATCACAAATGGCTCTCCTGAATCAACAGGTGCAAGCTCCCACACACCACTGAGTATGAAGCAGAAATGTGTGAACTGGTTCAGAGCCTTGGTCTGTTTATCATTCAAAAAACGATCCCTTGGAGCGAGAAACATCTGGAGGTCATGAAGTATATTATCAAGGAAGTTTTGATCCACGAGGCTCCTTGTTATCTCAAAATCTTTCCCTTTTGGTCTCTTATCTATTTTGTAGAATGATTTAGCTACTTTTATCATTGAAATCTCTGATCTGGCTCAGACTAACGACAAAACTTAGGGTGTGGGGAAATACTTCTTTTGGTGTATAACATTTATACTTAGCATGTTATACACCTAAAACACTTCAGAGTCATCATTATACTATAAATCTGAGTACTGTATCAGTACATCAAGCCTCACAAGTAGATGGGTAACAGAGATGACTTAGGAGTTTATAGGATTTGAGTACTATAATTATATGGGACCTGAATGCCCCCAAATCTCTATGTGTATAGAAGAAAATTGCACTTCATTTAAAAGAGCTTAAGATGGAGAGATGTGTGGTTTTTTTCTATTTATAAGCATATATAAACACTAGAAAGAGATTTGCTCTGAATATTTATACAGAATCAAAAGATTTTTGTATCAAGATTTGGAAGGTTATGTGGGGTGCAGTTTGAAGAATTGGAAATGACTAGAACAAGTCAGAATAAATGAAGTATAAGCACATTGGCATGACTGACTGCAAAAAGCTTAGGATTCCCCAGAGCCTACATAGCTCTAACAGATTAGTGAAGCCGAACCAAAAAGAAGAGGGAGAAAATCAAAAGGTGTTTACACTGAGGGAAGAAGAAAATTATGCAAAGCACCAGAATAGTGGGCTGATGTAGGCCTGTTTTGACGACCGAAGGTTGACCTTTTGACCACTGAGGTCCCCAGCATCAGGGATCAGTTTCCAACCCAAGCCAAGGGGTCCTCAGAGCCAGTTTGGGCTCTCAAATCTGCATTAAATGTGATAAAGTGTGATGCAACCAGATCATCATGATCACCCAGGCACTGTTCACCTAGAACCAGACCACAAGGCTGACAGGAAAAAGTTCAAGAAGTAACCCAATATTGCTCAACATTTGGGAGATGGAAGCTCTCCCAGATTTCATTGCCAGAAAGTAACTCTGAGAAATACCATCTGGTCCCCATTGAAGATATAGCTGAAGCTAAGAGCCAATGTGGGCAGTTATTACACACAGTGCCATTGAAATTCTAATACTGATGGATTTGCCTGAATCCCAAGGTCAGTCTATGCCATATAATAAAATCTTTAGAGGTCTCAGTGTTAAGGTAGGGAGTAGTTCGGCCATTTGTCAGAATAAATAGTATACCCCAGCTGAAGGAGGTTTAAGAAGTTTTTTTCACTAAACAAAAAATGATGGAAAAAAATTTTGTTACATACCTACAATTAAAAATACATTTTATTGCAACTTAACACACACAGAATGGTAACAAAACTTTTACAAAACAAAACTTATTTAATTTCTGATCTATTCTATTTTGTGCAAAACACTCGCCTTACCCCCACATTGATCCCAGGATCCATTAATGGGTGAATACCTACATTTTTGAAACTGTATTATATAAAACCTCCTGTTTTATGGTCAATTGATTCCTAAGGCTAAATATTTCTATGTGATAAAAGATTAGAGATACCCAAAGAGAAAGGAGCAAGAACAAATCAATGTAAATGAGGTATTGTAAAAAATACCTCAAAATTTGAAGAGATTTTCAGCTAATTCAAGCTGGGGTACGGTTCTAGCTATATGGTCATATCATCTACAGATAATAATAACTAAGTCTTTAAAGAAGTAATTAAGGTGAAATAAGGTCTAACCCAATATGACTGGTGTCCTTATAAGAAGAGATTAGAACACAGACATGTATACAGACAGGAAAGACCGTGTGAGGACACAGCGAAAGGGCAACCATCTGCAAGCCAAGGACAGCAGTCTCAGAAGAAGCCAACACCCTGATCTTGGACTTCCAGCATCCAGAACTGTGAGAAATTACATACTTATTATTTAAGTATATCCTTATGGCCAGAAAAATCTAGGCTTGAAAACTGGTCCCAGCAAAAACAAGGTTTGTAAAATTGGCCATGTTACTTAAGCTCTCTAATACCTTGAGTTTTAAAGGATCAATAATAATAATGCCTACTAAAAAAGGAGTCATGAGAAAACATGCCTGAAATACAGTAAATTTACTTATTATTAAAAATTATTAAACTTTCTGAATGCTACAACACATCTCAAATGAATTAAAATATCTCTATCATAAGGTCCAATGAACTTACCCAGTAGAAAAAAACGCAGACAAAGATGCATACCACAAGATAGTGATCACAGTGTGTTATATATTAACATAGAGTAGAAATAATCCAGGTATTTAAAAATAGAGTCATAGTGGAGCGCCTGAGTGGCTCAGTCATTGAGCGACGGACTTCGGCTCAGGTCATGATCTTGCGGTCCGTTAGTTTGAGCCCTGCGTCGGGCTCTGTGCTGACATCTCAGAGCCTGGAGCCTGCTTCCGATTCTGTGTCTCCCTCTCTCTCTGCCCCTCCCCCTCTCATGCTCTGTCTCCCTCTGTCTCTGAAATAAGTAAACATTAAAAAAAATGAAAAGTAGAGTCATAGTAAATTATGGTATAATTATAGATAGAATATTTTGTAGTTTTTAAAATGCACTGTAGGGGCGCCTGGGTGGCGCAGTCGGTTAAGCGTCCGACTTCAGCCAGGTCACGATCTCGCAGTCCGTGAGTTCGAGCCCCGCGTCGGGCTCTGGGCTGATGGCTCGGAGCCTGGAGCCTGTTTCTGATTCTGTGTCTCCCTCTCTCTCTGCCCCTCCCCCGTTCATGCTCTGTCTCTCTCTGTCCCAAAAAAAAAAAAAATAAATAAACTTTCAAAAAAAATTAAAAAAATAAATAAATAAATAAATAAAATGCACTGTAGAGAGCGCCTGGTTGGCTCAGTCAGGTAAGCATCCGACTCTGGATTTTGGCTCAGGTCATGATCTCACCCTGTGTGAGCCTGAGCCCTGTGCTGAGCGTGGAGCCTGCTTGGAATTCTCTCACTCCCTTTCTCTCTCTCTCTCCCCTTCCCCCACCCCTCAAAATAAATAAACATTAAAAAAAGAAAAAGATAAATAAAAAGTACTGTAATAATATTTATTACACATTGAATGAAACAACAAAAGTTAATATTATAGTATGATCTTAACAAAATAGAACATACTTAGAGAAAAGACGAAAAGGATATAGAGTATGCCAAGATACGAGTTGTGGTTGCCTTTCTCTAAAAGTTAATGGATGGGATTTTTTTTCTATTTTTTATGTCTTCTCTACTCTTCAATATCTATACAGTGAGCATAAACTTCTGTAATTTTAAAATGTTTAAAAGATGTTTATGACTGTACTCTTTCTCTCCTCCTATATATATGTAGATATAGAATGCATACAGATACAGATATATTTACTTATCTATCTAATCTCAGGTCTAAAAGGAAACTGAGAGGTACAAACAAAATTCCCAGTGAAAGTATTGACATGGTTTCTATTTCAACATCTGAAAATATGAGCTCTCCAAAGACAAGCAATATATGTTTAATAATCTTGTTTAAATCTCATAGGAATCAGCTCAGTGAACATACTGAGTGCTTGTTGTAAGTGATTGAATATATGAATATAAGTATGACCATACAAATAAGCAAGTATTTGTGGTATAGATATGATAAAGCACTATTGTAAAGGATTCTTCGAGCTTGCCTAAGACGGCACGTTAATGCAAAAGGGCATGTTTAAAAAAAAGGATAGATGGTGCAGGCATGATAGAAATTATGCTCTAATAGAAATCAAATTAAAATATTTTCTAAGATGGCAGAAAAACAGACACATAGACCAATGGAATAGAATAGAAACCCCAGAACTAGACCCACAAACGTATGGCCAACTCATCTTTGACAAAGCAGGAAAGAACATCCAATGGAAAAAAGACAGTCTCTTTAACAAATGGTGCTGGGAGAACTGGACAGCAACATGCAGAAGGTTGAAACTAGACCACTTTCTCACACCATTCATAAAAATAAACTCAAAATGGATAAAGGACCTGAATGTGAGACAGGAAACCATCAAAACCTTAGAGGAGAAAGCAGGAAAAGACCTCTCTGACCTCAGCCGTAGCAATCTCTTACTCGACACATCCCCAAAGGCAAGGGAATTAAAAGCAAAAGTGAATTACTGAGACCTTATGAAGATAAAAAGCTTCTGCACAGCAAAGGAAACAACCAACAAAACTAAAAGGCAACCAACGGAATGGGAAAAGATATTTGCAAATGACATATCGGACAAAGGGCTAGTATCCAAAATCTATAAAGAGCTCACCAAACTCCACACCCAAAAAGCAAATAACCCACTGAAGAAATGGGCAGAAAACATGAATAGACACTTCTCTCAAGAAGACATCCGGATGGCCAACAGGCACATGAAAAGATGTTCAGCGTCGCTCCTTATCAGGGAAATACAAATCAAAACCACACTCAGGTATCACCTCACGCCAGTCAGAGTGGCCAAAATGAACAAATCAGGAGACTATAGATGCTGGAGAGGATGTGGAGAAACGGGAACCCTCTTGCACTGTTGGTGGGAATGCAAATTGGTGCAGCCGCTCTGGAAAGCAGTGTGGAGGTTCCTCAGAAAATTAAAAATAGACCTACCCTATGACCCAGCAATAGCACTGCTAGGAATTTATCCAAGGGATATAGGAGTACTGATGCATAGGGGCACTTGTACCCCAATGTTTATAGCAGCACTCTCAACAATAGCCAAATTATGGAAAGAGCCTAAATGTCCATCAACTGATGAATGGATAAAGAAATTGTGGTTTATATACACTATGGAATACTACGTGGCAATGAGAAAAAATGAAATATGGCCTTTTGTAGCAACGTGGATGGAACTGGAGAGTGTGATGCTAAGTGAAATAAGCCATACAGAGAAAGACAGATACCATATGGTTTCACTCTTATGTGGATCCTGAGAAACTTAACAGGAACCCATGGGGGAGGGGAAGGAAAAAAAAAAGAGGTTAGAGTGGGAGAGAGCCAAAGCATAAGAGACTGTTGAGAACTGAGAACAAACTGAGGGTTGATGGAGGTGGGAGGGAGGAGAGGGTGGGTGATGGGTATTGAGGAGGGCACCTTTTGGGATGAGCACTGGGTGTTGTATGGAAACCAATTTGACAATAAATTTCATATAAAAAAAAAAAGAATATGGAATAAAGGGGCCCCTGTTACATGTTGAGGCTAATGCATTTGATACAACCACACTGAAGAAAAATTTGACAATGTCTAGCAACCTTGCAGATCATCTGCTCCAACAATTCCAATCCTTAAAACTCTCCCAATAAATATGTGTAGAGATATTCACAAGAATATGGATGACAACCATCCTCTAAAGCAGAGTTCATCCTTAAGAGAATGGGTTTTCATTCAATGGAATTGATATACAAGAACTAAACTTTATATCCATCAACATGGATAAGTCTGCAAAACAAAATGTTGAGCAAAAAATCTAAGTTTCATGTGCGTCCTTGGCAGGATGACATCTCATGATGGGTGCTTTTAAAATCAAAACTTATAAACATATAAGATTATACATTTATTATGGGTACACAAAAAATAAAAGTGAAAATAGACATTGGAATGGTGAATACCAACTTCAGAATAGTGGTTTTCTTGAGAGAATGGGGGGTG